>NW_023604861.1:78036806-78427298 GCF_014898055.3 Talpa occidentalis | reverse complement strand
AACAAGCTTAGCCGAGGTTTCGCCATTTTGTATATCCTCCACCTTGCTATGTTAGTCCTTGTCCAGCCGCATTCCGGAGATAGTTTCAGCAGTCACAACCCTCACTCCACTTGGTGACGAAAAAGCAGACCACCCCAGCCACCAATGAGGGCAGTCCTATCCATAAATGGGACAGCATCTCTAACTGTCCAATCAGTTTGAAACTAACCGCGCGCGCCAAAATGCCTTTGTAGTAGCCAATGGAGTAATTGCCAGCTTCTTGCAAAGTTCGCGTCACTCGCGACCCAATAAGATACCCCTGCTTCCTCTGTTCGGGGCTCTCGACCTCTGCCGTTGCATCGGTGCGTGTCGAGGGCCCGGTCTCGAGCCCGTAATAAACTCCCTTTTGCGTTTGCATCAGCTGTCTTTGGATTCTGGAGGCTATGCTCGCCGAGTCTGCTGATCTTGGGCACAACATTTGGGGGCTCGTCCGGGATCGGCTAGCACAGACCCCAACCACCAAACGGCTGAAGGGAGCCATTAAAGCGCACAGGTGAGTGGTGAAGTTTGAGTCTGCAGACCTGTAGTATTGAGTACCTGTATTTGTATTTTTTGTGCTTCAGTAAAACTGTAGAAATTGTTTTTGCAAACCTGTAGAAAGTACTGAGTACCTGTATTTGTATTTTTTGTGCTCAGTACCTACTGTGGAATTGTTTGCAAACCTGTAATTTTGGTAGCCAGACGCTTAAGTGGATGCGCTGGTAGGGTCTTGGCGTGGACCAGGGGAGACGTCCCCGACCACCTGAATGGCTATCCCCTGTGGGGCAGCACTGGGGTAGATTTGTATGGGGCCCAGTTTGAAAAATTTGTTTTTGGGTTCGTTTAGTGTGTTTGTTTTCTTAAAACTTTGGTGTTTGTCTCTACCCCAGGGACCTCTAATGGTTATCCGTACCCCTTGGTGGGCAGCACTGGGGCAGTCCCCCTTTTGGGGAAAGTTCAAAAAAAAAAAAAAAAACAAACTAATTTTGTTTTGTTCCTGGTGTTTGTTGTCTTTGTTGCGTTTGTGTGTTCGTAACCATGGGTCAGGCAATGCCTACTCCACTGTCTTTGGACACAGTCAAGGCAAAAAGTAAAATACTGGGGACTAAAAAAGTCACCACAGCTGGCTGGTAAGAAACGCTGCCTCTGATCTCAACAAGCAGCTGCCTGGACATTTTCTCCAGTGTTGAGATCACTGGTATATCTCTGCTGCCTTCCAGCTGTGGGAAAATTAGTCTGTCCCTTTGTCCACCTTAAAAAAAAAAAAAAAAAAAAAAAAAAAAAAAAAAACTGAAGTTTACTAAATTGTAGTTTCTCAGTGTTTTTGCAAATATTGGTAAAAAATAACTGTTTCTTAAAATTAGTGCATGTGGCAAAAAAAAAAAAAAAATTCAAATAAAAATTAAGAGATCTCTTTGTTCTTGATTTTTGCCTCCGGAAATTAATTGTAAATGGCGCCTATAAAAAAAAAAAAAAATCCTAAATTTGAAATTGCGATCTAAAATTGTAGTAAACAAAAGCTAATTCAAAATTTAATGGTTTAAAGCATACATGCCTTAAGGTTTAAGTGTTAAAAAAAAATTGGTGCTTTGCTTTGTTTAAATATGTTTACTTGTGCTGTACGAAAAAAATAATAATTAACCTGGCCTATGCTAACAAACAAACTTACTTCTAGGCTTTTATCTAAACTTCTCTTGATAAGATCTTGTTTCCAGGAAGACTGATCTACTTGTCTTTTTCCCCTTGGAAAAAAACAATATATTCTCCCAGTAAAGGACTAGACTTCTTTGCAAAATTCAAGGTAACATCTAAAGCCATATGGACAAGTTACTACTGAAAAAATGTATATAGTATTAGCGTTCTATTTTTTTTCCTTTTCTTTCTTGCTTTTGTCAATCTATCTGTAACAGGGTGGTCCCCAGGAAAGGGGGAAATTCCAGGTTCCCTGCCCACCCAAAGAAAGGGAGGAAAAAGCAGAATTAAAAAAAAAAAAAAATCCAAAGGAGACCTGGAGGAGGCCCATGGAGCCTAGAGACACATGAAAAAACTGCGCTTGCCTTTTGGTTGTGGACTAGGTAACACAGATGTGGGTGAGACCCGTGGGGAGGAGACAATGGCAACTTTTATATTGATTTTAATTTTGCTCTTTTCCTTCCGAGCTTGTCTGGTTGTTTCTAACCCTTTCCTGTGGGTCCTCACTGGAAGAGGCCTTAAACTTGTGGCAGGCTTTGGTCCTGGCTTGGGCCAATCCCATTTGGACGGAGTTTTACCCACGAGGGGACAGAGTTTACCCCACTTTGGGTGCTTAATTTAGAAACTAAATTATTTGCCTTTCCTGTATTGTCTCCTAATTGTATTAAAGTTCCTTCCCATTAAAGTCTTGTATGTTTTGTGTTGATGCAGCTGATGGCAGAACCTATATAGAACAGGCAGGTTTGGGGGTCTGGGCTGCCCCCTCCCCTGCCCTGTAACATATCTAGTGCTTGCCTAAGGAAAAAGACTTGGTATATAAAATTGTTACAGTGGCAACTGTGAAGTTGACTTAAAATTCCAGTTCTAAGGAAAAACTAAAAACTAAAACTAAGGTTTTGCTAAGTTTAATAATAAAAATTTGCTAACCATTTACTGAACTTTCAGGTTTACATTTTGTTCCTTATTATAAGGAGACTAAAGTTTAATGTCATCTCAACTAAAAAAAAAATTTTTTTAATTAAAAATGTGTCTAAGTTGTGCATTCTAAAGAAATAATAAACAGCTATTATGGTGTCTTACATGCAGAGATTAAAAACTAGAATGTAATAATTCTAAATACAAGTAAAGTGAAGGTAGTACCTTATACTGTTGTGCGTGTTTTAACTTCTTTTCCCAGGAGTCCTATATCTCTGTATTTTGGCCTTGACTCTATAAACTGTATAATGTTATAATTGTTTTTAATAGTCTGGACTCTGGTTAAAAATTAGTATAAAAATTTTAGCTTCTTAAGTAAATCTAAAAATTTCAGTTTTGTATTTTATGAAATCCTTTGCCTTTTTGGTAATGCATTGCTGGATTTTGGCAATTGCCTATTCATTGCTTGGTTAAAAAAAACCAACTATTTTATCCCATGTGCCCCTGGCAAAAAGGTGTTATATGCAAAAGTGTGTATGTAAAAAATAATAGCATTTTAGACACAGGACAGGTAAACAAGGTAAAGTAAAATAATTTATATCAAACACCTGTTTTATAGTTAATGACAAAAATGGTAAAAAACTAGTTAGCTTCTTCACAAGAGAGGCAGCATGATAACTTTTGTGTTTCCTGTATTTTTCTCTCCAGTATTATATGTAGACACTATATAAAAAAAAATAATGTTTAATTATTCAAAATTGGGAGAATATTATTCATGTTTTGGTGTCACTTAATATCCAAGTGGTCTCTAGTCTCTATTTATAGAGATTGTATAAAACGTATAAAATGTGTAATTAAAATATATATCTTTTAGCCATCCTTGTTCTGACATCAGGTGCAGGCTCCGGAGACTAAATCAAGGGCCTAAAATCCTTTTAACACTTTTATTAGACATAGCCTTCAAGGCCTACAGTAATATGGAGGGAACTTACTAAAAAAAAAAAAAAAAAAAAAAAAAAAAAAAAAAAAGGGAGAGAGGCAAAAAAAAGGGCCCAGTAGATGGCAGTTGCCATCACAGTATTCTGCCACCTCAGACTCACCCAAGGCCCCATGCGCCCTAGGGCATTCGGGACCTCAACCTCTCAATGGGCTGCCAGCTTGCATCCACTGCCAGCAACCAGGATACCTCAGCTGCAAAAAACTGTCCCCAGGGCCATGCCTTCAGTGCCATCATACAAGGCTCTGAAAAGGGGGACTGTCCCACTCTCCAGAGAGGGAGGGGGCCAGCCCAAACCACGGGCCAGGATGGGAGGACAGGCTGACGGTCACTGCCTCTGATGAAGAATCCAGTGCAGGAGAAGACCTCTGAAGAAGCCCAGAGGTGAGACAAGCTCCCCTGTTTACTGTTTATATGAATAAGCCTCGGGTGACCCTAAAAGTGGCAGACAAAAAGATCATCTTTTTGGTAAATAAGGGGCCACTTGCTCTGCCTTACTCCAATTCTTTGGATTGACCTACTGGTCGATTGTCTCCCTCACTAGTAAAGATGGCCAGACTGAGCCAAGACACTTTACAGCACTGCTACCTTGCTCACTACGAGGCTACTTGTTTGTACATTCTCAGTGGTTAAATAAAATAAAAAAATAACATTGTGTTTCTTTGTCATTGACAAAGTTGCACCAGACATGTTTATGAAAGTATTTCTTTAAGACCGTTTATAAAACATAAAAATATAATTGTAAAAATTTTTGTTGCATGATCATGGTTGGCCAGGTCTCATTGTGCATTGATGTTGAGCATCAATTCAAAGGAACTGTTCATTGCAGATTTTAATTGGTACCGGTGAGTCTGTGATTTTGCAACTTGTCTGTTCACATTTAAAAAAAAAATTATCATGTAAAATTTCCATTTTTCTGTAAAAATAGGTGCAATAATAATCAAAGTTTTGATGTCCTGAGTCTTCATCTTGGAGAATTACCTTATTCTGTTTAAACTTAACATTTTATGCACTAACATTTAGAGGGCCTCATTTTAATAACTGCAGTAACATTAAGTATGTATAAAACCCTAAAGCCCTAGACCTGTTAATGGCTAAAGTTAAAAAAAAAAAAAAAATTTGTGACCTCCTTACTCTTAAACTGAAATCTTTTGTTTTTGTTTTTCTCTTGCTTGGGCCTTACATCCTCAATGCCTTCATCGAGGTCATTTCTCGCCTGGAGACCATCGAACTATGAAGCCTCCACTGTCCTTTCGAGGTCCCTTAGATCATCGCCCTGCAGTGGAGCCCTGACTGTTTCCCCTCATCGCCCACTTTCAGCAGGAAGCAGTTACTGATCAAACGACGCCCCTTTTCCTAACTGCAGTTAGGGGCTCCATTCGCAGAAGGGGAGGAATAAGACATAGGGCAAGTTAGGGTAATTAGGCAGTTTTAGGGACAGTGCAGGAGGGGACCTCTGAAGAGTTTAGGAAGGCTTCAGAGATAACAACTAAAGGAATGTGTTAACGTTGGCCTTGGTTTCCTTCAAGTGATAACAGAGAGTGTTTTAATTGGAGCAGCAGACTCATTTATGCAAGGAGGAAATAAAAAGGGGTTAGTATTAAGACTGGTGGGCAGCAACCTGTTTTATTCAATAGCTGATGTTTAGTGACCAAATGAATAACTCTGTGACTGGCTAACTGGAGAAAAATCCCTTGTTTGAGCAGAGTAATTCTCATTTGTTACTGAAGATAATACCTCTTACTGACTAGATAGATGGTTTAGAGTCTGATTTTCAGAGGTCATGGTCTGAGATGACCCAGAAAAAGTCAGTGTTTTGTATAAGGATGGCAATTTTAAATTTTCCTGTACCTATAAACCTGTGAACACATTATGTGGCTGAACTTAACCATAATTCTGAGACTGACTAACGGATAAAAGGCTTGGTAGCTATTGTTTTCTTAGCTGACTAGCCGTTTTTCAGAAAAAAAAAAAAAAAAAAATGGGGGAATGTGGAACCAAGCTTAGCCGAGGTTTCGCCATTTTGTATATCCTCCACCTTGCTATGTTAGTCCTTGTCCAGCCGCATTCCGGAGATAGTTTCAGCAGTCACAACCCTCACTCCACTTGGTGACGAAAAAGCAGACCACCCCAGCCACCAATGAGGGCAGTCCTATCCATAAATGGGACAGCATCTCTAACTGTCCAATCAGTTTGAAACTAACCGCGCGCGCCAAAATGCCTTTGTAGTAGCCAATGAGTAATTGCCAGCTTCTTGCAAAGTTCGCGTCACTCGCGACCCAATAAGATACCCCTGCTTCCTCTGTTCGGGGCTCTCGACCTCTGCCGTTGCATCGGTGCGTGTCGAGGGCCCGGTCTCGAGCCCGTAATAAACTCCCTTTTGCGTTTGCATCAGCTGTCTTTGGATTCTTGGAGGCTATGCTCGCCGAGTCTGCTGATCTTGGGCACAACAGGTAGGACGCATTAAAGACTTTATTTCCCTATTTTCTCCCTGAGTTGTATATTTTCCTTATTTCTTTTTCTCTTGTAAATAAACCTTTTATTAACCCTTTTGCGTGTGTCTGTAGTAGAGTATTCGTAAGTCCCTTTAAAGCGCACGGGTGAGGACCCACAGCCAGGAACCCGTTTAATATCGGGGTTGCTCTATAACACTACCAGCTCTGTGATACCTCAGTAGGACGGTTATGAAATGTGCTGTTACTTAAAAAAAAAGAAAAAAGAAAAAGAAACAAGCTGAGTCACTGTAGGGTAAGGTGAAAGTATTAGGCTTTTCTGCCCTCCCACCATCAGGATAGATGTCAGAACCCTGTGGTCCCAAATGCATGCCTGATGGCGGGCACCTGGAATAGGGTGTGGGCATAGGTAGATGGGATTCACCTGGGCTAAGACTGGGCTTTTAAGGGCGGTGTCACGGGGACGCCAGCAGAAACCGAGAAAGAAGCAGAGAAGCCGAGAGAGCAGCAGAGCCATGAGAAGAGCAGAGAGAATGTGAGAGAAGGCCGGAAAGCCCAGAGTGAAGACTTGCTGGGGGCTAGGAGACCTGCCAGCCTCCCAGCACCCCAGAGCCCCTGCCTGCCGTGTACCTGGTAATCCCAATAAAAGCCTGAAAATCCGCCGAGGTCTCCAGGACTCTCTCCTCCTTTACCCCGTCTGCATGGGATCATAGAAAACCTGCTCAGTGCCTGTTCCTGTCCTACAGTCACCTAGAATTTTTCACTCCTCATGCTCCAGACCCCTCATTCGATGAACCCTCCCTCTTGGTTGGTGGCTAGGGGAGTACACGTACAAAGGAGAAGAAGAAATCCCTCGCAGATAATAAAAATAAGGTGAGGCCAAGTCTTGGGGACCAAGCAACACCTCAGAGACAAGCTGAGCTAGTCACATTCATGACTTCTTCCTGAAAAAAACACCAATCACTTAGAAGGAGCTGCCCCTCCAGAAGGCAGCCCTGTGTCTGGGCTCCTCCCCCAGCCAGCCTTCCTCACTGGGCGCCTGCTCTCTGCAGTCTATCCCCTTCCTTTTGTTTTCCAGTTCGTCCATTCAGTCCAACAAAGGCATCTTTTTGCATATGAAAACTTAATTTGTTTAAGGACAAACAGTTGGAAGCCTGCTTCTCAGGGGCCCCAGTGACAGATCGCATGAGGGGGGTTGGGCCTTGGGGGCTGCCAATTTGGCAGGTCCCAGAATCTAAGGAGAGACCAGCCAGTGAGCTGCTCACTGTCAGGACTCCAAAAGGAATTACCGTGTGCTCCAAGGTGGAGCTGTTTACCAATACGGTGATCTCTCCCCAGATGCAGTTGCTACTGCAGCTAATTAAGAGAACAATTAAGACTACGGCAATCAGTCAAGTATACAGAACTCAGTCATCTTCCCAGCTCTCAGATGTGTGCTTCTCCCAGAGGGATGAACCGTATTCAGTCATTCAGAAAATGACAGGAAGAAGCTATTAAATATCTGAAAACCATAAAAATGCAATCATACTGTTCTTTAGCTGAGCCATCCACCAGAGACCAATGCCCAGCAACTTTAGAAACTTAGCAGTCCTCTGGAATTCAAGCTCACAAATAAGAAGATTAATCAAAAGCAGCTCAAATCAAAATTTAATTATAAGGTGGGGATGGAAGAGGCTGTGCTAGCCATTCTCCTGCATTTTTTGGTTTATGACTGATCAATACCCCTCGAATCAGCCAAATGCATGACAAAGTCCATGGGGTGTCTTTAGAAAGGAAGTAACAGATTAAATATTGAGCTACACAATTTAATCTTCTCCTGGAAGAGTTTTCAGATATTTGTAAAGGTAAATCCTATTAGAGAGCAACAGTTTCCATGTGCTAGATTATAGAGCCTCATAGGGGAACGTTCATAAACACAGATACATAAGCCACTAAAACAAAAATTCCCTTACTAGCCTAGCAAAAGGATAACTACCCCCAGAAAAAAATAAAAACACCCATTATATAGAACATATAAAATTTGTATTTAATACACTTATGCAGAACACTTTAAAACTTCTATTGGGTACTGAATTTACCTCTGAGTAGGTAGTTATTCTCATTGAACCCCCTCACTAGAAATTTTTGGGAGACCTGTGCTAAGAAGGAGGCAAACCATCTTAGAAAAATGTACATAAACAATGTCTCCAAAACACATACTATCTGCCACGTGAAGGATACTAAAGGAATAAGTAGAAAGTGCTGAGATACATCAGTTGGATTCTGAAATCAGACCTGGGTTCAAATTCTAGTTTCCATATGGCACATATTTGCCATATGATTTTAGGCAAGTGATGAAAAGCTCTATATTTCCACATCTGTTAAATGGGGCTAATACTTTTCCTATCTCAGGGGGTTGTTCAAGGTTTAAATGAGATAATGTATATCAAGATGCTGACACACAGTAAGTATTCAAATAAGGCGATGATGATGGTAATTCCTATTAGCTACTATCGGTGGGCAGTTTTTCCAGTCATGATTTCTATATGTGGTCTTATTGAATTCTCTCATTACAGCTTTACATAGTGAGTATTATTTATAGTTATTATTATAGTCATTTTAAAGATGCAGTAGCGGATATTACAAAATAAGGCTTCTATCATGGTAGTGACTGGAATAATCAAGTAACACTACATTGAATTCACAAATAGTCTCCAAGTTAGACTTTTCCTTTTATCTCCAAATAAAGGGATGTGGCTACAGACAGAAGCCAAGACCATGGAAAGTGGAAAATGTAACCTATTTCTTTCATTAAAGTCCAGGAGGACACATTTTTAGTGTACTACGAATTAATAATTTTTTCTAAAATTTAAAATTAACTTGGGAATAGCAGAATCACAGCTCTGCATTACATAATGCATTTTAAATGAACATTTCTCCCACATCAATATTTTAAAAGCACCATGATTTTTTTAACCTACTTTGACCTTTTATCTTTTAATATCTCAAAAGCCTGGGGATTAAGGAGATGGGAAGTATCCTTGGTCCCTGTATACCTGACCGCAATTTACCATATACAAGTTGAGAAGAGATGTAGACATTATATAATGCTTTCCCCATATCGCACAATAGTTCCAAGTACCCTTAAGGACACAGATCAGTAAAATGCTGTAAATTCATTAGAAAAGGAGGAGCTTGTAATATTTATTACTTTGTTTATATATATATATCTCAATAATATTTTATTACTACTCTCTGTGTTAACAATCAGTTTGCAAAATTTCTAGAACTCTACAAATAGGCTTCCGTGATCCAGTAGGAGGCATTCTAGCACATCAATGATTCTGTACCAGGTTCCTCAGGTGAAAAACACAAATCTTTCAGCAACTAAACATATGGATATAGTGACATACAAGGCACTTCAGAATAGTTACAGGTGTTCAAAAACACATGCCCAGGTGGATTTCTTTCTGCCTATAAGAATATGTGCCTCTTTTTCTCCACAACCTCGCCAACATTTGTTGTTGCTAGTTTTTTTAATGTGCATTCTCACTGGTGTAAGATGGTATCTCATGGTAGTTTTGATTTGCATTTCCCTGATTACAAGTGATGTTGAACATTTTTTCATATGCCTGTTGGCCATTTGCATTTCCTCTTCAGAAAAGTTTCTTTTTAGCTCTTCTGCCCATTTTTGAGCACCTGCACCCCTATGTTTATAGCAGCACTATTTACAATAGCTAAGCTTTGGAAACAACCCAAGTGCCCAAAAATAGATGACTGGATCAAGAAGATGTGGTCCATATACACCATGGAATATTTCAAAAAAGATAAACACATGCAATTTGCAGCAACATGGATGGAGCTAGAAGGGATCACACTCAGTAAAATAAGCCAGAAAGAAAAAGAAAAATACCGGATGGTCTCACTCATAGCAGGAATCTAGAAAACTTAAATAAGGGACCAGGAAAAAGAATAACTATAAGAAAGAAAATATCCAAATCAACAAACAACTATGAACCAGAGACACACTATGGGTGGTGGGGGGGCAGGGAAAGGAGGGCTTGGGGTCAAAATAAGGGGGTTGTAATTGTATGCGGAATATAAAAAATAAAATTTAAATAAAATGTGAAAAAAAAAAGAATATGTGCCTCACACCAATACAGGTGGGGCAGTGTGCTATCAATCTCCCCAACAACATGTGAGTCCGGTGCACAACCCCTCATATGGCCACGGACCTTTGCTGGGATTGACAGGGAATGAAAAAATATCCACATCCACATACAGCTGATGGAATAAGCTGGGCATCACTTTGTTGGTTCCTGCCAGTTCAACACAATGTCACAGATGAACTGATGACCTTCAGCTGCCATCAGTGGGCTATCTGTCCTTCTCATTTGGAGATACAGATCAAAATGGTCCCCTAACCTTATTTATAAATTATCTAACCAATACCTGAAAATTCAATGACAAACAGTCACTCAGCTCTTGGATTTTTTTCTTTTTCTTTTTTTTTTTTTTTGCATTACTGTGGCTGAGAGGCATGCACACACACATATACATTCACTCTAAAGGGAGTTCATGGTTTAAGCTAAATGTGGTCCCACTCTTCTGAGATATAGAATACCTGTAGGAACGATATATTGTAGTCATTTCCTAATTTAGAATGAGAGGCAAAAAATACATTCTTTTAAGAGTCCAATTCTGCACCCAGCTGTAGTTACACAATAATATTTTAGTGGACCCATGTTACCATTAAACTACCACTTTTAAACTACCACTTCAAATGTCCTTACAGCCAAACTACTACTATTCATAATAGGAATGTATTCAATTCTTCTTGCTGCTTTTTGCCTTGGACATGGGAAGCCAACTAACTTATCTAAAATCAGTGGCCTCAGTCTTCACTGTGGCTAGGAAAAGCAAGTTTGAAGCCTTTTATTAATACTCCAAATTTGAGAATGGACAAAAATTGTAGGAATTCAAGGGAAGGGGGGTGGCGGAGAAAGACGGCAATTATTTTCGGGCTCTGTGTTTTTCCTGAGTAATTCAAAATAATTTTATAATGAATTTTTCCAGGCCATTAGCCCAATATGTTCTCTGACACCTATGACTATTTTGAAAAGGAAAAATAAATTAAAAAAGGGAACAGCCACTGAATTTAGAAAGATATTTATGCCTTTATATAGCAGACCTTTCATCTCTGCCTGCATTGTAAATAGATTTTTTTAATCAGCCCTGACTGAGAAATCACTGACCCCTACTTACAATCTTCCTAAATAGGATTTTCATGTAAAATGATCTCTTGACTCAGACAGGATCAACTGACCACTGAAGTTCTTTAGGAATATTCCCCACCTACCATTCAAAGAAAATCATTCAAAGAAAAGGGAAGTAAAGAATGTCTTCTAAAGCAAAAGAGAACATTTCATAACAGAAGACAATGCACCTTCCACTCTAGAATGACTTACCTTTTTAAATGGATTGTTTAGAAACTGGACAAAGAAATGTCAAGCCAACCTCAAATGATGAACCGCCACAAAGACCAAAATGTTCCAATAATTCCTGACTAGCAAAGAAAATGAAAGAAATCTCCCTGCACAATCTCTTTCTGCCAAAAATACTCACAGAAATTCTTTGGACAGTCATTCCTCTGAAAACTGGACTCCTAGTCTTCACATCACTTGCGAAGCAATTTAGAGGTAAAAAATACAAGTAAAGACCACATTTAAGCAACCTATACATTATTTCTTTACTAGCCAATCACAAATTGAGTTCATTCTGTTCTTTTGAAAATACCTAGTTGCTTAAAAGCAATTTCTCATACTTTTTTCAACATTTAGAAACACAAAGAATTTGTAAGAATTATCCAGATGATTTTTTTTCAAAGCAGTAATTCAGTTTGAGGAATGTTGCTTGGATATTACTAAGAAAAAAATGTTTTTGATATGTAGTTTGCTTTGACTTATTTCAAAAATAAGAGAAAGTAAATTTCTAGCAAAAAAAAATTGGAGAACACTATCATTATGAACCACTGGGTTCACAGCTTGATGATATCTGAGCAAATACTAGGTATCAACATTACCACTTTATTTACTGCCAGTATTTGGTAGGCTAATCCATTCTGCATATTTTCTAAAATTAACAAAATGAAGAGCAATGACGTCTCTGTGCCCAGTCGATGGGCATGCTATGTGACTCTCACTCTCCCTCACATCTCACAACTCTCCAGGTCCCAGGCTTCCACAGTGTTTTATAAGCATGTTTATGAAGAAAAAAAAGAAAGAGAAAGACAGAAAGAAAGTTTAGAGTCATCCCAGGGGCTAAAGGACAGACCAAACACCAACCTGTTTTTTGTCCCACACCCAAACTACGATCAAGAGCAATTGCAAAAACCCTGCCTAGTAAATTAACTGTCATTTCCAAGAAAGTGTTTTTGCTACCAACCTTCCTGTTTGGAGTAGTGTAACTGTCTCTCTTCACTTTCACAAACTTAAAACCTTGAATCATCTCCAAAACTCCCAAATCTGACCTGTCCTCAAGACTTACCATTCACTATTTATCACTTTCATCAGATTCATCCCTCTCTCACTATTTCCATGACCACCTACATACTCCTACCTAAGCAACTAGGACAATCTCACACCTAAGTTTCCAACCTTTTTCCAGCCTCTGTCACATTAACCCAGAAGCCAACCTTTGGTAAACCAAATCTTAAAGCACTTTTGTCTTCAAATCTTTCCGTCTATAGAATCAATAAAGGTTCCTGACAAAAATTCCCCTCTCCTGTCTTCATGTTACTCCAAACTTCACAATTGTGGGAGACATGACTAGATGTACCCCAATATCTACTATCTTCCTTCAATAATAGAATACCCTATTAAAGCTGGACACATCAACTTCTGAATAAAGGTTAATTTTTCTAGGCTCCTTTGCAATGGGTGTGCCCCTACAATCAAGCACTGAACAACATAATGTGAAAGGAAGTATTATGTGCAACCGCTAGCTCACACTCTCAATTGAAGTAGTGCTGACATCTCTCTTTGTCCTTCATATTGACAAGGGTACAAATTTGATGGCAGGAATAGGAGGAGTCACTTTAAAAATAAAAATGGAAGTCATGTATTTAGGATGGTAGAATCAGTCACTACCACTTCTCTGCTTTCAGATGGTTAAAAGAAATTTACACCTATCTATTCCATTGTCAAGTTGTGCCTTTATGACAGCAGTCTAATCCATACCCTAACTTATACCCAAATAGACACTATATCTTCATATTTTTTTTACATTTTAAAAGGACAGGTTTATTAGAAAAAGGAGAAAGAAAAAGAGAGGCACCTGCACATTCACATGCAAACAGGAGAGCAACCTATATATTAAATTTTTAAAATAAAATTCAATAGCAAAATTTTTCTACCTTTCATAATCTAAGCCTATCAACAGATTTGAGAGATATATTACCTGATTTTTTTGGCATACATTAGTAGTTCTGTCCTCTATCGCTGAGTAGTATTATGTTGTATGGATATTTCACTATTTACCCACTCATCAGTTGATGGACATATGAGTTGTTACCAGTTTTAGAATATTATAAATAAAAAAACCACGAAGATTTCTGTAGAAATGTCTATATGGACAAAGTTCCATCTCTTGGTAAATAGCTGTAATTAGAATTTGTGGTTCATAACACAATGATATATTTAGTTTTATAGGTCATGGTAAAATCTTTTTCCCAAATAGTTCTACTGATTGCTCTACAACTCAGCAGGACTTAGTATAGTAAGTCTTTTTAATTTTAATCTCTGCTGTGGCTCTGCCCTGGAATGTCACCTTGGATTCACATTTCCCTGATGAATAATGATGCTAGATGTCTTTTCATGTTCCTATCAGTCATTCACACATCTTTTTTTGAAAGAGTCTGTTCAAATATCCATTTCTTCAATCATTTGCGCTTTTGTTATTGAATGGTAACAGTTTTTACATATTCTATATAAAAACACTTTACCAAACGTATATATTTTGACTGTTTTCTCCTTGGTATGACTTATCTTTTATTTTTTTAATAGATCATTCAAAAAAATAGTTTTGCCATAAATAATCTACACTACTGTAAACCAATATTACCTCAATAAAATAAACAAAGCAAAGTTCAATTCTGATGAAATCCACATTTAACATATTTCCTATTTTTGTTCATAGAGCTTTTTGTTCATAGAAATTTTTGCCTAATAATGAATTGGAAAATATTTTCTATTTTCTTCTAAGACTTTCATGATTGAGCTTTTAAAAAGTTTATGGCCCATATGCTGTTAATTTTTTTTATATGATGTGAGGTATGGTGAATATTTTTCCACGTGAAAATATTTGCTCTACCATTAACATTTCTTAGAAATTTATCAAACATCAATTGATCACATATAGGTTGATCTATTTTTAGAAGTGCTGTTGTGTTTCATTATATGAAATGTGTCCACATCTCTATTCTTATGCCCAAACTACATCATATTGATTACTGTGTCCTTATGGCCAATCTTCATATCAGAGAGTTTGTTTCAAAATTACCTTGAATTTCTTAGGAATTTTCTTATAAATTTCAGAAAGACTGTGCCATTTTCTATTTTTCAAAAAGCATATTGGGATTTGACTGCATTAAATCTATAGATTAATGTGAGGAAAACTCACATCTAACGAAACTAATTTTTCTGATATTCTTTAATTTCTCCCAGCATTTCTTCAAATGTTTTTTTCATTTTTAGTATATAAACCTTACACATATTTTCTTAATATTTTTACTTAGTATTTCATGGGTTTTGATACAATTCCAAATGGTATGTTTTTTAAAGCAGGGAAAACCTCAAATATATGAAGATGAAAGCATGTACTACTGAATAACTTGGGTAAACAAGGAAATCAAAGCAGAAATTAAAATGCCTGGAGACAAATGAAAATGAAGACAAGAGTTACAAGAACCTATGGGATTCAGAAAAAGTAATACTAGGAGGGAAGTACATAGCAATACAGAATTATATGAAGAAACAAGAAAGATTTCAAATAAGTAACCTAGCTTCAAACCTTAAGGAACTAGAAAAAGAAGAATAAAAGCAAAAAATCACTAGAAGGAAGAAAAAAACAGCAGAAATAAACAAAAAAGAAATCTAAAAGACAGTTCAAAAAGATCAATGAAACCGGAAGCTTGTTCTTTTTTTTTTTTTTTAAGATTTATTTATTTATTTATACAAGCACTGGGAACAGTCAGAAGCATGGGAGGGTTAGAGAATCCACCAGAGCCGGAGCAGGGAACAGAACAGGCAGACTGACAAAATACACTGCTGAGGGGAGCAGGGGCACGGCAGGAGAGGTCTGTCGCACCATGTGGGACCCTCACCTGTGGCCGGAGATCGAACCGGCGCTGCAGAGGCTGTGGGCAGCTTCACAGCCCAGCGCTCAACTGCTGCGCCACCAGGGGAGGCCCAAAATCTTGTTCTCTGGAAAGATAAATAAAATAGACAAACTTCTAGTTATGCCCACAAAGAAATAAAGGGAGAAAATTCTAATAGGTAGAATTAGAAACAAAAGAGAAGTTACAACTGACATCTCAGAAATACAAGGATCATAAGAGTCTACTATGAATATCTTTATAACAATAAATTGCATAACCTAGAAGAAATGGACAATATTTTAAAAGCATACAAAAAATTAAATCAAGAGAAAAAGAGAAACATGAATAAAGTCCAAGCAAGGAAATTAAAACTATAATCAAAACTCTCTCAAAAAACAAAAGCCCAGGATCAGTTTCACTAGTAAGTTCTACCATACCTTCTGAGACTTAATTAAGACTTATTCTTCTCAAACTCTTCCATAAAACTGAAGAAGAGGGAATGCTTCCACATTTTATAAGAACATCATTATTTTGAAATCAAAAGCAGACAAGAAAACCACAAAAAAATAAAATTGTATATCAATTCCCCTGATGAACATACATGTGAAAATCCTCAACAAAATCTTAACAAATCAAATTCAACAATAGAGTAAAAGTATGATACATCATGATGAAGTAGGATTATTCCAGGGATGCAAGTATGATACAACTTATCAATGTAATTCATCCCATCAATAAAAGAAAAGTTATATGATCACATCAATAGATCCAGAGAAAGCACTTGGCATGATCCAATATCCATTTGAAAATAAAAAAATCTCTATAGAATGGGAGTGTAAGTAACTTACCTCAATGTAATAAAGACCATATATAACAAGCCCACAGCTGACATTCTACTAAACTGTGAAACTGAAAGCTTTCACTCTAAGATTAGGTTCAAGAGAAGGATATCCACTTTCATCACCTCTATTTAATAAAGCTTTGGAAGCCCTAGGTAGAGCGATTAGAGAAGGATATAAATGAAATCCAAATTGGAAAAGAAGTAAAACCACTTGAGGGTAACATGATAATATACATAGAGAACCACAGAGAAAGCACTGAAAAAAAAAAAACTACTCAAAACAATAAATGAATACAGTGAAGTGGTAAGCTATAAAACCAATATACAAAAATGTGTTGTGTCCCTACCTGCAAACAATAAATAAAAGGAAGAAGAAATCAGGAAACAGGCCTGATGGCATAAAAATAATGAAATACCTAAGAATAATCTTAACAAAGAAAGCATAAAACCTGTACAACAAAAACTCTAAGACATTGTTAAAAGGAATAGAAGACACAGAGAAACGGAAAGATAGTCCTGTTCATGCTAGGGAGAATTAACATTGTCAAATTGGGCATCATACCAAAGCATTATGCAGATTCAAAACACTCCCTATCGATGTTTCAATGGCATTTGTCAAAGAAAGAGAACAAACATTACTGAAATTTATATGGAACCACGAAAACCCCAAATAGAGCTACTCCACTACTAGACTTCAAACTACAAAGCTATAGAAATCAAAACAGTATGATATTGCAATGAAAATAGACACTTGAACCAAGGCACTAGAAGTAACAGTACAAATGGTAGCATATTGTGTTTTCATTTCAACCATTTAATCAAAAATATTTTCAAATGGCCCTTGTGAACTTTTTCCTTCAAACACAACTTACTAGAAGTGTGTTAAAATTCTAAATATTTGCAGATGATCCAGATAGTTCTGTTAATAGTTTTTTTTTTCTAATTTTATTGTAGCCAAAGATTATACTCTATTTCAGTCCTTTCACATTATTGTGACTCAGTTGAGACTCATTTTATAGCCCAACATATCTTGGTTAATGTCCATATATACTTGATAACAACGTATATTCTTTTGTTATATCAATTTTTATGGTGTTATTCAAGTTTTCTATAGATTTATTGATTTTCCTATATACTTTATCAATACCAAGAGTATAGTGTTCAAACGTAATTAAGGATGCAACTATTTCTCCTTGTGGATTCTGCTTCATGTCTTTGGAGGCTTTGTGATTGGATACATGAAATTTGGGTATGTGTTCATAATGGGTTGATCTCTTTTTAATTATGAAATGTTCCCTCTTATCTCTATTCATATTTACTTGTCTAGACTATTGTAACTGCCTCCTAAATTACTTTTTCCACTTTGCAGCTCATCCTCTAGTTTTCCCTCTTCTCACTACACAGCACTGAATTTCCCCAGAATTTTATTTAAAGTGGTATTCACATTGGAAGTCCTAAGTTCTGAAGGGGATTGTTCTCAGAAACTAAACCACTGGTATCCCCCTATTCCTACTATCATTCCCAGTCCCCATGTGCTCCAAGGGTACTTCTTGCTTCCTTCCCTCACACCAGATGCCACATTAAATTGCCCTCTTGGAATGACTGGAATCCAGTCACAGTCATCTTGATATTCTAAGAAACTGACATAATGTCTTACACATGGTCAGTGCTCTGTATGAATAAATGAATGAATATCAGGCCTCCCTGGTGGTGCAGCAGGTTGAGTGCAGTGCTGTGAAGCTGTCTGCAGCCTCTGCAGTGCGGGTTTGATCCTGGCCGGCCAGAGAGATACCCACATGGTGCGGCAGACCTCTCCTGTCTCTCCCACTGCTCCCCTCAGCAGTGTATTTCAGTCAGTCTGACTGTTCTGTTCCCCACTCTGTCTCTGGTGAATCCTCTCACCCTCCTGCACATCTGGGCTGTACCCCAGTTCTTGTATAAATAAATCTTTTTTAAAAATTAAATAAATGAATGAATATAATTGAAGATACCCTTCCACCAAATAATTGAAGTATTCAAAATAAAGGCTTTTAAACTTCCTTAATATCTAAGATCTGAAGATCTTAAGATGCACCAATTCACAGAGGTTAGTATCATCAGGAGATTTACTCCTCTAGGCCTAATGCCTTAGCTCTGGTGCTTTACAATCACCTAACATGTTTGTTGAAGTCATGCTTTTTTATTTAGTCACATGAATGAGAAGCAAGTGACTGCTTAGATTGAGAATCCATTCAGATACTGATATAAAAATAATTGGACAACAAAGCCCCATTTTAGCACTTTCTCTACAGTGATACACAAGAGGAATTTGTGGGTCCACAACAATTTCAAAAGCATACTTCTAGGGAATAGTGCTATGTAATCATAAAATTACACTTGAGATAAGATTTAATTATCATTTTCACCTTTCTAACACCTTTCACAGAGTAATGCTTAAAAGCTTTGTAAGAAAGAATATTACCGTTAAAGTGATAACATGCAACAATGAAAACCCAAGAAAGACCAACCAGCAGGCCAGGTTTTATGGGAGTTTAGGTTCAAGGATGTTATTCAAAATTATTACAAGTGACTGTCATCTAAGGGAGTTTATATATTGGCTTCAAAGGGGAAGCCATTGGGAAAAAATAAATGGATTCTGTTTCCTAAAAGTGATATTTTTATTTCTCCAGATTAGAGAGCTAATGAAAGGCACAGGAACTGATAGCAAGTAAGAAGCATGTCCTCAAAATCATTCAATTTTCACTGTAAATCACAACACACTCAACATTATTCCTTATAAAGATGTGTGAGGTAGAAAGTGGATGCAGGTAGAGGCCCTGAGGTGTCCTGAGGGGAACTCACAGAATGACAACAGCTATAGTCCTGGATAGGAAGGTAAGATTATATTTGGTGTCCTAACTGCAATCATGAGTTTACAGCTAGTTTCAAGTGATAAGCAAACTGTTGAGGTCATGGACAGTAAGAAAAATCCAGGAAACTGTCACAGAATGGAGGAGACAGAGGAAACATACAACTAAATGCATCATGATGTTCTGGATTATATCCTGCGTCAGGGAAAAAAAAAGATATTAGCGGGAAAAACTGATAAAATCCAAATGAAATCGAGTTTAAGTAACAGTACTATATCAAGGTTAATTTCTTAGTTTTGGGAAATTGCCATGATTATGTAAGACTAACACCTTACCTAAGAGAGCTGGTTAAAGGGCATGTGGGAGCTCTATACCCTTATTTGCAATTCTTCTGTAAATCTAAAATTACTCTAAAATAAAAAAATTATGTTTTAAAGAAGTGATAAGCAAAATCCAATGACTATTCTAGTGGTTTTATCACACGGATAATGATGAACTGAATATTTCTTCTAGTTTCCAACTTTCCAAAGAGAAGAAGTGAATCCATCAGACATGGAATACGGAATATGGAATATGGAAGCCACAGAGCAGGCATTAGCTCATGAGCCCCACAGGTGGGATGGAGAATTTGCTACCAGTAAATTTTCTTTTAAGATTTATTTATTTATGCATAGAAGAGCTGCGGTGACCTCATTCTCCTCCTGCCCTCTGATTCTCTGCCGCAGCCTCCCAAAGCCAAGTCTAACTAGAAACCTAGGGTACACAGGAGCTCACTGTGATACCCCGAATAGGGAAGGCTTCATGATGCTCAAAACAGCATGGAGCAAGGGCATGAAGAGTAGCTCTAAGGGGGCAATCATATTCAGCCAGTTAATCTGCTGCCTGCCTCATCCTGAATTTTTGTTGCTGTTGCACCTGCTTAATAATGCTAATCTACTCACTGTTCAATTGCAGAATATTTTCTGAATCTAGTACACCCAAATAGTTTTTCATCTTTAACTCTTTGATAGGGGAAAGTTACACTCTGAGAAGATACAAGTACCACTGAATGGGTTTTACTTGCCAAATAAATCAGGCTAGCAAGCTCAGAGGTTACTGGATGCTTTCAGCAATGGGGTGGGCCTGGTAAGGACTGTACCAGATTTCCTAAGTTGCCTCAAATAAGGGTCAAATAAGGGTCATTGCCTTCTCTTGAAGTCTGTCCTGTACATTCCCTTCAGCATGAAACCCTTTAAAGAAGTCAGCAGTGACTTCTCAAAGAAAAGGAGAGATGGGGCAGAAGAACAATGAGACTACCTCTAGAACATCAAGGGGAAAAATGCCAATTACTACAGCTGTCTGGCACTTAGAGGTTCATCAGGGTTTGGATTATTTATCTTTTATCACCTCTAAATTTCTAATTATGTGTAAGAAGGGTCCCAAAATATCCCACTTTGGGATCTACATATATAGACATATATCCAGAGCCAGCCCTTCCTAAGGACAACCTGGAAGGCTAATCTTACCCAGGCTCTAGCCCTGTGCCATCTCTGATTTATTCCTATGAAGACACAAATCTTAATGCATTCATGTAGCCCTGATGAAGGTCACCTGGGCAGAAAGGATCATAGAGTCCCTGGAAAGGAGGTTCCACCTCTTCCTTACACAGTGCAGGAGGATGGCGGGCTAGGAAGCCGCTCCACTTTCAGACAACTAACTCATTCTTAAGATTTTTTTTCTAAAACAAAGGAAACTGGTCACAAAATTATCTGACATCCTCCATCACTAGAAACTAGACTCAAATGGCTGCTGTTATTAAAATAAAGAACTTAGGTTAAGGCTTAACCTAAGAAGAATCCCTGCAAGCAGTGCCTCTTGTATTCTTCTGCAAGCAGAAGGTCATAAAAGTAGCTGCAGCTCCTGGATAGAAGTAGTGTGGTGCCATCATCAGTGTCAGTGAAAGGCAATGCAATCTTACAAGACAAATGAGAAATAAACATTTCATTGTAGTGAAGATTACAATCATCAATAAGGTGGTTTTAAAATATGTTGATAAATACCTTGATGCGCATCTTCACCAGATGGAAACTAATTCCTATTCTCTTGAATGAACCGTTGAATGGAATGTGGTGGATTGAAGTAGCCTGACTCTTAGGATGATATAAAAGGCAATGAGGCTTCCTTCTTGCTTTCTCTTGGATCACTCTGGGGAAGTCTGGCTGGCATACCCTGAGGACTGTCTGGTAGTCATAGGGAGAGGTCCATATGATAAGAAACTGAGGCCTCCAGCCAATGGTCAGGTGTGTGAGCCATTATGGAAGCTTCAGCCCTAGTCAAGGCCTCAGATGAGTGTGAGGCCAATTTGTATTTGATTATACTCTCAGGAGACACACTTGAACCTAGCAGTTAAACCACTCCCAAGTCCCTAACACACAGAAACTGCATTTTCTGAGATAATAAATGTTTGCTGTTTTTAGCCACTACGCTCTTAGGTAACTTGTTAAGTGGCAGCACAAGCAGTGAGGTATGGAAACATTTATATGGGTTTTACAGTAAGGTACCAAGCCTTGGAATAAATGCTATGCTAGTGTTCGGTACCCAGATGCTATCTCTAGGCTGGCACAGCTGCAGGACATATCTATTATGTATGAAAGCAAGGGGAAACATATCTGGAGTTATCAAATGTACCTCAAATCTAGAAAACACCATTCGTTTCTATTTGGAATTGGTAATAATCATACTGTTCTTATATTGTTATTGTGTTTCATATTTTCATACAATACTAAGAGAATGACTTAATAGTCTGCTGACAGACAAAACAAAATACTCTGATATCAAATCTGCCTCAAGACTGAAAAGAGCAAATGTAAAAAAAAAAAAAATTCAACCCAGAGTAAAGCTATCAACTCCTGCGGCAGAGAATTTTAGTACATTTAATTCAAGCTTATTAGTCTGGTGACAAATAGAATACTATCGTGAACCATTTCATTTACTAAGTCCTAGATTGACAATATTTCTCTATGTGTCTCTCTGAAGGCTTAATGTTAACAAGCAATATTATTTTGGAACCAGGAGATGTTATTCTCAAGCTTAAACTTCTTTACCCTCATCACATCTGCTTCCCAAAATATCAAAAATATCGAAAATCAGGAACTGTCAAAGGCAAATCAACTCAGATGTGCCTATTCCGAGACTAGCATGTCAATAGTGTTTATACCCCTTCTTACACCACATAGTCTAATTACCTCTGATTATATATTTAAGGAAACTTCCATGCACTGTAAACACTGCAAAAATATATCCCTTCAGGTTCATATTTCCTCCATCTGGCAGAGACTGGGAGTCCCCCAGTCAGCTAAAGTCCTTGACTAGGACACTTCACTTATGGGTTTGGGGACGGAATAAATAACAACAGTCACTTATGTACAATTTCATATTTCTCTTTTATTGCCCATCTCACCATCCTCTAAAAATCTCAAGCTTGGGAGAGGGTGTTCTCATGGCAACTGAAAATCCAGATGGCACCTGCACTACCAAGTATGACCTCCCCACAAACATGCTTGGGACCCACCATGCCATGATTCTTGGCCTGATTCAGAGGCAACTCTCAAGAGTGGGAAAACTAAAGCCAAAAAGTAAGTGACAGGGTGCTGACCCCACAGTGGCCTTTTGTAATGAATTATTTGGTGGTAGAGGTTGTTTTTTTCCTTCTTCCTCGGGTAGCTTTCCAGTGAGTCCTGGGGAATTCTTGCAAGTCAGAGTCTCAGCTATTTTTCCCTGTGTTCCTGTCACCATAGTCTTAGAGTCAAGTGGTTTAAATTCCCAATTGGCAAACTACAACCATTTCAGTTTGGGTTTTTATTCCCAGAATAGAGCAGGTTTAAAAATCACCCAGTAAACAAAGGATGCATTTTTAGAGGGCTTCTCTCATGGGAGAGTTTATGACTGAAGGCTGGAGCCACTGGGGAGAGCTGGGATCTGGGGACCTGTAAACAAAAAAAGCAAGATATCTTCAGAGGCCTGCTATATTTTTATACAGAAAGAGACTTTCTTTGGAGTCCTCTCAAACAACAGGAAAAAAAAACTGTCATTTTTCTAATATTTAAATAATGCTTGTGATAAGCTCAGCAGTGAATTAAGTATTTCAAGAACACAATGAAAAACAAACAACTAACACTGAATCCCAAAATGTTTTTAACTTCCTCTCAGTAAAAATGAATTCTCAAATCTGATACCCATGTCTTTGTACATTCATTCACATGCATCTTTTATATGCCAGACACTGTTAGGTGTTGAGAAGGTACTGTTGAACAAAGAAAAGGAAATAATTCTTTTTTTTTTAAAGATGTATTTATTTTATTTATACAAGCACTGGGTACAGTCAGAAGCATGGGAGGGTGAGAGAATTCACCAGAGCCAGAGCGGGGAGCAGAACAGGCAGACTGACGAAGTACACTGTTGAGGGGAGCAGCAGGCGCAGCAGGAGAGATCTGTCGCACCATGTGGGACCCTCGCAGGCGGCCGGGGATCGAACCGGCACTGCAGAGGCTGTGGGCAGCTTCGCAGCCCAGTGCTCGACCACTGCGCCACCAGGGAGGCCCCAAAGGAAATAATTCTTGAATTCATACAGTTATTAGTCTAGAGGGGGACACAGAAATTAAATAGATGTGTGAAGGAGAAAGGGAGAGAAAAATAAAGAAATAATGGATATTTGGAAGCATTTGTATATTAAAATGGTGCCAATAACCCAGCGAGGGAGAATAATGAAAGCTTCTATGTGAAGAAAGGCTGACTGAACTGGATTCTGAAAATTGTATGGGTTCTCGGGGATTGGTGAGTGGAGGTAGCATAGCAAACAAAAGGGAAGCATATACAAAGGACCTGTGGCAGAAAAGACCTGAGAACAAAAAAGACCACTGCAGCTGCATTGCTAAAATCGGGAGGAAGCCTAGTATAAGAGAAAGCTACAGGGATGAAGAAGGGGCGGACGATACAGGGTCTTCTAAATCACACATGAGAGGGTATGGGTTGCATAAATAGGAATCTATTAGCAGCTAAGAGTGACACAATTAGATTTTTTTGTTTGTTTCAAAGATACCCTTCTGGCTATACTATATAGAGCAGATGGAGGAAGGCCCAAAAGAATTTAAGGGAAC
The DNA here is from genome assembly GCF_014898055.3 of Talpa occidentalis. Classification (NCBI taxonomy): domain Eukaryota; kingdom Metazoa; phylum Chordata; class Mammalia; order Eulipotyphla; family Talpidae; genus Talpa; species Talpa occidentalis. The sequence continues at coordinate 78,403,043 of NW_023604861.1, read as the reverse complement.
CAGATGACATTATTAAGTAGCCCATGTGGGAAATGAATGCTGTGCCAGCACAACCTCTGGGTCCAGATGCCAATTATTGAACTGCTGTCTCTCAGCCCTACACCTGCTTTTATAGACTCTGCTCCATTTTGTTGAGCTGAGAGTTGGTGAACCGTATTTCCCTAGCTCCTTTGTTTACCACCTTCCTAAGGGTTCTGCCCATAGTAGAGAGTGCCAGGAAGTGGAAACATGAAAGAAAGAAGAGTCCCAATACTAGCTCTGCCATCAGTTGCAGGTGGCTGCTGTTGTGCAGCAGGGAGGGGGGTGGTTCTGAACTGCAGAGACAGGCAGCAGCAGCACCTTTCAGAACTGGCAGGCCTGGCTGGGCAGCTCCTCTTCAACACGTGTATAATGAACTACAGAATGGGCCCCATAGTGCAGCAGAAGATATGGCTTCAGGGCTAGTGGCAGCTTCCTATCCAAGTATTACCCCTTCTTGCTTTTGTCTCTTCCAGACCCCTTCCATCTCCTTTTTGTTCTTCCAGTCTTCTCTACAAAGTTATAATCAATTCTCTGAATGTATTTAAGTCTACCCAAGAATGACCCCAAAGCTGCCCATCCCTCCAGTGAGTGACAATCACTGGGAGCTATTCAGCATGAGTCCTTAAAGTACCTGACACTCCTTAAGTCAACAGAAGGTAAATATCACATTGACTCATGACATAACCTCAACAGCCCCAGTACTTAAACAGTTCCTAATATCTGAATTCCTCACTTTCATTGCCATACTCCTTTTTATTTTATTTTACCCACTAAACTTATTCAAATGAAAATGTATATAGTAGTCCTCTGATAAGGTAGGACTGCTCTTGAAGAGTTAAGAATCTGAGTTCCATCCTCTCCTTACCTTCCATTTTTCCCTTCACTACTGTGGGGACTGTGGAGGCACCTTCTCCAAACCTTCTCTATTTTAGTACATTAATTTCCTCATAAAATGCCATTCTCCTAGAACAGCACACAATACTTCTGATGCAGTCTAAATGACACATACAGCTCAGTGGGATGGCTCTGGATTGAACACACTACAAACAAAATGCAGCCCAAGTCTGAATTAGATTTTGTATTTGTCTGTGTGGGGAAATGTAGGAAGGTACATCTGTCTAGGACAACAATGTCATTCATTTACTTATTAATTTATTTTTCAAATACTTATTAAACATCTCTTTATTCTTAGCAATGTGTTATTCTGAGAAAACACAGTTAAAAGGATTAGTCAAGGATCTTACAATTTTATAGGCAAAGAAAATAGGACTTTTGTTGTAAGGACAAAAAATAAGACAGCAGGATGGGGCGAGGAGTTGTATCCTTTTCATGACCTAAAGATTTCACCAAAATCTCTTTCTTTGGGTTGAAGCAACTACAGGACTTCTCCCAATTTCAAGCGTAGATGGTGATTCTTGGTTGGAAAAGCACCGTCACATTGAAAGAAGGGCACGCAGAAGAGCCAGTCACTTGTGAGAGTATAGACAGACAGATGGACAAAGATAGAATAAGAAGGTGATTAATCTTTGGAAAATTCCATCTGCCCCATATTTAGATAGCACAAATTTTTTTGACTATAAGAGCAATTTTGTGAAAAGTTGTATTTTAGGAAGATTAATCTGATGCCAAGTACAGCATCTAGCAGAAACAACTATCAAAGGAGAACTTGGTATCTTGGCTTTCTGTGTCCAATATTGGCTTTTTGAAGTCCATTATTTTGAGTTTTACTCCTTTCTTGTACCCACTATTCTCTATTGGAAATCTTAAAGCTGTATGTTCCAAAGTGTTCTGTGGAATACTGGTACCAGAAGGTTCTCCAGGGAAAGGAAGGAGATATACACATACTTTATATCAATCTCTTAGAAATTTTCAATGCTTCTTAGCATTAAACCTCTCAGAAAGTGAAAAGTAAAAAAAAAAAAAAATCTGCTTAACATTGTTTTATCCAGAGTGTCTCCAACATTTTTGACATTTTTTTTTTTTTTTTTTTTGCTTTTCATTGATTAACATTCTAAGGAACTAGCCTAAAGGCTACTGTCCCAGCTGCTCATGGGTAGAATAGTGAAAGGCCAGGCAACTAATCAATCAAGCATTTACCAAATGTCTATTTGGAATTAAGTTTAAAAACAAAGGGAACATGTATTATATTGATAATTTTTAGTCCAATGAAGAAATTTTTAAAAATAGCAAAAACAATGGAACTTTGAGTGGTTCAAGGGAATCTAAGAAAGATCCCAATAAAAACCACTCATGAGATCTCCCTGAGAATTTAGACATGGTCCATAAATATTTTCAATCATTAAATGCTTGATTCTCGAATATTTGGCTCTGGAATATTTTCCCACCTCTCAAATTGATTTGAGGGGAAATCCATTTGGCAAAGATAGATAATTGGGAACATCTTTTATTTTTAAATAAAAAATGAAAAAGTGTTTATCTTCCAAGGTTGCTTTGCATTAAGATGTGACCATTACTTGCACACAAAGAGAATGTTACAAGAAAGTATGCCACTAGCCAAAAAAGACCATGCCCATGGAGTAAACTGCCAAGGCGAACAAGAGACTGTCCTATAAATCACCCATCAGCATCGCCTGATGGGACGTCGGCTGACAGAATGGCAATGCCTTGGGAGGGCAAGGCTGTGTCACACATTCTTTGTTTGGGTGACTGATCACAGACATAATCAGTAGCTTTGTGAATGCCTCCTTTCTTCTGGCCTATTTCCTTTCACCTTTTCCATGCTTCCCTGTTCTCTCCAAGATCCTTGTTGCTAGCCTTTCTAAACAAATACATTTGCCTGAAGAAGATAATCCTGTTTAAAGATATCAAAAGTAGCCCTCCTGCTCCAGATCTCCCAGCCGGCCAGGTGCCAAGCTAATATCTAGAATTCAGGCTGCTATGGCTGGATTAAAATGAAAAATTTTGATTCTATTGAAAATTAATCCTACAATTTCTTTTCAAAGTCACAGAGGACTTAAACTCTCCGGTTTAGCTCAGGTTCCATATTCGCTTGGCCTCTCCTCTAACATCTGAATTCTATGCCTGATCTCCAAATTACTTACCTAACATGCAGCCTCATTCCTTTTGCGGCTCAGATTTTTTGCTTTCTTCCAATTGCATTCTGAGAGAAACCAGCCCCAGACTAAAGCAAGACTCTACCTCTTCTGTTCCGACATATAGCAGAGCTGGAATGATTTCAGTCACTGTGAATACTAATCCCAGATCCAGCTGCAAAGGAGTCAAAGCCTCACACTAGTCCTTGGTCCCTGTTCATCAGATGAGAAAGGGACCAAGGAGCAAGGACTTTACAAACAAGGGCCTTTAAAGCTGGACCATGTGCTGGGAAAGAAAGTCGTAGGGCAAGGGAGAGGGTGGAAAGTGAAAAGTGGTATAAAAACAAAAAGGGTTCAAGATGACAATGAAGAGCTGAGAGGTTAGGAGGTGCTACTCACAAAATGCCAGGTGTGGCACAGAGCTTTCAGAGGAGTCATAATTATTGGGTGGAGAAAGAAAGAAAAGAGGCAGTCACGTTCCAGCCTGTGAGTGGCACACCTTCAACTCAAAAACTCTTCACCTGGCCACCACCAACGACCTCTCAGCACACCGCCTGTGATTGCATGCCCTACAAATCTTTGCCCCTTGTTCTACCTTGGACTCTATCACCAAAGGCTCCTTTCCATCTGTCCTATTCTGGAATATGTCAGGCCCCACCTAGAAAGGGAGGTAACAGGAATAAGAGAAATGCACAATGCATGTTACTCTACACCTTCTCTGGGAAGCTACATATATACTATACTTTCCTAACAACATCAGAGAACTTTGCTTATACATCAGAAAGCCCCAGACATTTCTCTCCCAATGCCCAGCTACTTCAAAACATCTGTGTATGACTGTTTTTCCCACTAGACTTTGAATCATGAGGGCAAGACAATATTGTATTTATCTTTGTTTCCAAGCCAAGGGCTCAGCAAAAAAAAAAAAGAGGTGATCATCAACTTTCACTGACCAACTGGATGGACCGACAAGTGCATGAATAATACCAGGGAGCTGCAGGTTGGTGTGAACACTGTAAAAATGCATACAGGGCAAGCCCCAGGCATTTGGTTTCCTTTAAGGATCAGGAGTCAGAATGTGTGGTAATCAGCCCTGCCCCAAGGCACCCACTCTGCATACGCTGAGACTAGAGATGAAAGGTCTCTCTGAGATGATCTGGCCAAATATGGAGACAAAAGCCACCTCTAAAGTGTTCTGAGTCCTTTGGCATAGACCATCTATAGACATAGGTATTATTGATGAACTGATATTTTTCTCAGTTCCTAAAGGTCCTTAGGGAAAATAAACTCTAGGAACGTTCAAAGCATGACTGGCTCAGTGGGAGGCAGTTCTGTTTGTTTCTCTAGAAGTAGGTCTCCTGCTCCTACTTTAAGTTTGACTTAAAATTGCCAAATCATTACTTCTAGTTATGAACATTTATTGTTGAAACTAATGAGGTGCCTCTGAAAAAATATTTTCACAACTTGCTTTTGAACATTCTGAGAAGTTCTTTCTTGAAAGCTACAAATGGTTCTTTGTGACAGAAGTCGTCTCTTCTCCCAACCAAGTGCGCCCGTCCAGCTCTGTGCTCACAGGAGCACTGGCCTTTCACCAAGAGAGACAGTTCATCTTCTTGTTGGACTTGAACTAAGTCCTTGGAAGGGCAAAGCCAGCAGGCAACCTTTTGCCTGGAAGTGGGAGGCCTACTTCACTATCTCAGGAAATTCAACTTCTACTATAGTTCCTGGGATAAGGTAGAGCAGTTAGGTGTTGCTGGCTTGGCCCTCTTAGACCTTTTTGCCAAGTGAAAATACTTTCCAGATCTCTCTTCCCAGGCTCACCAGGGCAGCCCACTCCATTGTGAGAACAAGTAAAAGCCTGGGCCTGAAATTGGAAACGTGTGTTCTAATGTTTCTCAACCTAGAGGTAGAAATCTTAGCAAAATCCAGGAAATTTTTTTTAAAGGCACTTGTCTAGACTCCTAAATACCACTCTCCCCAAAATTCAAATACACCTTCTTCACATGCTGAAAACCACAGATATTCTGGTATGCTTCAATTATATTTGTCATGCTAATACTAAGAGTAAAATGAGAGCATTGTACATTATTTCAAAGTTTATGGTAGATAAAGGCAACTATCAGCAGGAAATTGTTTTGATTAGTTGGTGGTGACAATTAGTTGTGCCATGAGTTGACTCCAGTATCTGCAGTGAATTCGAAAGGGTGCCAGGGCCATGTCCAGATGTCAGAAGCAAAAATAACAGATCCCACTATCACTGTCTCGGGAAGGGAGAGCGGAGGCATGTTTGCCACACATCGGCCTCCACAGCCTAGGTCCTCTATAAAGCCAGGAACAAAATGCAGGTGCTCAGTCTCCTTTATTCCAAGTAAATCCCTGCCATGAAGGCAGAAACAAGTGCTGAACAGGGCTGATTTGAAGATGCCATCGAGAGGAATGGGATGAAACTTTAAAAGGAAGTCACACTATATGTTTCCTGGAAACATATCCCACCACAAAGCAGAAAATATCCTTACAGTGAGGAAAAAGGAGGTTTCCTAGGAGAAGTATGGCTAGGATGTCCACAAAAGTGTGAGCAAAATGATGTCTGCCAGTTCACAGTACTTTCTTTGCATTGCTCAAGGGTAAAGTGAAAGATAACAACAGTGTTTTGAACATGTTTAGATGTTTTGTTTCCAGAGGGAGCTGCAGAAAGCCTGAATTCTCTGAAATAGAAAGGAAAGAACAAAAAGGCGCGTTGTGCATTTTACTTCCTGGCAGTTACTTCACAGCATTTTTTAAACACCTGAGGCACGACTGAGGGGCGGGGAGGGAAGGGGGCTGGTGGTGGATATAATTTTAAATGAAGGCAGAGTTAGATTTTCTTTTTAATGTCTTCCAATAAAAGTTCTGGGAGACACCCCAAGGTCAGTACCAGGCATTGGTCATCTGATGTCTCAGCTCATTCTGAGTTGACTGAAGGGGTAATGAGTACCCAAGTGCATCCACCGTTTCCCTAGTAGACACTCTGAAGACTCAACTTTTCCAGAATTTTCCCTCAGCATTTAGCAACTCTGCTGTATGAATTTACACACATGCCAGCATCTCTCTTGGTTATGTTTGCATCTATTTACTGGCATCTGATCTATGGTGTGGGAGCAAGATACTTGACTTAGACAGAGGCAGCTTGAGTGCCTACTATGATTTCCAGTCTCAGAAGAACACCTGTCCCACAGCATACTCTCAATAAGAACTTTTTTCAATAGATGAATGGCTCTTTGTGCCCATACCACCTAAATGGTGGAGACAGGGGCAAATAACTCTTCTTAGAGAACCATGTTGTTGCTAATTTCCAGGAAAAAAAGAGACACCTACCTAAAAACAGGAGCAATGTCTCCATGAAGCACTAATGGTTCTATATTTTCACACAATAAAGAACATCATCAAAAATTCTCTTTAAGCAAATCCTAAAATAAATGGATTTTAGTGTGTTAAGAAGTTTTAAGTTCAACAATCATAAAAATCAAAAGAATTTCTCCCTAGGACTTTAAAAGGGAAAAAAACACAAGTTGAACTCACTTAGTATTTGTTGCATAAAGAAAAATAGCACCAAGAACAGTTAAACTCAGAGATAGCTGAATTTAAATAGCTGAACTTCATTTTAACAATGTTTGAAGTGACTTCAAGTGGTCAGTCTCATAGAAACAACCTTACAGAAACCAGAAAATATGATAGCAAGGAGCCTGATGGCAACTACTCATTCATGCCCAGGAAATAAATTCATTCACAGTTCCCAGGCCATTGGAAGTCTTCATAATGTCCCATCAGTCATGTTAAGAGTTCACAATTAAATACACCCACAGCTTAAGGAGCAGATGAATTTTAGGCAAAGAATCATCTAGAAAGTTAAACAGTACATAATAATGGAGGACATAGCTTCAGAAACCACTGTACCAGCAACTCCCTCTAATTTGCCTACCATACGTGAAAAGCAGATGAAGAATCTAGCTAATTTTCTACAAAACCCATTCTCTCCACAGAGAGAGACAATAATGATCGCTTCATGTTTCTTATTGTAAATAAATGTCTCAGGATTCAAAGAATCTGTTTGGATTGTTTCTGAAATATTTACCAAGTTCAATCAATTCTTAGAAAAGTGCCTGGTGGACACGAGACCAGAACTGGAGAGTATAAAAACAAGTGTCATGTTTGCACTGATCTGAAAGCAACGAGGAGGCAAAACTCCCCTCAGGATAAGCCTGCCATTCCAATACAGCTACTGCCCTTTAAAGTGGGTCTTTACTTCCCCTAGCAACTCCTCCAAGTGTATCCTTGTGACACCCCCAATACATGAGCAATGTCAGTATTCCGGTGGTTCTGCAACTCTCTACCAACACATCCACACAATGATCTCTCTTCTTTTTTTAAAAGATTTATTTATTTATGCATAGAAGAACTGGGGTGTAGGCCAGAGGTGTGGGGGGTTAGAGGATTCACCAGACACAGAGTGGGGAGCAGAATAGGAAGATCTACTGAAATACACTGCTGCGGGGAGCAGCAGGTGACAGAGGAGAGGTGTGCTGCGCCATGTGGGTCAGCTCCCTGGCTGGGGATCAACTCATGTTGCAATGGTTGGTGGCAGCTTGACAGCACTGTGTCTTTAACCCCTGCCCCATCAGGGAGGCCTTGATCGCTCTTCTTGAAGTACATACCTCCTATTTATGCCAATGATCCCCAGGAGACCCTGCTTTGATGACATCAACTTCTAACTTATGGTTTCTCTCACAAAGGAACACGGGTTTGGGGATAAGACTTGTCACAGTCTGTCTCCAGCGCATCCTACCTGGGAGACCTCTGTCCACTGTCACAGGCTTATAATAACACGCACCAGTACAGGGCTGTTGTGAGGATGCAGTCTACAACAGATGTAAGAAACTTCTACATACCGCCAGGCACACAGTAGGCCCACAATAAAAGGTAATCTCTTTCCTTTCTTTTCTGTCCCCTTGCCTGTAACTCTGGTAAGTTCAGAACCAATATTGAAGATCCTTTGAGTAATACCTCCCACACCTGTGGAACATCAAAACCCTCATTACCATGCAACTTCAACATCTTCTCAGTCACACCCTAAAATGTCATGATACTGGAAGCTAGCCCAGCTAAGAAGTCTAGTACCCAGAAATTTTCTTCTCTGAATAGTTCATACTTCCCACATGAAGTTCACTCTGACTGAATATATTCTATGCCCTTATCATGACAACCATTCTCCCTCTCCTTGTTCTCCTAGGCCAGGTCTTTTCCAGCTCTATTCATCGCTAACCAGGCCAGGCCCCATGATGGGCACTTCAGTCTCCTCACTTGATTGTAACCTAGAGTCCCTGAACTCCTTATCTCCCGCTAAGACTGCCTTGCCATGCCCAACCTCTGGGAATATTTTCATCTAACACATTTCTTAAACCATGCTGACTGGATTCATTTTCAATGCTGTTTCATTTTATCTTGCCCCTCATTATTGATCAATCTCCCCACTTGACTCTTCCTAACTTCACAGTCCAATTCTCATTCACAAGCCTCTAACTCCCAGCAGTAGAACTGCCTCCTCCTTTGCAGAGACAATCAAGGCAATATGACAGGAGCTATCACCACCTCTCTAAATGGACCTGCTCGCTAAGGGTCCCTGGTGACCTGCACTCACAGCCTCGACCACTCTCCCAGCACATGATCCTACTGCTTACAACTTCCTTCTTGAAGCTCACTCTTTCCTTGACATCTTTTACACTGTACTTAATTCTCCTGTCTCTCTACTCATTGGTTCATTTCTTCCACCAAACCTAAAAGCACAAATTCCCACCATTCTGAACCATGGGCCTTAATCTTCTACTGTTAATACTCTCTTGGAAATCACTTCCATTCCTACTCTTTTACCATTACCTTCAAGAAATTACTTCCAAATTTTAAGCTTAATACTTTAGCCAATTCCATCAGGATATTCCATGTAACCTCAAACTCGACATCTTTAAAATTTATCTTGTCCATTTCTCTATCTTTCTCATAACTGTTTCTTTTAAAACACTACCAATCTCCCATTCATTCAATCATTCTTGACTTTCTCCCTTCTCTTATCCTTGACAATCCAGTTGTGCCAAATCATACCTATCATAACTCTTGAATCCATCACTGTCTCCTATTCCCACTTGTACCTCCCTGATTCAGGCCCTCTGAACTGAAATATTACAAGGTTTCAAAACTCTCTTTTCCTCTTCAGAAGCCTCCAGGGTCCCCACCACCAGATTAAGTGGGTAAGAAATTAAATCTAAATCACAGTTTAGCTTGGAATTCCAGACCTCTTTGATTGGACCACAACCTTGCCTTCTAGCTTAATCATTTTCTACTCTTCTCCATGAATCTTAAACCAATCTATAATTGTCCCATGTCTCGCTGCTCCCCAAACACGTGCTTACATTTCCTGCCTCCACACTTTTGTTCTCATCAGTCATCCCATCCCATTTTGTTCTCATCATATCATTTCCCCAAATTTGTGCCTAGCAAAATGTCTTATACATTCTTCCAAACTCAGGTCAAATACCATATACTGCCTATAGGCTTCCCTGACCCACCATCCAACATCACTTCCTGAGCAGGCAGAGCACTTTGTTCTTCCACATTTACATAAGTTAAATCTTTATCTGACTTTCTAAAGTCTCCTGCCTTTAGAAGTGCCCCCCTAAGTGGGAGGCTCACCACCCCCTTCCTGTCAAGCTCTGTGGTCCTCTCGAACTGTTTCCTCTAAGTTGTTGCTAATTTGGACCCCTCCTTCCTTTTTCCCCTTGCTCTGCCACTTCTCTGTAGTCAAAGCTCCAGCCATTATTGTCACCATCCACCACCTTCAACTAAAGCCTTAAATCCCTTCTATCCCAAGCAATGTCAGTGTCCCCTAATTCCATTTGTATTGACCCTGAAATATGTCTTAAAGTCAAAGAGACACATGTTAAACCACAAACTTGCATGGAGAGTCTATTACACAGCTGAAAATAATTTTACAGAACTCCTAACTATACTTTGTCTTTTATATACAATCTTTAATGATCTATTTCTATCATATTGTATGACATCATTTTCTTCTTTCATTCACAACTGAACACTCATTTGTCTGACTTAATGGGTGGAAAGAGGCAAGCATTCCCACTTTCAACATACCAAAATGATTCAACCCATCTCATTTATTCTCACTTGATGAAATCTATACTTTCAGTCACTGTACTGACATTTCCATACTCCTGTTTTGGGTTTTTTCTAATAATCAAGGAAAAATTAGATAAATATTTTAAATAACTGCATAAATAAACATATTGCACAACTAAAGATTGAAATACTGCACAAATGGCTAGCCAGCAACATCAAAATTTTGCAATATCTTATTGGCTGTTATAAGAAAGCTGCCCACAAAAGAGTGTAGGAGTGTCAACTACAGTGTACAAAACTGAAGGTGTACGAAAGTTGGGGCACATTCCTCAACCAATAATCAGGATTATGTCCTGACATCATGGTACCCCCACTTCAGAGTGAAGTGAGCAAAGGAAAAGTTAAGTATCTCCATGTTGGGATTTCATAGAATTGAGAGTGCTTAAAATGACTGTATTGTTTCAACAACATAAGGAGGTAAAGAGGTTTTTGTTGTCTTTCCTAAGATTATGATAGTATTTTGTAAACGATAAAGTGTTATATAATTGCAATGTGTTAGAACCTTGTTTATATGGAAAACTCATTCCAGATTCCAAATGACTCCAAAATGCATTTTTACATGCATCTTATTGTAAGCTCCTAGAAGGCAAGGCCCATTTCTTATCTTTGTATCTCATCTTTCATAATACTTTTAATATAAATGCTCAAAAATTCTTATCCTAAGCATAACTAGATGAACTGATAGCAAAGAAGAAAAGCAGAAATTAACCAACAAGAGGTCTTTAAAAATGTAATCACTTGGCACTGATAAGCCCCTATAAGTTATTTCAAATGGACATATGTAAATCAGACCTCTTTCCAAATAAGAAACAGAAGCTTCAAATAAGAAAACAATTGTACACATTTACATCTTCATCAGATTATATTTCCTTTCATGCAAATCAACAGAATCAACTGGCATGGAATCTGACAGTGAGTCTAAGGCAGAAGGATATTATTCAGTTTCCTTGGCTCCAAAGCAAATGTGAGCTAACCCTAGAATGGAGAGGAAATAAAAGACAACTGGCAACATCCATACAATGCAGGTTCCTTTTATTTAGGGTTTTCATTCACTCCCTCACACTGGCCAATGTGAGAGCAGGAAAATGTTTAACTTAATTCTTAAATGTTTGTTGCCTGTGCTTGCTATTCAGGCAATTTACCTTGCTTGAGATCTCTGTTTCCTCATTGCATGGCAATTGTACATACAACTGCACGGACATACACACACACACACACACACACACACACACACACACACACACACCCCATTTAAACTGCCACTGCTTCCTCTGAATCCAGAGTTGGCTCCTCTACTAAGAATCTCTTCCCTGGGAGAGGGACATCAATGGAGCGAGGAAATCGTCTCTACCTCTGGTTGTGTTACTAGGGTTCCCTTTTTTCAAGACTAGCCACGGCCATGCTCTGAGAAATGCTGAGTCGTGTTCCCCTTTCTGTCCCGCTGCACCAGAAACAAGGAACAGTGAAAGAACAGTCATTATTTGTATTTGGCAAGAAAGGCAGCAGTAAAAACTGAGAGGCTGTAGGCAGGGAAATGTCAAAGTGAGGCTCTGAATGAGGCAAAGACAGCAAGCATTGAGGTGCAGTCTCAGTGGAGAGGAGCCTCCGTTGTACAGAAATAGGTTATTGCTGGAGAAGAAAAGAGAGGAAGGGAGGGAGGGGAAGTTCACTGCACCTAACTGCAGACACTGCAGGTTGAAATGCTGCTTCCCTCTCCTGAGGTATGTAGAATGAAGGCTGAGGAGCATCCAGACTCTGGAGAGAAATGCCCACAGTTCGAATCCTGGCTTTGCCTTTTATCATGGACGTGATTTGTATAGGTAAACTACTTATTCCTTGGGCCCCAGTTTTCTCATCTGCAAAATAGTGATGATGATGATGATGATGATGATGATGATGATGATGGTAACTACCTCACAGAATTATCATGAGGCTCAAATGAGCTAACGTTTAAGATGGCTAATGTTAGACTAGGTTCAGGCACATGGTTTGTGTGCAAGGCTGTGATGATGACAATGTGGTAGGAGACACTTCAATACTCCTGACTTCCTTTCCTTATTTAGAAAAAGAAAAGGAGCTAAACCAGCTATTTTCACTGCTAATATTCTATCATTCTACCATCAAATATTTATTTGCCACATGCCTTGGGAAAACAACTGCCTAACCTTGCAGGTATAGATAACCCTGTAGGTAATCAGCCCTTAAGTTAGGACTCCCACTGTCATTTAAGAGAAAATAAGCCTCCTACTGTAGCCATCACTGTCCTGACACAGCAGGTATTGCCTCCAGGGGTCTCCACTGGACCAGATTCCTGCCTCGGGGCTCAACTCCAGTCTTTGGCATAGAAGATTCTGGGAAGAAGCAGTACTCCAAAATAGCACTCACCTTTAATAAGTGAAAATGCTACTGCAAGCCAAAATAAAGTAACTACTGGGAGTTTTATGTTTCCTTAGAATTTGGCGAAATCAAGCAGGTGAAATCTGTCTTCAAAGAACTTTCTTTAGTACCCAACTTCAAGTGCATCGCAAGCAGAGCTGGACAAAACAGCAGGATGGTGTGTGGGGGAAGTCCTACAAGGGCCAACTTTAAGGGGCACTAAAACAGCACTAAGACACAAAGTTACTAAAAATGTCATGAAATTGTAAAAAATGTGCTGTTCAAACTTTTTCTCTGAGAGAGTACTGAAGGTGATGGGTAGAACACAATTAAGTCAGTGGATCTTATCTGGGACTGTACTGTTTTCCAGGGTATCAAGGGAAGGCTGGAGAGGGAGGTGTTGGTAGCCCCAGCTACTAGGAGGGTGCTGCTGGCATTTAGCATTTAGCAGGCAGAGCCAGGAACACAATCCATGAAATTGAACTCTTCTACTTAAAATGACATTGTTTCTTATTGAGAAACAGTGTTATGTGATCTCAGAGAGCAGACACCTTCTAAGGACAGTGGTCCAGCTACCCCCTGCACCCTGTCCACCCCCACAGTCATGTAAAGTGAGCATGCTTACGGGAGCCAGGGCGAGGTTTCAGGTGATAGACAAGGTAAGACAACCAGCAGCCTCTTCTGCGCTCCAACTTCCAGCCCCTGTGCCTGGGATTCAAGGCCAAGCACCTGTGCATGGAATGGAGGAGTAAATTTCAACCAGTGTGCTCTGTGTCCCATATGGTATCACATTTAATTCTCACAGCAACCCCTTGGTGGTACTAATTTTTACAGAATCTGCAAGAGGACTAGAGAAAGAGACTGGGAGGCTATGTGTCTAGAAGAGCATTCAAAATCCTCACCTGGAAATTAGAAGCAGCCCGGTTTCCTTGCTTCTTTGCACCACTAGCCCCCATGCCAGTGTCCCTTGTGGCTGGTCAGCAAATCAGGATCATGTGTCTTTGCCCTAGTGCAAAGCTGTCTAAGGAAACAGAGTGAGAGATAATGACTCCTAGCAAGACCTAGGAGCGAATTCCTCACCATGAAAGGGGGATTCACAAGTCTGGTGGCAAAGGAAAGGCAAGCATGCCAGAGCAGGATTCTGTGTGGGAACGTTACCATTTGGTACTTGACTGCTATCCATCCCTACAACAAAGGTGACCTCATGTTCTATTTGCCTGGAACCATCTCCTGCAAGCCTGTCCTTCTGGCTTTGTTATTAATAATGTCCTTTTAACTTTCAGCCGTGTAGCAGTTTGGACAATAAATTACACTGTCGCCCTCACTAAGATTCATGTCCTACACTAAGCCTCAAACGAGTTGTGCAGAAATTTGCATGTGAGTACACATCTGTGTGTGCCCGTGCACGTATGTGCATGTGTGTGCACGCTCCTTAACTGCTGTGAATCTTGCTCCACAGATCAGACTCTGGTAAAATGAACACTACCCTCTCCTTTCCAGGGACTGCTCAGCACAGTCTGAGACTCCAACTTAAGAATGATACACAGGTACCACTTCCCTAATAACAGAATTGCCTTGAGTTGGTATATGATTTGTTGCTTTGCAGTTGGAAAACCAGGAAGTGATCATTCCTGGAAAAGATTCTTTCCACTGTGTCTGTTCTATTAAGTGCATTTCTCAGACTCCATTATTTTATCTCACTTCCCTCAGGACTCTGCCCTTAGCTGGCTTCCCAATAGCAATAAAATTCACCTTTTCACTTCAACTTTAAAATGCCAGCATATTTTCAATACTTTAGCCCTTTGGGCATGAGTCGCTGGGGGAAGAATAAGAAAAGGAAAGAGAAACCCTAAAAGGAAGGTTGAAGAATAATAGAGAAAGGATAGGGAAGAGAGAAAATTAGAAGGAAAAGGAGGAAGAAAATTAAATCAAAGGCAAGAAAGAAGAAAAAACAATTTTCTTACATGATGTATTATTCAAATGTTTATTTCTCTTGGAAAGGAACATGTATTGGTATAAGCTAGCAATTCAGCAAGCTTGGTGGTCTCCTACAAGTTTCTCACGCAAAGCAAAACTGAGACCCCTCCCAAGTCATACATAGATCAACTTTATCGGGAAATATCAGATCTTGAGAAAATCCTTCCTCATCTGGAAAAATCCTTAAGTCAATTTCATTTAAGTCTTCTGTTATTCCCAATGATGCTTTAAAACAAGAATACCGAAATCCATATTCCTAAACTGCCAGAGGGGAAATCACATTTTGAAAATTAAGACAATGCCACTTCTCAAAATAAAACACACCCCATAACCCTATTATGTTTCTGGGTGGCACAGTGAGCATTTTCTCACCCCGTTACAGATAATTTAGATCCTCCAGCATGTTGTGATCACTAAACATTGAAAGATTTTAAAAGCTTCTGTTTTAACCCACAGCCTCATTCTGATTTGTGCATGTCTACAAGTATAGAGATGGGGAAAAATATCACTTCTCCTGAATGATCCAACCTCACAATTAATAATTGAGAATCTCTTTTTCTCCTCTCTCCCTTGCCTTTTTTTCTCGCCGAACTAGAGTGCACTCTTCAGCTTGTTAAGCTCAGCTCACTCCCACTGATAATTCACTAGAGATCATAATTTATGGACAATTGAAGCTGCAGAAACATCTCTTAGAAGGAATAGAGCAGATCCATAGCAACAATTCTTCAGGGGAATATTAATCCCCGGCTTTATGTAGTGCTAAGTGTACAATAGTAATCAGAACTTGAGTAGAAGCTGCTAATCATTGAGGGAAAAGGCTGTATAAAGAATTCATAATGGAATTAGCCTGCGGCAAACAAAGAAAGACAAAATTAAATCAGCCATCAAATTGCACCAAGGAATTTTAATTTACAGGTTAATGTAGGATTATGTAACTAATCACAGCTAACATTTTCAATGAACAACCAATAAAATTCTGCTTTTTTTCCTCTCTAATCTTACTAATGGTATTCCAATAACATGCTTTTATTACCCTATAATGTTAGAAATAATTCTCAAAAATTCTAAGTCTTCCCAATTGTCATAATCATTGTAAAATGGCAGCTTTGAAATAATCAGTCAAAAGTGTGGGACTAGGAAGATCCACTCCTCAGTTCAGTCCAGACCCCATAATATCTGTGTGTGTTTGCATAAAAAAGATTTATACAACCATATAGCTTTAAAATATATGCATGTTTTTCATGCAGTGCAGGGAGTTAAAATGGGACAAAAGAGACTAAATTAAATATGTGAAACTAATTTGGAGCACAAAGTATATCAGCTAATTCTAAATAAAACCACTGCCATAGATTTATATGTCAATACTGCAGACATATCCAATGACATACACACCAAGGACCGCTCTAACAGAGTTTTCATGGTTTATAAATGTGAACATCATAAAAAGAAATAAGGTTTCTAGGATAAAAAGTTGATTAGCATTTCCCATGGGAGGGGGGTGGAATCTTGTATCCTCCCCAGTTATATTTTGATATCAACCATTGCATGACAAAGACAGGGGGGAAAAGCCCTCTGCACAATCTGAAAAATTATATGAAACCCACCGCTTCATAAATATAAATATATGAAAAAAGACAGCATAACTCTGCACATTGGCAGGGAGAAACTCCAAAATTATACTGTATGCTTAAAAAGACATCAGTTTAATCAAAAAGATCTTTTTCCAACATATGGCAGAAGGAAAATTATTATAAATGGAGTAAAAAGTATGTTCATAAGCTTTACTTCACGGGGGAGGAATGCTGGGAAGAAAGGCGACGGCATTCTTCTTGCATATGTTTTTCTTGTCGAGAACAATGTGGGAAAGACTCATTTTCCTTTAATCTAAATGTTCATTTTATGGAAGCAGCAACATTCGGCCCAGTTATTAGCAAAGGAGTTTTGTTGCTTTATAAAGTCTAATTTTAAGATGCTCACTTCCAAAAAAACATTATGGTGTCAATTGCACTACCCTTCAGCAATCCTGTAATAACTTTATTCAACCATTTCTAATTATAATTATATTTTCAATTCCTTTTAGCTATAGAAACTCTTTATCAATCAGAGCACAAGACAGAAAATTACTTTATTACAGCTACAGCTCGTTAGGCTGAGTGCTCTTAATGAAGCAGCCTCATAATCAGATGAAAATCATGCTGGAGAAAACTTGCATCATTAGTCTGGGCCTTAATTACCAAGAAATATAGTCACTAACAATGATATTCCATTTCATGATATGGTGCATGCACCTTCTACACTAGTTGCAATTAATAATTCCACCGACTGCTACAGAATCTTTTCTATTTATTCATAACAATGGAGGGGGAAATTCTAAATTTAATTGAGCGCTTCAGATTGCGCTCTCTTTCTCCCTCTCTCTCGCGTTCAGATTAAAATGTCACAAGGCTAATATTCTATCTTACAATAATTCATCATTTTAATTACATATTTTATGTATGTGAAATGTCTTTTTCAGCTTTATAGTTGAGGTTGACATTTTTGGGAAGGCATCTTGGAAAATGCATAGCCTCTCATGAAGGTGGTTCCTAACACCCAGGACCCTAGTGAGGAGATTTGGAATAAGAAAAAACAAATCACTGCCATCAGTCTGTCAACTCCATCCGTGTTGGGAAAAGTTGCCAACAAGAACAGGGACATTCATTTAAATTAATGCCGGTGTCTTCTGATAGGCTTTCGATGGCAGAATGGCCATATTCTGGGAGGAACAAGGTCCTATGTCAAGACTCTCTTTGTTAAGCGTGATTGATCACAGACAGAATCAGCAAGTTTCCTTTGTGAAAGCTTCCTTTCTTCTGCCCTGTTTCCTTTCACCCTTTTCTTGCCTGCCTCTCTCACCCAGATGCGTGCTTTTGACTTCCTCAGAAATACCCTCATTCCAGCAGGAGAGGAGATCCTGGCACTGGCCCTCTGCGGGCTTCGGTGCATGGCAGGGTCCCAGCAGAGGCCGCCTGTCTTCTCCATCTTCTCCTTGGGCTGGTAAAGGCTGGAATTCAAGGTGCTGTTACAACTGCTGTTCTTTTTCAAACGCAAATTAGGTTACTGGGTGAGGGCAAAGAGCACTTGGGTGGGGGCAGAGGGCAAGGGGTTTGGCATAGATAAATGACAACCCCATTTGACCTCAAAACCCAAGTGTGCCGAAAGCTGAACTTCTAGCCTGACATAGCCTTTCATAGAAATAGTTGCCAAACAGCTGATTTGATTAATCTGGGCTGCAATTCTCCCAATCATCTGCCTTATGAGCACCAAGCAGTTTGATAAATGAAATTGATAGAAGAGAATGACTTGGAAAAATCCACAAGGCACAAGATGAAGAGTTTGACTATAAGAGAATGCTCATTTTATTAAGACCTTAACATCTATTTCTATACCATGAATAGAAAGATGCCCAACTTAAAGATCACTGGCTTCACACTAATTAGTGTTGAGCAAGCAGTGGCAGAGTTCCTGAGGCAATATACAGAGGCAGACATTTTCCCCACCCAAGTTCAGACCCCATATAAACAAGTGACTGCATAAATTAGCAGTGAAAACCCTTCACTCAAAGGAAATGACAATTAGCTGGAAGACGGTGAAGAACTAACTGTATCTCAGTGAGTTTTTGGTTCCTTCTGACACTGCTCAGGCTGGGAGGGAAATGGCAGTGAGCAGTATCATATTTCATATAGACCTTACAAGAAAAGTGCGCTCTGAGGAGGGATTTGGAAGATACGAGCTAGTCAGACCAGACCCAGAGCATCAAGAGATGGATTGGGATGACGCAGGCTTCCTGGAGGAGATGCAATAGCCTGGACAAGAGGAAGTGGCCTTGGACCACAGCTAAAAAGCTTTAGAAACCATCAAGAAATGAAAACAGTCAAGACAGACAGCAGGAGGAGACAGGATATCAGTCAGAACCACACAGCACACATTTCCATAAGAAAGATGCTCGTCATTTTGGACAGTCCACTGGCTTGCAAAACAGCTTAAGACATGCAGGGATCCCCAAAGACAACTGATTTGTGAGGCCTAGACTGTCATCTATACAAGCAACCAGGGGAGAGCCAAGTAAGAGTTAAAAAGAACCGGCTATGTTTCCATGTTCTCCTGTTAATGCAATGTCAGGAAAAGACCTCAGCATTATTGTCCTCCCCTTCAATCACTCCTTAATGTTTCCTCTTAACAGCACTTTATTTAAGTACAGAAGTCACTGCAGGTATTTCCATTTGGCAGTGGCTGCCCACACAGACACAGGACAGGCCCCTACGGAGCTCTAGACCTCTGTCAGAGGCTATGTCCTACATCCCAATGTTTCCACCCTCTGTGGCCTGCAGTACCCACATCCAGTTCTACACTGAGACAATAGCACAATAGATATACCTGAAGAGACCAGGGGCTCCTCCATTTTGGAGGGTCTTCAGAGGGAGGCACCCAGCCTACAGCCTGACCATCCTTGGTCAGTACAGTGGTTACGGAACGCAGTCTTCCCAGGCTGACTACAAGCTAGCTGGGTGATCTCAAGTGGTGACTTAACTCCCCCGTGTCTCAGCTTCCACATTCCCAAATAAAGGCAATAAAAGTGTCTGCTTCATAGGGCTGCTACAAAGGTAATCTGATCTGAGGCGTGTAAAAGTGCTCATAACATGGTCTGGCACGTAGTAAGTTTCAATAAACGTTAGCTCTGATCAACATTATCACTGTCATCATTACAATCACCACTACAGATAACAGGCAGGCATGATGTGCCCTGAAAAAATGTTCAAGGTTTTCAAACCTGACTGCACAGGAGAATCACCTGCCCTGAATTCCCCCACCCCAGACCAATTAGAATAGAATCTCCCAAGTGGCAGATAAAGCTCTTTACATGATTCCAATGTGTAACCAGAGTGGAAACCCACTGACACGAGTCTCAAGGCCTTATATTTAAGACATGATGTTGCCAACTAAAAGGGCTGCATCTTGGTCAGCCCTCATGTGGGTCTCTCAGAGGGCAATGCGAAGCTTCTAGCTCCACTCTGAGACGTGCGGGCTGGGAGCATTTATGGCCCATGAAGGAACAAGCACAGCCTGAATTGAAGTAATATGCCTGTTGGCTTTTCCAGCTGGCAAAGTGCTCCATTTCCAATATACAGAGCATTGTGCATGCAGCCAAATGTTCCCACAGAATGACCACCTGTGACTTGCAAGCACTCATGTCTGGGGCCAGGACAAGCCACGTGACACAGGGCAAAAGGTGCTCCTTGAGCATCAAGGAAAGGACCTTCCTCCCCTGTGAATCAGTGAGGGCAGCCCATGCAAAACCTGCCCCGCGAGATGATATTAAGGTCACAGGGGAAGGAAATGACTACCAACAAGTGTCTGACAGTGAAGATTAACCTGTCAGAATGTACCAAGTTAGATCTGGGATAATGCTGCCTGAATGTGACAAATCTGACCAGTTAATTCCTTAGGTATCTTGATGACTTTGGCAGCTGTTTGACATTTGCATTTATAGGATCTAGGAAAACTAAAAATTTGAACTACTTAGACTTCTCAAACCTAAATAAACTTGCCAGGCACTCAAAAGACAATCCTCTATTTATTTGCTTTTAAGATTTAAGACACTTCCGCCACAGAAAGATCTCCAAGAGCATGTATGAAATGATAGAAAACCACAATTTAAAAAAAAAAAAAAGAAATTAAGAACACTAAGCAGCATCTAAACTCATCATTCATTTCAACTCTTTTTTTTTCCCCCAGCAGGAAGGGATTTACTTGACTATGGTGGTTACTGGAAACCTGAAAGGGGATCAGTTCATCCCAAGGAGTGCAGGTTAGCACAGCCTCTTGTCCTTGCGAAGAGCCGGAAAGTATAGGAGGTTTATCCCCTTCCCAATCGGAGACACCAAACCCTCTCCTATGCTGATCTCTGGCTTCCCTCTCACCCCACAAAAAGGATCATGGTAGAGAGAGAGGCAGAACAAAGAAGAGAATATAATCAAGAGTGGATGGAAAATACTAGAAACCTCTTTTACAACCATGGAGTTTAAAGGGAAAGTGAAATATAACTGGTACACTAAAGAATTTAAAATCAAATACAAGACAAATATTGTCTGATAGCACTTATATGATGTACCCAGAATAGTCAAAACCATAAAGACAGAAAGTAAAACATGAGTTATTAGGGACTGGAGGGGGTTAGAGTTCAACAGGTACAGTCAGTGGGGATGACAAAAACATTCCGAAGATGGTAGTGATGCAGCAACAGTGTGACTGTCCTCAGTGCCACTGGATGCACATATAAAATGGTTAATGTGGCAAATTTTATATTCTGTTCTTTTAGCCACAATAAAAAATATCAAACACAATAGAACATTTATCTGGAAATCATAAAGAAATTATTTGATACTTATGGGGTTTTGCTTCAGTGATTTAAAAAAACCAAAGCAAAAAGTATTCAAAAGCCTAAGCTCTTCCTTGAAATGCTGGGGGCAGATCAGAAAAGAAAGATTAGAGGCATGAGGTGACTAGGCCAAGAGCCCTGGAACAGAGCATCTCTTCCCAGGGAGTGAGAGGTGAACCCCTAGTCATACCAACTCTAAATTCCGTAATTCTAGCTCCATTTTCCTTTGCCTCACTTTTTGGTTCTACTATGGTATTCATGGAAATAGTACAGGAAAACTATATCCATCACCACAGGCAAATCAGTCTTCTCTTTCCCTAGTAGTTACATAAAGAAAAGGGGAAGAGTCAGTGATGTTTAGATAAAAATAACTTCATTGCCAAACTTGCAGGTACAGAACCCACAAAAACATGCAAGTCCCTAAGATAAGTATTTTCTTAATGTTTAACTCCTTTATCAGGAGATTTTTATCTCATGAATATGGTCTTTTTCTTCATGATGGTAGACTATCTTCTTAGATGTCATTAGGTCTACGCTGGCCATTGAATGACTGGCTGAGTCTGGCCCTTAGGACACAAGAGGCAAGCTGTGCTCATGAAGAACCAGGTTCATGAAGAGCCAGGTCATAACCACAGAAGAACATGAAGTATCTCTTTCCTCACTGGGTTGCTCTAAATTCTACCTCCTCCTTTGACCCAGGGAAGAGGCAATCAGCACAATGGCAATCAATGCCATGGTTTCAAGACACCAATATCCCAATCATAATTTGCACCATTATGTATCTTTTCACTTGACTTTGTCCATTTTTTTCCATTTTGATTCTAAAATGTCTGGAAAGGACCTCTGTTGTGCATATCTTTGCTAAGGCCCATAGTATCTAGGGGAAGGTAGGAATCACACTGACCAGCCACTTACTGAGTGCCATGAACCCTGCAATCAGCATTCCATTCTTTAGGCCAGTGATTCTCAACAAGGGACAATTTCTCCCCTTCTCCACTTCAGGGACATCTGGAAATGTCTGGACATATTTTTGGTTGTCATAACAGAAGGACAGAGGAACAACTGACACATAATGGGTAGAGGACGAGAATGCTGCTTAAAAAAAAAAAAGAAAAAAAACCCTGAAATACACAGGGCAAGACCCACAACAAAGACTTATTCAGCCCAAAGTCTGAATAAAGCTGAGAAATCCTACTTTATATCATTGAAATTTTTACTGAAATTATGAAATAGGTTTTCTTGTCTTCATTTTTACAAATAAAGTTCAAAGAGGTTCAGCACCTTCTCCAATGTCACCTGCAAGATAGTGGAAAGGCCAGACATAGATCTCAGGTTTCTGGATCCAAATCCCCAGTGCCTCTCCCTGAGTGAGTAAATGAATGAATGGAGTCAGTGTGCTGCTCTGTGCCAGGAAAGCCACAGAAAGGCAGGTAGCACTAGTGGTAGATGCATGGTCACCTGATACCACCTCTGAGCATCACTCTTGACACCCCAGGCAGATACTCAGGCAAGATGTGTTTACCACTTCTCCATCACTGCTCACAGAGCTGAGCACCCCAATAAAGTGGAGACTGTGATATCAACCAACAGGATCTCACAAATCAACTACCCGGCTCCAAGGTTTATTTGGGAGAGCAGAGCTATGATTACCTAGAGTCACTCATGAGAAAGCTGGATTGGGGGCTGTGAGAATTGGGGCTGCAGAGCTGCACACACAGAAACTGAAGGCAAGACTGGCCACCTGGGGAGAGGCCCAACCAACTAAATGGTCTTCTCAGGTCCTTCCTTTCTGGAAATGGAAATGGATGAGAGGACGATGACTGAAAATGGTTCCCAAGTATCCCTTTGTGGGAAAGTCACCTCTCCATCAGTGGCTTTCAATTCCTTTGAAAAGCAGAAACAAACAAGATGGTGGTTATTCTGAAAGATCCCCCTCCCCCATCCCCAGAAAAAGCCTGTTTCACACTAACTTAGCTTTTTAAAGATCTGTGACAAGTGCCAGCCTTCATGATGAAGTGGAGTAGGGGAAGCCTACCTCTAAAACCTGGTCACTGAGATCCAAGCTTGGGAGGGCACTCTCCTCCCAGTGCCTCCTGCTCCCTTACATCTCTACTAGCTCCCCTCAGAAATAAGGGCCCACTGTCTGAGGCAAGACACATCAGCCAGATAGACAGCGTAATTAAGGGATTCTTCTGTCAACCATTTCTGCTAAAAAGTCTTAAGGACATTTAACCCTCCCAGGTTCCATGCATTAATTAAATTTCCTTCACCCGCTCTTCAGATTTTTCTGGAAGTAGAAGACCACTGGTGGGTAGGAGAGAAGTCCTACAGTATGTCACATTATAAACAGTACAAGCCATTCATCGAGGGTTTGAAAAGCCCCTTCAAGGCGACTAGCACCTTGCCCAGATATAAGGACCACTCCCCCAAAATCAAACCATAGCAATGGAGAGAGATGCGCCTGCAGCAACCTCCCAAGGCTGCACAAAATTACTGTGGTTCTAAGGTTATCCCAATGCACCAAGAGCTGGTGGGATAGATTTTCACCCCACTATTGAGCAAAAGAAACAAAATGAATTAAATAATACATAATAATTCATTATTTTACTATTAACTAAACTTCAGCCTTTATTTGGATTTCTGTTAATTAGTTTTTCCATTCATGTTCTTTTTCTGTTCCAAGATCTAATCCATAATTTACTATATATATTCCCAGGACATCCAGTCTCTGCTTTCTCTACTGGATACACTATTCACTCACTATCCACAGAACTTTCTCCCACACCCTAGTGTGGGGTTTTTGTGTGGATAGCAATGCTACCTGCCATTATATTCTGCAGTTTTGTTTCTCCTGTTTGCTTTTTACACTAAGCTGTTTGCTCCTTAGAGCAGGGATTTGGTATGAATCCCCAATGCCTAGGAAAGAGCCTGGCCCATATTAAGATGAAACTCAAGAGATACTTGTTGAATGGAGGAACATGTGGGAAGCATAACTGTGCACAAGTTTGTGCAATGCCTGATGCCCTTGTATATCCACAAACCCTTGCACTAACTCTACAACATCACACAACCTCTCACCAGACTCAGAACCACTATCTAACTTATTAGGGACTAAGATTAAAACCTTAGATGGCGGGCCTCCCCTGGTGGCACAGTGGTTGAGCACTGGGCTGCAAAGCTGCCCACAGCCCCTGCAGCACCAGTTCGATCCCCAGCCATCAGTGAGGGTCCCACATGGCACGCAGACCTCTCCTGCCGTGCCCGCTGCTCCCCTCAGCAGTGTATTTCGTCAGGCTGCCTGTTCTGTTCCCCGCTCTGGCTCTGGTGAATTCTCTCACCCCCCCCCCCCGTGCTTCTGACTGTACACAGTGCTTGTATAAACAAACAAACAAAAAAATCAGCAATTAAAAAAAAAATAAAACCTTGGATAGGAATACATTAAACAAGAAAACTGGCTATAATGCAGGGATAGAAAAATGGTATTATCTGCCATGATACCTGTGGTCTACAGGCAAATGGCTGCCTGGAAACCGTTTTGAGAAAGATTCTGAGACCGCATTCAGATTCAGTAGGGCAATGTACTGTGATTGATTTGTGATGTCTGCCATGGGTAAAAGAAAGGAGGGCAGTGATGCACATGCACATAATGTGTGCACTATGTTTTCCTGATCCTCAAATTATTCCACTGTGAGTCCACGTGGTTTTATATTAGCACAAAATGATTGCCACTTAACCAAACTCTTACATAGTCAATACCTAAAACAATGGTTAGCAAATTTTATGTATAAACGATCAGATAGTAAATATTTTAGACTTTATGGACCACACAGTGGTATCTGTAGCAACTACTTAACTCTGCCACTATCGTGCCAAAGGGTCATAGACAATACATACACAGTGAGTGTGACTGTGTTCCAAAAATACCTTATTTACAAAAAAAGAGACTTCAGACTAGATATGCTGGACCAATCTGCCAATCCATGGCCTTCATTCAATGAGCATCTTTTACCACACTGCTCTTCCCATAGATAACAAGATCTTTTGAAAAAACAAAAAAGTAACAAGATCTTCCGAAATAACAAAAATGATTCAGCCCTTGCTATATTTTCTGACTTCTTGCTCAAGAGTCCATGGAGATTACCCACATATCAACATCTTCTGGCACTTTAAGAGTTATCAAAAATGTCACCAGTCACCAAATGTTTCATTAATTATTGCAAACATCTTTAGAAAAATGCCACAGTGGATTTCTTTCACCAAGTGATTTATTTCAGATATAATTTCAGTTTAATTAATAGGGGATTTCATTGCGACCCGGAGGGTGTGAGAACCAGCAGAGAGTCTGTGGTTTGGCTACAAGAAAGCTAAAAACCTGTCTGTGCCTGTAGAAAGACAATTTTATAAAAAAGAAAAGCTGGCATTTTTTCAGCTGTGAATATCCAGCTGATACTCTCAGTGAAAGCCCCAGTAAAACATCTTTAAAAAGCAAATTAAAAGGAGGTGGAGGAGCACAGGTACAATTGGGGGAAGGGTGCAAAAGAGGAAAATTGGCTTATTTGTTTCCTTAATTATTTCTATTTTTTATTGTCTTGCCATACATCCTTACAAAATCCCAAAACCAGCGAAAGCAACATACCACAAGTATAATTTGTTAGGCACCATACAACAAAAGATGAGATACACGTGAGGAATTGTCTTCCTTAAAGTGACTTAATTTGAACTTCTCAGCCTTCTGAAAATATATAATCACTTATCGAAGCAATAAAGCTTATTTTTGTTGAGTGGTACATTTGGAGGGGAGATGGTTGTTGCTTTCAATTACCAATAAGCAAAATGCCTCGTCCACATTTCCCAAAACACCAGGTTACATTAGTTTCAGTTTTAATATCCTGCCAAAGAGGGAAAAAAGTCCCCAAATATGAAACAAATACAGCTGTCTAATATTGCTGTTCAAATGCCACTGCATTAAATAAAATTCCATGCTGTAAAATTTTGTAAGGTGATAAAACAAAAATGATATAATAAATATAAAACATCTGCTTTTTTTTTAACAAGACATTTGGAAACTGATTTTCATTTATATTTAAACTTGTTTTGAAGTGTTCCTAGTTTTGAAAAACATCCTAGTTACATTATACTAGATTTTTTTCCCCAGGCGAAAGTAAAGAGCTGATGCCCAAGTGAGGGAGGATGAGGGGAGGAGAAACCCCTCTTGTGTTTTCCAAATGAACCTGGTACGTTCAACTGGCTTTTGGTCACCAAAGGTGGGGGGGGGGGGAGTGCCCTCCGTCAACAAAACGGGAAAATAGATTCTCACACAAGCGCAAAAATGCGTTAAAACAACATTAAGTTTCTGGCAACAGTGCAGGCACATACACTCAAGGAAGGGAAGAGTTTAATAAAGTCTTTCACTCTCTCCATGTGTCAAGGCAGAATAGTTTCTAGAACACTGGAACAGTAAGGGCACCCATGGCTTTTGACTCAGGTAGGATTCGGTATAGAGGGGCAGAGCTCAAACAGGGGGATCTCTGCCTCTGCAATCAGACTGCGAAATCCAAGATGGGGCCATCTGGCCATTGGACTAACAGAGGTCTCCCATTTCCATTGGGACACACAAGCAACAAAGTCAAACAAGTGAAGAGAGGAAGAGTGGAAAACATACATTTGCTACAATTTTAAGTACCCTTATTCGCCACTGCCAGGGGAGTACGTGGATACCTGAATTCAGATGGGAACCCCACCACCAGTCACCTATTCAAATACCGTTTTATATACAACACCCACCTTTTGACCTAAACATCAGCTATAGAGTAACAAAATAAGGAGCAAATTCATTGTTCATCTCATGGTTCACAGCAAAGTAGGTAAACTGCTCCTGGAACAATCTAAGGAAAAGAATCTGGCCTGAAGACTAGGCATAAATGAATTTTCTATATTAATGTTAGCTAACTTTCATTGAGCGCTTTTATGTACCAGACATTTTACAAACGCTGCCACATTTCATCCTTATGACCACTGCTATTATAGATAATCACTATTATCATCTTCCAAACAATGAAGATGAGCTTCAGCAAAACCAAATAAATCGCCCCAGGTCATACAGGTGGCCAGTGGCTGAGCAAGGAACTGAACCAAAGTCTGCATGACTACAAAACGCTATAGGTCCCTCTTCGGCATTTGATAAACAGGAAATAGGTTACAATCCAAGTTTTACATAGAAAGTTAACTATGAAACTACATAGAAAGTTTCAGCTACTAGGAAGAACTGATGAATGGACCAAAATTCTCCTTAACAGAGTATTTAAATATAAATGCAGTTAATAGTTTTGGGTTAACAATGCATTTGGAATGGACTTAGGTTGAGCACATGTCAAGCACAACTAGAAGATGGTGTCCTGATGAACAATTAATGGTTTGTGTACAACACATATACAAAAGTATACATAAACGTACCCTGTAAGGTCACTTGTTAAAAAAAAAAAAAAAAAAAAAAAGCTAGTCTCATAAACACAATCCTTTCAACAATCTTATTAGTCTGGAAAACTTTTTCTTCATACTAGTTTAAAAGCTATCTTCATACCAACTTTTTCCAACTCAGACAAAAATTCTTCATGAAAATGTTCCCTCAGTACTATCTCATATACAGAACTGATCACCAAATTTTACCTTTCCTCTTTCAGAAAATAGGCTGTGATGTTTTCCTCCATTACCTAGCCAATTTTGGGTTTTGGAGTTTTGTTTTGGGGATTTTTTCAGATGACTATTACGGACCATGTGACCCCTCCATATCATCCATCCTATGCTCTGAGTTTTAAGTGCTCAGACTTCCAGCTCCAGGAATCTGTCTCAGGCTGTCAAGTAATCTCATCTCTCCTCTCATTGTCAATTTAGGCTTATACTGGACAGCCCAGGGCTCCGGGATGATCCGATCAGGGTGAAGGACAGAATTCTTGTGTGATGCTCCTGGGAGCGGACACCCCCACCTCCCCCCATGTTAATTAGGAAGATAATGCGAATTAGGTAGCACCAATCACCGCTATCTCCTCTCCTGAGGAGGGGAACCAGTCTGAGCATGAAGTCCAATCCTTAAGTGAAGGAGAGAACAGAGAAACCCTTACAGAACAATCCCCAGCCCTGACTGAACTACATAGTACAGCTTGAGCTTATGTGGGACTTCTCAGTTATGTGCAGCATTTGAGCTGAATTTTATTTTGCTTGCAAGTAAAAGAATTCTGCCCAGCACTCTGAATTTTCTAGAGCACTTTAAGAATAGACTAGGCAACTTCAAGCACTAACTCACATGGCATCAACTCAATACAAAGGAGCTGCATTCTGAGAGAGTTTAGAATCTAGCATCATGATGTAAGAAAGGCACACTTAACAAAACTCACTATGGAAAAAGACCCTTAAAGTATTATAGCAATTCTTATGTACACTAAAGTCTGAAACTCAGCCACAAGAAGAAATATTTAATATGTTCTATCTAAGGAAGAATTCAAAGTCCTTCTCAATTTGACCTCACCTAGCCCACCTGCCTCATCACATACCATGCCTTCACATTTTAGCACAGGTTTCCACTGAAGTTCCTTTTTCACTGTTCTTCACCTGGCATACTCCTACTTATACTTCAATGCCCAACTCAAGTACCACCAAGTACTTCCTGGGAGACTTAATCACTCTGTCCTGTGGACTCTCATAGCACTTTGTTCACATTTCTATTAAAGCACTTACCTCAGGGTATCAAACTTACCTCTGTCTACACATCTACCTAACCTATAGATCATGCACAATTATCAAGTAGGTACATATCTTATTCACCACTTTCTCATTTCCTTTCACATTTAAGATTGGCTTAGAGTAGGCAATCATTCTGCTTGCTGAATAAATGTCCTTAGTTTAACTGACATATCCTAAATACATCTACTCTCCATCTCCACCTGCTACCCATCATCTAATCCAAACACCATCATTCTGTCTTACCTCGATGACTGTAAAAGTCTCAAAGGATCTGACTGCTTCCATTCTCACCCTTTTCAGTCTCTTTGGGGCCATGGTACCTTCATAAGAATTACACATATGAGTGAAAACATCTAGTAGTTGTCTTGTACTGCCTTATTTTCACTTAGCATTATCATCTCAAGTGTCATCCATGCTGCCACAAAAGTCAAGACTTCATCTTTTAGCAGCTGTATAACTGTGCTTCTAATTCAGTATGAATGAGCTCTAAATTTCAATATACAATAATTTGCCTTTTGTTTTCAAAATGCTTTTACCATACATATAATTGAGAGGCGTTTCTCATGAGAAGTCTTCATATAGACTTCTTAAATCACCCCCAAAACAAAGCTGCTGACACTTTTCTTCAAAAAGAAATTGCATGACCTTCTGAAAAACACTTGATTGTTCAGGTGATTCGTATCATTTTTGTAAAGAAATGCTCAAAGATATCAATGCAATCCTATGAAATATTGAACAGAAAGCCTTGAGGGCAAGTCAAAAAGCATCCAGATTCATTAGATGAATACCAACCAAGGTGATAACTATAGCTAAAACATGAGAAATTCTGCCAACAATGTATGTATTTCTATAGACACACTCATTGTAACCCTCCCACTTACCTCCCCCTCCTTCCTCACCACCACACACACTGGATGACTTCAGAGGCCTTAAGACATGGTGGATAAGCTTTAGGGTTTTTTGGTTTTTTTTTTGGTTCTACCACATATTTGCCCAATAGCCTAACGCCAACCAATTAATTTCTTCTCATGGACTCTTGAAGAAATGAGGAGGTAATAAGGCACAGACTCTCATGAGACATGAATGAGTTCCCATACAATGAGTTCAGAGAACCTAAGACAGCACCAGAAACAGAGCAGATACTCCAAATACATGTGGTTGTTTTTCACTGAATTAACTGTCTTTGGTAAAATCAGCCAGTTATTTTGTTATCAAATAGGGTAAATCCACCATTGCTTGCCAAGACTTTTTCCTGGCTCAGTAAATTCCACCAACATCCACCCTGTTGCTCAGGGCTAAAAGCAAAAGCAGGTTTTATTTCCCTCACATTCCAAATCCAATTTACCAGCCAATCCTGCCAGTTATACCCCAATAAAGAACTCCATTATCACTGTCTCTTCCTCTTCCCACTATCTTATCTATTTCATCACCATCTCTCAGCTGAATATTGCTGAAGCTCCTAACTTTTCTCCTACCTCTCCTCTCCTCTCTCTACAGCTTTCTGTCCCTCAAGCAAACCCCGGCTCATTTCTTTCTCAGGATCAAAGACTCTTCATCAAGGAAATGCAAATGGCCGACAGACATATGAAAAAATGTTCAACATCACTTGTCATCAGGGAAATGCAAATCAAAACTACCATGAGATACCATCTTACACCAGTGAGAATGGCACATATTAAAAAAACTAGCAACAACAAATGTTGGCGAGGGTGTGGAGAAAAAGGAACTCTTCTGCACTGTTGGTGGGAGTGCAAACTGGTCCAACCACTATGGAGAGCTGTGTGGAGATTTCTGGACCTACTAAACATAGAGCTTCCATATGATCCAGCAATTCCACTCCTAGGTATTTACCCAAAGGACACAGAAACATCAATTCCAAAGAGCACTTGCACCCCTATGTTTATAGCAGCACTGTTTACAATAGCTAAGCTTTGGAAACAGCCCAGATGCCCAAAAATAGATGACTGGATCAAGAAGATGTGGTACATATATACCATGGAATATTACTCAGCATTTAAAAAAGATAAACACATGCAATTTGCAGCAACATGGATGGCGCTGGAAGGGATCATGCTCAGCGAAATAAGCCAGAAAGAAAAAGAAAAATACCGGATGGTCTCACTCATAGCAGGAATCTAGAAAACTTAAATAAGGGACCAGGAAATTGAATAACTATAAAAAACGAAAATCAACAAAAATTATGAACCAGAGACACTTTTTGTGGGGTGGGGTGAGGGAGGGGAGGGATTGGGGTCAGAATGGAGGGGTTGAAATTGTATGGGGAATATAAAAATAAAATTTATTATTTAAAAAAAAAAAAAAGACTCTTCATCCAGGCACTACTCAAAGGTCACCATCTTGGAGATACCCATGACCAGAGTGATGGGTGAAATGGATGTGAGTGCTCTCTGCCCACCATTATAACCATTGCGAGGTCAAATGGGCACTGCTGGGACTTCTCATTCTTTTTTCTGGGGTTTTAAAAAATGGAGAGGGCACTCACTTACTCTGCATGCTATGATTTACTATTTTACATCAGAAAGTTCATGAATTCTCTTGACTTTGCATTTGAATAAACAGAAAAATGACTATGAAAAGAGTGGAGAGCTTATGCAGTATTTTTGGAAATTGCTTCTTAGAACCCTGAAGTTTTTTTGACCCCCCTCAGTGAATGAGCTACTCTCTGAACAACGCTGACAGCCAAAAACTGATGGCATTGAAAACATTCTCTCCCAAGAAAAGGCTTATTTTAACTTTTCAAAAAAATATTTGTGTTTCTTCCAGTATTCCTACAGTTCTTTTTTTTTTATTAAGGCAATTCAATTTGGGGGAAACATTATGACAATATGCTTCTTCATGCCAAAGATAGCTTTTCATTGGCTTCTCTTGTGTTTCTGGCTTTCTTTTTCCAGCTGTTGTATCAGAAAATCACCCAAACCTGTGATTTGTCATCCCCATCAAATTTGGTTTATAATTTTCAATGTTACAGTTTATATGAAAACATTTATAAATTAAACCTGAGAGTAAAATGCAGATTTCACAAACTAGGGACAAGGTTAATACTTCTCAAAAAGCTGGATTACAAGCAGACCTGAAAAACACCGAAGCTTATCCCAGACATCAGACAAGGCGGAATTGCCTGTTTTACTGAAATGTGGTGGAGCAGAGACTGTCCACACTGCCAAGCCAGCCTGGGGATTTCGTTCCCTCTGACAACTAACTAGATGATCTGTGGGAAGATGGTAGATTAAAAAAAGGGTTCTTAGATCACTTAACCTGTCAATCCAAATAGAACAATTACTTTAGGACCTTTATTAAAGTTGACTGAATAGTTATCATATACTCCAATCACTGGCCCTGGCAGATACATATTAATCAAAAGAGCTAGCATTTATTGAGTGATTACTATCTAAGAGGCAATATGCTAAGCAATTTGATTGCTTTATTTTATTGAATATATGTTGAATAAGTGGAACTTCTTATATTAGGATGAATTATATGAAATCGACATTTTTATAGGTAAAATGGTCCAATGGCAGCAATTTCATGTAGTTCATTCTAATACTTGTTCTGTACCTCCCACCTGATCACCAAGCACAATGTTTACTACATACAGTAAAGCTCAGTAAATTCTTGTTCCATTTATTAATAGTTTTATATAGAAATGGCCTCTGAGAGGAGGGAAAACAGAAATATTTCAAACGAGTCAATTCAGTTGCCTCTGTAGTGTTGAACCCAGTCACACAGGTTTCCTCTGAAGTGGCTCAGGCCACCCACTCAGGCTGCCTCCAAACCCCAAAGTTCACTTAGTAAAACAGTGAAACCTGACCATGTGCCCCCATCCAATGAAACGGCAGGGAAGTATGGGACTGTATCGGCACCCATTCAATTACTGCTCTTCCCTTCTATCTCCAGGCAACCTGCTTTTCTTCGCAAAAGTCAATATAAAAGGCATTTTATGGTTAAAGAGCTTCACGGGATCACCCCAGGAAGGCTGAATTAATACTGGGGTTAACATTAAAAACAGAATTCTAGAAGCAACATGTATTTCCAATCACTCTTTAGGAGGCGAAATAGTGATCTCAAGAAAAACGTTTCATTCCTAAAGAAATTAAGGTGGGGGAGAGGAGATGCTCAAAAGACCCAATTTTGGCTGTTAATAAATGAAAACAGAAAAACAGATGACTCATTCAGGCAAAAGGAGATGAAAGTGGTTCTATTTTAAAGTATTGCCCAAGGGGAAGAGGGGGTGCCTTTACCTGGTCCCTTCTCAGCAAGGTCTCCAGGCCCTCATCCCTAATTAAGAAACAAAACAAAAACAAGTCAGAATCAAGCGGAGTCATTTCCCCCCAGAAGCAAAATTTAAACTAAAAGCCAGTGGCTGAAGAAAAAAGCACATCGCCATGCCTCCTGCCCATTCCTCTTGAATAATTACAGCTCAGAATTGATGAAAATAAAAGTGATAGTCTAGATTTGGTGTGCTTGGAATGAGGAATAATTTGCAATTTGGGATTGGGGGATGTTGAGAATGTCCCTAAGTCAATCTTTCTAGCCAAGTTATTATGAAACTAATAGACAGCAAAACATCTGCTTGCCAACTGTGAACATGAACCAGCCGATTTATCTAGACATCAGAAAATGGTCCCAACTTGGTGTGCAGGACTACCAGAGCAGAGGAGAGGAGGAGAGGGGGGAAGGGAAGAAAGGGAAGGGGAACACTTTTCAGAAAACCTGGGGTCAAGAAAGTTCATGTAAGGGCTCACTGTGGCCCACCTATGTTTCCACCTCTCTTCTCCCCTTCCCTGCCTCACCCCCTTATTCTCACAGATTAACCAATGAAACTGGTATCTTCCAGGTTTGTAGCCACTGGAATACCAAATCATGGATACGTGTTCAGACTCCATGATGGTACTATGCATGACAATTTATCTTAATTTTGTGAAAGGAAACAAATGAAGCAGTTGTTGTGCAAATCTGTGTGGAAATCCAACACAATTTGAAAGCTGCCTTTTGTGCACTAAGTGGTGTCCAGAGTACCCCATCTTCTATAAGAAGAGTAGCCATCCCCAGACACAGCTTTCAAGATGGTGGAGATTAGTGAGATTCTCCATCAACCTGGACACAGAGCTGATGCTATGTGGCCAGGCTAAGACAAGTTACATCCTTCTTGGCAAAGCTATATGAGCTAGGTCACAGCATTCTTTCCTGCATGTAGGCTCACAATGTAGCAGCTCTCTGGAGTGAAAAATCTGTTCCTACCTTTCCTACTCTATAGCTTCTGAAATTCCTTAGGAATTACCTCCAAGCCTGGCAAGGTGACACTAGAAGAAATCATAAAAGACCCTTTGGTCTTGCCTTTTTCTGCCAATCCAACTTTATCCTGTACAATCCTACTCCTCAAATAGAAAAGTGTACAATCTTATCTACCCTATGTTCAAGCAAAAAATCCATGGACTATTCTAATAATTATCAAAAAGACTGACAATAAGACTGTAATAAGCTGACAATAAGACTGTAATAAGCTAGTTCTGAATGCTGGTCCATCCCTTACCTTAGAAAGTTGCTTAAGTTCCCTCCACCTAATTTTGTACCATATAAGATAGGATAATAATTGAATCTAACTGATAAAAGTCATTCTAAGGATTAAATGACTTAATCTAGTTAAAGGATTTAGAAGAGTTCCTGGTACATGGTAGGCAATAATAAAAATTAACTGCAATCATCACCATCATCCTCTTTCCCCCAGCTCCTGTTTTCACAGAAGTGAAAAAGTCTATTTGGTCTCCTATAGTTAAAAATCTGACAAAGATGAAGTTAACACCAAAGATGGAAAAATAAAACCAACCTGTATGGTCAAGTACTGCTTATATGATCCAGACAATCCACTCTGTAGGAGTCTAAGTACGGAGGGAAGAACAGAGCAGGAAGAGCTGGGGAAAGTTCACAGAGGAAGGAGGTAGCCGTGGGCCTTGAAATGGCAGTATCTTGATAGACAGAAAGAAAGTTAAGACTAAACTAAATCTGAAATCCTAGAAACCTGACTGTAGAACTGAGGCTACCAGAGAGGGAGGGGAGGGGGCTAAAGGAGGGAGGACCCCCAGTGGCCCATGGTTGAGGATTATGGGCATTTTGTTGGTGGGTGTGGGTAGAAACATACATCTAAAGAGATGTGAGCCTATACCCCAAATCATCTACAATGTCATAAACCATTGTTACTTAACAAAAATGCCACAGGAAAAAAGAAATCAAAATTTGACACAACTAAAAAAGAAAGAGATTAAGACTTCATTTCCTTTTAAAGATCCTTCTCTTATTTATATGGGATGAGAACTGTTTGAAAAGCTCTTCTCTCAGTTACCTCTCTGGAAAATGTTTATTGTGGCAAAAGCATACTTCTAACATAGGTCCAACGGCAAACAACCAGGGTAAAGTCCCACAAAAGCAGTCTCAGCCCCACCCCCACATCCAGTCAACACTGTAAATAGAATTGCTGTGTTATTATTGAGAAGGGTGGGAGCTCCCATGCAAACTACATATTTGATTAGAATCTGAACTCTTTGCTGAACCATGAATTCAAAATAATTTAGGTGATACATATAAATTTAATTTCTTTGTTCAAAATTCCACATCGGAAATGATGCCCTGCAAATGTGGGGCTCTCACTCAGGTCTACAAAATGAGTCTCCTTCTAACTCGTCTATACTGTGTGGAAATAATCTTCAAGGAAAGGAATAAACCTATTTTAAAAACAGCTGAGTCCTTTAGATCATATACCCTAACCAATTTATGGAGATAAATGGAATTCAGTATTAAAGAAATATATTTTTCTACTCCTCCACAAAATGTAAATGCCAGCTACAAAACAGAAAGAAAGAAAAAGACAAAGAAATCAAGACTGAAACAGCACAGAAAGAAAGCCAGGAAAACCAATTCAGAGACAAGTGAAGAATCCCTGACTTATTGTCCCTTCCTGCCTTATCCTCTCACCCCCAGGACCAGGTCCCCAGACCACCCAAATGAAGGATATATATAGAATCATCACACAGGAGAGGAACCCAGGAAAAAAACAATTGCTAAAGAAAACAGAATTCATAGCCACCATATGGAATCAAAAATGGCATAGTTCTCTCAGGAAACAAATCCCCCTCTTTCTACAGTGGGGTGAGGTCCACT
The DNA here is from genome assembly GCF_014898055.3 of Talpa occidentalis. Classification (NCBI taxonomy): domain Eukaryota; kingdom Metazoa; phylum Chordata; class Mammalia; order Eulipotyphla; family Talpidae; genus Talpa; species Talpa occidentalis. Next base: position 78,367,067 of record NW_023604861.1, on the reverse strand, counting down.
CTTGACTATCTTTCCTGCATTGCATACCATTTCAGTAAGGCACACTGTTAACCATGAGTTAATTACTAGGAAAGACTGAAAAAAATAACAAAGGAGAAAGAGCAAGAAAGGGAAAACAAAGTAACACTGTGAGTGATTGCATGTGTCCTATTAATATAAATGAATACAAAATACTTTAAAAAAATGCATTAGGCAGATATTGGCTTATCATGGGGTCAATATCACGATTTATTTAACTCTGGGGACAATAAATCTTGATATTGACTAAAAACATAAGTCAATATGTGTACTGTTGTGTGCATTCTATTACAAAAATGAGGTTTTTAATGTTAATGGCCCCTTTTACGAAGAAAGAAAAAATAGAAGAACAACCCCAAAGGCCCTCAAATCATGGCCACACCAACATGTGCTGGAAATGGCCTCTCTCTCTGCCCAGTTTCTCCACATCATGTACGACTGGTCAGTCAATTTGATAACTGAATCACTGATCCTAATTCTTCACCCCTCCTGTATCTACAATGATTGATGTTTTCTAAACAAGGTAGAGGCCATCCCTGATTTGTGGCTTAGCCTGAGCTACTTTAGACAATGGAAGATGGGCAAAGTTATGTGTCTGCCAATTCCCAGTATGATCTTTACTAGGTATTTTATGTTCTGCTTGTGTCCTTGCGACTCTACCAAAACCGCTAAGAGAGTTTCAGGTAGATGTTTTCCTTTGGCCTGAGCCCCAAAACGAGCAGATGGAGAACACCAAAACACATGCCACAATGAGATGTAGGCCCAGCTGGACCTACATCTGCAAACAATCATCCATTCAAACTTAGCATAGATCAGAACCTCTGAAGTCAATTTGCCAATAGGTAAGAAACAAATACTGTGAATGTCACTAAGATTTGGGGGTTGTTTCTTATGCAGCAGTAGCTGACTCAGACATTGCATTGACAAGTGACCATTATTTATCAATCACTATACCCTTCTCCTTCAAGGGGTCCTCAAAGAAAGTTGGAGATCTATGTTTTGACTCTAGGGAACTCAGAGTATAATAGGAGAAGCAGGACATGCATATGATTGGCTATCACTCTTTAATGTTCCATGTAACTCAGACAACTGTCAGACATCAACCCATCCCCATAGACAGGGGTACCAACTTTCTGAGATTCCCACATACATTCAGAGGTTGGACTTAGTCCCTTCACCAGTTTCCAATAAAAATACTAAGTAATCCTAAGATTTGTGATTTTTTTTTTCCCTGAAGATCATGGCGACTCCATGGGAGTGGTATATAGGGCTGCACATGGCATTCCATTAAAATCTGTATTAGGCATTTATTTTCCCAAAATTCCTTTTCTGTTATACCATAGCAGAGCTTCTCTCTCTTCTCCACTTCTCTGCCCCGATGATCAGCCTCCCCGTCAGTCCCTTTTCTTTCTAGATTACTCTCGAGAGCTTCAAGTTCCTCTCCCCCTGTATTATGCAGAAAATGTCAACTATGCCTCAGCTTATATCCCTTCAGTTTTATTACCCAACTCATTCTACTATGAGCAAACACCAAACCCTTCAACAAACAGAACTACCCTCTTTAGAAGGTAGTTCAACTATCTCAGAAAGTTCTTTGGTGTCTTGCCCTGTCCCACATAGCTGATTAAAGTCTTTTTTTGAAATACATATATGAAACCCATTTTAATTACTGAAATGATCCTCAAAAATCATTGCTGATGTTCATTACTTTTTTTACTAGGTATTTAGTGAACTAGTTCACTATTCTAAGGCTGGGAACACTGCAGTGAACAAAAGAGAGGAACTCCTTGACCTTGCAGAGTACGTCTCTAGAGCAGGAGACAGACATTAACAATTCAACTTATGGAGGAAGTCACATTGGGCAGCAGCAAGTACAGTGAAGAAAATTACCCCAGAGTGAAGGAATCCACACTCTATTCCAGACAGGGCAGTGAGGAAAGGCCTCTCTGAGGAGGTGACATTAAGCAACAACATGACTTGAGCCATATATACTCTGAGTGCTTACTACAGTTACCAAGTAAAGTACACAGTGTGCACCAGCACCACTGAAGGAACAGGATTTGGCTGCTGAGGGACATAGAGAAGAATCATCATAAGTGATACTCTCCTCAAGAGATTTAGTCAAATCAAAGAGAGAAGATATACATTTAAAGAAAAAAGATAAATAAGACAGAAAAATAACATGTGCTCTGTAGATAGAATACCAGGTAGATTTGAGAAACCACATTGTGAGAAATTGACAGGTCCTTTTAATATTGCAAATTTTAAATAAAGATAATTTTTTCTGAAAATAATTTTATCCACAGTGGGGAGATTGTGCCATCAAATTTCCAGTTATTTTTAGATCCTTTACATCCAGTATATGCCACACATAACAATTATAAGTGTAAACCAACAATCTATATTTTATGCCCAAATCTTATGCTATATAAAGAAAACAATTTCCACTTTTTTGCTCTTTTCCTCTTGTTCATTGAGCAAGATGAGAGTAGCAGATAATTTAGTAAAACAGACTTTTTCTATTTTATTTCAAAATTATGCCTAAAATGTAAATCTCTATGCTTGGAAGCACAGAATAAACCTGATTAAGGATTCAAGCAAAAGTGGGATAATAATGTCTGAGAAGCCACAGACTGTCAAATAGCAGGTGATGGTAGCCCTGGACCTTCAGCCAGGTCTATGACTGGTTGAGTGATACACAAAGAATTAGAGAGACCACTTACACCCAAGATAGCCACACTCTGAACTATCTCTACTGATTTCTATAGATTTCTACTGATTAGCCTCACCACTAGCTCAGTTCACCCATGTCCTTTTAAAAAAGGATTTTACATTTTCCTGTTTAAAGGATTTGGAGTATGTAGGTTATAGGATAGGAACAGTTCTGAGGACTATCACAGACACTGCTAATTATCTGTCAATATCAAGTTTTTCCAGTTCTTGTTTAATAACAACTCTGGAATTTTAGTTGGTTCCATGGCTATCCAGCAAAACAGTCCATTTCCAAGACATTCCTGCTACTATGATATATAACTACGTCTGCTGGTGATAAGTGAGCACTGACACTGAGTTGTGCCTTAATAAAAATGGGCATGCACTCTCCTTGCTTTCCCTCCTTCCCTCTACCCCCATCCCATTGGCTGAAAATGGCATCAGCTTTGGACCCAGAAATGGAAACCACACCCTACTAAGTCCCACATTTCTGTAAAGAGAAAAAAAAATATATCTATCATGGTTAATACACTGTGGTAGGAATCTCTTTGATACAACAGCTTAGTCTGTACTCTAAGCATTACAGTAGAGCTAGAAATAGAGAGACCATTAAAGCCAGCAAAGTTAACTAGCCCAAATGAGCAGGCTCTTGACCAGGCTTGAAGTAGTGCTATCAACACAAGAAAGATTTTGCCCAAGCCTAGACTTTGCATTAATTATCTGGCTCTTTCCTCCTTGAACATGGCCATGTGTTCACAATTTCCAAACATAACTTGATGTTGCTCAGACTACACAAATCACTAATGGTTTGGTCAGAGGGACCAAGCCATTCAGCAGCACTGAATAACATTTCAAGATCCAAGGCACATGTTTTTACAGATTTTAAAATAGTGGAACCCTGTCTGTTGCTTTTAAGCCCTAAAATTTTATGCTTCTTGAGGATTTTCTTAGCTATAAGCTCCTCCCATCTTTTTGCCTAATATAGGAGAAAAATTATGTTCCAAGCTGTAGGGCCATAAAAACCATCTCTCCTTAAATAAGGAGGCATTAGCAGAGAGCAAGCCAGGAGAACACAGATGTCTTTCCCTTGAACATAGTCCCTTTGTGTGGACAACCTAAGTAGTGGTGGATTTTCAGATCTGATTACTGGATGTCCCCAAAGCTTTATTTAGAAATCTGCTAAGTGAAATAAGTCAGAAAGAAAAAGATAAACATCAGGGGTTTCACTTATATGTGGAATATAGAGAAACTGAACAAAAAATCAAAAAAAAAAATAGACAAAACTTGTCAGCCAACCATAGACCTGAGTGAGGCATACAGTGAGGGAAAGGGAGAGAGGGGTCAAAACAGGGCAGGGAAGAGCACAAGGGACTATGGTAATGGATCTCGGGTGCTGTGGTGGTGGGAGAACTACAGGGACTACATCTGAGGGGAGAAACCAAATACTGTACAAAGATGAACAAACATGTAAGAAAAAAAAATTTAACATATTTAAAAAATAACAAGCAAAATTATTAATGCAAGAAATATTTAAATTAGCTCAATTAAAGGTGTGGTGTTTGGGGGCAAAGGGTAGATATTAGAAAAAGAGATTTCCTGAAATCTGGGGGCAAGAAATAAAAGAAGGGGGAGGCTGGAGGAGTAGGAAGTGGACCCAGAGGGAGCTGGACCTAATAGACAGTTCTAGATTCAGGGCGGTCCCCAGGACACCTTCAGCACACTGGGGCTTTCCTTCTATGCTTCATAATTCCATTACCCTCCTAATTGGAGGACAACACAGACAACACAGATTCCAGATATCTGGAATTTTCAGGATAAGCGGGGCACAGGGCTGAATTCTTGAGCTTTTTTCTAGCTCTGTAATAAAGGCCTTTGGCCAAGTTCATCTAAGCTAAGAGACCTTAATTCATCTATTTATTCATTCTAACACTCATTCCAAAAACATTTATGAACACTTACTCTGTAAGAAAACAAAGTTGAATAAAAAAGAATCTCTTTCCTTCAAAAGCTTACAGGCAAACACATAACTCAAAACATGAATTTAAAAATAACTGGTTGAAATATGGTTTAAAATGTTTTTAATGTAAGTTGATGTTTAAATTAAATGTAAACTCTTTTACATAAGTAAATTTATTTGCACAGAAACCACACACATTTTTTAAAGCGGTCAGCCAGCAGTAAATCAGAATGTGCCAGTATGATCTTGCCTTTCTAGTTCCTCCTTAGCACAGACATTATCAGCCATGTGCCCACTATGTCACTGTTGCTAAGGGTCTCAAATGCTAGTTTTTTAATCCCCTCCCCTTACTTAGTATTGTTTAATCAGTGAAGGATGAATCAAAAATACCTTTTGTTCCAAAAGCATCAAAGAAATTTTTCCCTGTCTAGCACAGATCAATCTAGACACACTCCTTTTGCTCACTGCCACCAGCATTGTCTCATCAAGGTTGTTATAAAAGGAACTTTTTCATGGCTTTGCCTTTTTTCTTTTAAATCAGCTTTATGGTTTCACTAAGGATGCAGAAGAAATTAATTCATCTTTTTTGAGAAACTTTAACCCACTTAAGTTTCCTTGATATGTGTAATTTAATTTGTTGTTTTTGGTTTTATACTCTACCCTTTTACAGACTGATACATAGTTTAAAGTCTTTGTGGTACGTTAAGTACTATGCAGGGTTTTTTTTCCCCCACTCCTATGTGTTAGTTACTGGTTAACTTCATTATATTTAAACATGTGACTGCTCCCTAACACTGCATTATTAAAATTTACACAAGTGGCTGCCAGTGATGTACATGTTGCCTAGTTTTGGTTATCCAGGTTTGCACTGACAAGTGTGTAGACAGTGTTTAGTACACACACTTGCATAAATACTAGAATTCCACGCATCCCTGGTGGCACAAGGGTTAAGAAGCAACCTATGAAGCAATCCACAGCCACTGCAGCACGAGTTCAATTCCTGACCAGCCAGGAAGCAACCCACATGGCCCAGCAGACCTCTCCTGACTTGCCTGCTGCTCCCCTCAGCAGTGTACTTCAGTCAATCTGCCTGTTCTATTCCCCACTCCGTCTCTGGTGAATCCTCTCACCCCCCACACCTCGGGCCTATACCCCACAGCTCTTGTATGCATAAATAAATAAATCTTTAAAATAAAAAAACTATAATTTCCAAGAATCTGTAGATGTTTCTTTTTTTTTAAATTTTCTTGAATCACTGGTCATTTTGGTACAACATCTAATTAGGAAGACAGAGGGGTACTTCTGTCTCTATGTACTATGTATTATAGTATAGTAGATAACACCTATATAGTTGCAAATAAAAAAATCTAGATTCTTTACCCAAAGGACTCAAAAAACACTCATTTAAAAGGAAACCTGCACTCCTATATTTATTGAAGCACTATTTACAATAGCTAAGATATGAAATCCAAATGCCCAAAAACAAATCACTGGATCAAGAAAATGTGGTATATATACACAATGGAATACTACTGAGCAATCAAAAAAGATAAACTTATGCCATTTGCAGCAACATGAATGGAGCTAGAAGGGATAATGCTCAGTAAAATAGGTTAGAAAGAAAAAGAAAAATATTGAATGGTTTCGCTTACAGGAAGACTATAGGGAAACCGAACAAATGGTCAGAAAATAAAAAAAGAAAACTAACAGGCAAATTATAGATCCGAGGGTGAGAAAGGGGTCAGAGCAGGGGAGGGAAGAGCAAATGAACTATGGTGCCAGCTCACAGGTGATATGGTGGTGGGAGATTTATGGGGACTACACCTAAGGGGGGAAATCAAATACTGTACCAAAATGAACAATGATATAAGAAAATGAAAAAAAAAATCTACAGATTCTTGAGAATTGTAGTATTTGTGCAAGTGTATTAGACAGTTTACACACTTGTCAATACAAACATGGCTAACCAAAACTAGATAACATGTATATGGCCAAACATGTACTTAGTACATTTCCACAACAATGGAGAGAATAGTCAATGTTACAAGGAAGGTGGGATCAGGTGGGATGCAATTGGGAAGGGGAGACACAGAAGTGCCTCTCGTGGGGCATACCTGGTGCCGCAAGGAGTTAAGACGCAACCTACGAAGCTATCCACAGCCACTGCAGCTCGAGTTCGATCCCTGGCCAGGGAGCTACCCACATGGTGCAGCAGACCTCTCCTGACTCACCCGCTGCTCCCCTCAGCAGTGTGCTTTGGTCAATCTGCCTGTTCTGTTCTCCACTCTGTCTCTGGTGAATCCTCTCACTCCCTACACCTCTACCCTGTACCCCAGTTCTTTTAAGCATAAATAAATCTTTTTTTAAAAAAGTGCCTCTCATGATACAACTATTAAAGGATGAAAAAACCACACTTTCTTGAAGTAGAAGTAGGGAAAATATAAGATAATTGTCCTAAAAATGGAGGACCTTACAAAGAGGAAAATAGTGTCCGTGTAATCAACGTAAGTTCACACTGTCTCTCTGTCAACCTGATAAATAATGGGATGTGTTGGGTGTTATGGAATATTCAAAATAAGATCATTATTTCCATAAATTCCTCTTCCAACCTGTTACCTCTCAAAAATATCTAAAAGCATTATAACAACAGATGGGCCTCCAATAAAACAAATTCTAACTTTTCATCATGTTCCAACGTAACAGGGTAGTCTGTGACCCATTCAGCCTCCAATTCACATCTTTCAAAAAAAAAAATTATAAGTCAAAATATTGTTAATTCCATTTAAAGGAAAATACAGGAAAAACTAGAATTTTTCCACATAATTGAGAAAATGACAAAGCAAAAGAAAATACATGAAATGGCCACCATCCTTTGTAATACTTTTTCTCATTTTAGACAACCATCACTGATACTAAGTCATTACTAACAAACTGCCTTGCTTTAAAGACTTTCTAAGAAGAGCATTTATTTCACTTCTTCATATACCTGTGAACAGATACAATAGAAAAAGAGACATCCTGACAGCTAGTTTATCCCCTTCCTCTTCTCAAAGACCCTGTAATGACCAGGTCTAAGAAGTAGTGATGACAAACCGTCATTCATATTAGGTTTTCTGTCTCTCTTTTCCTCACGGATACCTTTCAAGATGTCCCCTAGCCCTAATCGGAGACTCATCATTTGATGATGAATTTGCATGTCGATCGGCAGCCAGTGCAGTACCCTCCGATTAGGGACATTCCACTGCACACTAAAAGGCACAAAGAACAAGAAGTGCATTTCCATCTGCCCTTCCTTTCCAGTCAGTGCATTCCCAGCCATTTCTATTGATGAGCACTTGGAACAATACCAAAATGCAGTGTAAGATCAATCCTGCTGTTTACTTCGCTGAGCTAAAGGAACAAAGAACAGAGGAAAGGCCTTAAACCCAGCCATCATAAAGGAGCAGAATGAAGGATGAAAAATGGGTCTGATGGGCAGTTGCACAGAGTAAACATATTTGGAAAAGCCGCAGCTCCAGCTGAGATAAAACCAATGATGATTTGTATTTTGTACTGTATCTTCAGGGGATAAAAGCACTTCTGTCAGATAGCATTGGAGGCAAACTTGAAACACTGTGGGTAAAGGGCTATGTTCCCTGCCGGGGAGAGAATAAAAATTCCCGTAATTGTTGAGGAGTGTTAAATATCTGATTGTGCATGCCTCTCTCCTCCCATGGTGAGGCAACTCAACCAGGTCCTCTTTCTAACTCAACCAGCCCCTGCTAGACCAACAGCATTGGCTGGGCCCTGCTGTCAACTAAGCAACAGGATACCCGGTTTCACTTGTGGTAAATACCAGTAATTGTAATTTGTCAGATTATTTGTCTTTAAGCTTTTTTAGTTATTTCAAATAGGAAGGCAAGCAATTTCATTGCTACAAAATAAGAGCTGCAGGAGCAATGGGGGTGGACAGGGGGAGAGTGGAGAGGTAGTTAAGTGTTCAAATGCAAATATTTTGAGAGAAAGAATATAGGGTTACAAGGCCATTATAGCAAAGGTGGGAATTTTCTCTTTCTGAATAAAGAACAGATGTGACATACGGCTTCACCGTTTGGTAAAACCATGTGAAACTACTCACCGAGGAAGGGTACTCCAGGCAAAGGGTATGAGAAAGGCAGAGGACAGAAATACACAGGTGAAACTGCATATCTTCCTTGGGGTGTCCATCAGTTCTCATCCCTGAGTTCACCCCTTAGTCTCATCACTCAAATGTGGTGCAAAGACTGTGTAAAGGCAGGACTGGCCACAGTGCAGGTTTTCTGATCCCATGCAGACCGGGTAAAGGAGGAGTCAGAGTCCTCAGTAGTTTTGCAGGTTTATTATTGGGGTTCACCACGCATATGGCAGGCAGGGGTGCAAGTCTTCACTCTATCTGGGCTCTCTAGCATTCGTTCTGCTGCTTCTCGGCTTCTCTTTCGGCTACGGCTTCGGCTTCTACTGCTGCTCCTACTACTGCTGCTGCTGGCGTCCCTGTGACGCCGCCCTTAAAAAGCACAGTCTTAGCCCAGGTGAATCCCATCTACCTATGTCCACACCCTACTCCAGGTGCCTGCCATCAGGCATGCATTCAGGACAAGGATCCATCATCTATCCTGATGGCGGAAGGGCAGAAAAGCCTGATATTTTCTTTACCCTACAGACTGGCAGCATCATTATCATCCAGAAGCTTGCTGTAAATGCAGAACCTCAGGTCCCACTCCAGAACTTCCGAATCTACACTGAATTCAGAGTTCTGAACTTCCAAATCTGAATCACAGGAGTCACAGCCCACTACGAGTTCAGGACCACGGCCTGGAATTACCCCCCACCTCAGAAAACTTCCTTTACTCATCAAACCCACTCTTCTCTGACCCTGTATCCCTTATTGCTCTGTCAACCACATGCCTTTGCACACAGTGGAGACCCAACAAATAGATGTTGACTTGCTTTAGTTTTTTTGTTTTGTGTGTTTCTGTGATCTCAGTCACCGCACCAATGTCCAATTATTTGAAGAAAGGAGTCCTTCTCTTACTCTGCTATAAAACTTGCTCAATGCCGGCACACACTGGTGCTCATGAGTTGTTGCAGGGTGGAGCTAGGCATTGGGCTTCCTGTTTCTGTTGGGGAATACTGCAGTAAATAATATCGGGCAGACTCTTCACTTGCAAGGAAGTCAGCATTTCTATACTTTAGTTACTCTGACAAAAGATCATGGTAGCCTAAATGGAGTAATTAGGGTCTCTAATTTCAAATGACTTGGTTTCTACCATTTGCAAAAGCAAGTATGAAAAATCATAACCATATAAGTACTTTATAAAGATATTTTAAAACAAATAAAAAATCTATATACTTGGGGGGAAAGTACTGAGTGGATGCAATCTAACATAATCTGTGAATTTGCAACATTTCAATTGCATCCTAGCATTTTATAAAAAAGCCTATCACTCAGTTCTAAGCCTCATATGGGGGGGTGACCTAATTTAATCTCTAAACAACTAAACAAGCTGGAAATAATTTACCCTAAAATGATATTAGGAAACTGAGCCCAAAGATATGAAATCATTTGGCAAGGTCACCAAGTTACACCAGCAGAGCACAAATTCTAAAACTGGTAGACTCCAGAGCCTGAACCTATCCTTTCACATGCCACTGAAAGAACTAAATAATGTGTTGAAATGCAACCTGATCTGAACATCTTTTTGTACACTCACAGAAACTAGAAATGCATGAAACTATAGAGATCTGAATTTTATCTACCAGAAGACAGATACAGACAATGCAGAAACTTGTAATTACATAGGTAGGTGGGAGAAATATCAAAGCATAAAACTATGTCTATGTAATGTTCAATAGCTGGATTTCTTAAAGGAAATATTCTACAAATTCCCAGATATTACAAATAGTGGGTTCCTGAATTTTCCACCTTTTCCTAAAATATTTGGGAGACATATAGACGTAATTTAAAAGTCCAAAGCTTCTGGACCTCCCCTGATGGCGCATCGGTTGAGCGCTGGACTGCAAAGCTGCCTGCAGCCTCTGCAGCCGAATTCGATCCCCGGCCGGCAGAGAGGGTACCACATGGCGCGGCAGACCTCTCCTGCCACACCCGCTGCTCCCCTCAGCAGTGTATTTCATCAGTCTGCCTGTTCTGTTCCCCGCCATGGCTCTGGTGAATTCTCTCACCCTCCCACGCTTCTGACTGTATCCCGGTTCTTGTATAAATAAATAAAATCTTTTAAAAAATAAAATAAAATAAGAAGTCCAAAACTTCTTAAAGAGATTTTCCTCCAAAGAACTTTGACATTAACAAAAACATGCCAAGATCTAATATACTTCTTATTGTTCATATTTTCTGAGCATGAAAAACACACTAGACAGCATACAGAACATTAAGGAAACTCAATTTCAATCAAGAGGGCTCATAATATAAATTAGGAAGACACAATGTAGATTAAATAGTCTAAATTGGAGAAATAACACCATCAGAGTTCCAGTTCTTTGCAGCAGGAATTGTGGGAAATAAACTTTCCCAGAATCTCTGACACACAGAAAGGTCTGTGTTTCTCAGATCAAGAAATCTTTATATTAAACTTTGTTGTGCAACCACTGTATCCAAATACTGACCTTGGGGGTTTTCTGAATTAATCTATCATGGCTGAAAATAACCAGGACTTCAGAAGGTAGGGTAGAGCATTAGGGATGAGAATTTTACAGTTTGTAGGTCTGTTTCATAAAACCTATAGCTTTGTGGGGAATTTTCGCTTGCATAAAAAATCCTAATTATCATCAAGTTCACCATAAAAGACAGAACTTGCTGTCTTGCTTGTTGAATTCTATGTTTTTCCATCATCAAAGAGAGACCTGATAACAGATGGAAAGTGCCCTAAGTGTATTCTTAACCAGAATCAGGGGAGTGTGGGTGTCAGGACACACACCAGACATCACCCAAAGTGGCTTTAAGAATGACAATAAAATAATCAGCATCTTATCTAATTTGTTTTTTCTATCAGAATTTCTAAACAACCTTTTTCATAAAGATGTATACGGGTCAGATGATTTGTCATGGTCATTGTAGAGGCAGGAATGACCACTGAGCAGGTTTTCTAGGATCCAGCAGACCGGGTAAAGGAGGAGTCAGAGTCCTCAGTGGTTTTTTTTTTTTTTTGCAGGTCTTTTATTGGGATTACCAGGTACACAGCAGGCAGGGGTGCTGGGGGGCCGGGAGGCTGGCAGGCCTCCCAGCCCCCAGCTAGTCTTTACTCTATCTGGGTTCTCCCGCCTTCTCTCAGCTTCTGCTTCTCTTGCTTCTCTCTCGGCTTCTGCTGCTTCTTTCTCGGCTTCTCTTTCGGTTTCTACTGGCGTCCTCTTGACGCTGCCCTTCAAAGCCCAGTCTTAGCCCAGGTGAATCCTATCTACCTATGCCCACACCCTACTCCAGGTGCCCGCCATCAGGCATGCATTCAGGACCACAAGGATACGTCATCTATCTTGATGGAGGGAGGGCAGAAAAGCCTGACATTTTTCCTTACCCTACAGTCATACTGAATTACTGTAAAGACAAACTGAGACCAGCTCTCCGGACACTTAATCCACTGTTCTTTCCTCCCTTATTTTATTAAAATAAATAAAGAAAGCACATTTAGTGTCTCAACAAATATCTACTGAGTGACAACCAGGTATCAAGCATAGAACGATGGAGATACTGCAGTGAACAAAATTGATGAATTCTTCATGGAGTGGAAAACCTTCTAGGGGAGATCCCCAAGAAATAAACAAATATACAAAGTAATTACAATCTGTGATAACTGCCATGAAAGAAATACACAAGATAAAGAAAAGCGGCACTTAGTGAATGTCCACTACATGCCAGGCACTGCACTTATAATGGCCAGCATTTACTAGTGCTTAAAACCTATCAGAAAATATGCCAGGCTCTTCGCTCACTTACCCTCACAATAATCTTCCACGCTAAATCTTGTTATCTCCATTTTACACATAAAAACCCAATCCTCAGAGACAACTGCCAAAGGTCACACCAGGAATTAGCGGAATAGCCAGGATCGAGGCTCAGAACAGACAACACCTGTAGAAAAGGAAGAAAGAGAAAGTAGAAAGGGAAGCACCACTCTCTTTCCACTCTACTCTCATTTTCATATCATAAAGATTTATTGAATAAAATAAGGAATAGAAATTGCATTAACCCTGTGTGCACTAGACAGAGTCTTTACTCAAAGAATTGAACTGCAAGTCATTTAAAACAGGATTTCTAAGCCCTGGAATGAGGATATCAATTTAAACATCATGATGTAGTGGGTCAGGAATTACTAATGGACCACTGCATCTCCCAGCTCAACTCTTGAGACTGCCTGGCAGCATCTGGGCTCTAGGTCAAGGAGGCCAGAATCAGCTATGTCTGCCACGGCCAGGGGCAGGTAGAGGAGACACCCTTGCTATGTATTTATAATCTCTGGGTCTGACTCAAGAACGCCATAGACCCAGCAATAAAACCCGAGATCCTGGCTGCCTAGGAAAAGGACCCAACCTTAGATAAAACTTGGTTAAATACCAGTCAAGTCAGTGAGATCTGTTTTCTGAGGCTGAGCATGTATTTAGTATCCCTGAGCCTCATCGTCACCTCCCTGAAATCCTCACAGGACCCACGAACAAACTTAAAGACATTAGTCCACCTACAACGTAAATCCAGTTCCAGACCGCTCCTGGCTAACATCTTATCCAAATTCCAGTGAGGCCAGTTTGGCAGCTTCAGTGATTTGGTGATAACCAAATGTAGGGTAAGGAAAAAGTATCAGGCTTTTCAGCCCTCCCGCCATTAGGATAGATGAGGGAGCCATGTGGTCCTGAATGCATGCCTGACGGCGGGCACCTGAAGTGGGTATACCTGGGCTGAGAGACTGAGTTTATAGGGGCGGTGTCACGGGGATGCCAGCAGAAGCCAAGAACGAACGGAAGCCAAGAGAAGAAGAGAAGCAGAGAGAACGCCAGAGAGCCCAGAAAGAGTGAAGACTTGCTGGGGGATGGGAGGCCTGCCAGCCTCCCAGTGCCCCAGCACCCCTACCTGCCATGTACCCAGTAAATCCAAATAAAAGGCCTGCAAAAGCCACTGAAGACCTCTGACTCCTCCATTACCAGGTCTGCTGGATTTTAGAAAACCTGCTCAGTGGCCCATTCCTGACCCTACAATTGGCGTAAGTCGGCAAGATGATCCATGCAGATGCGTATGGAGCCCTCCGAAGACCTGGAGGGACTAAGGAGTACCAGACTGTTTGCCTGTGACGACGCTGGAGGCGTCATGGCGGACAGGAGAAGGACAAGGTCCAGGAGCTGTGGGACGAGACCTTGCCTGCAGGAGACACCCGAGAGGACCTACCCAAGAATGCCGAGGCAGCAGAATCATAAGGGAAAGAAAGAGGACCACAATTCAGAGCTCGCCAGTGCTGACACAAGGAGAAGAAGCCTATGGACTTGGGATTAATGGACTTGGACTGACAGTCCTGCTAGAAGGCGGAGGACCTTGGCAGGTTTTTTTTTGGGGGGGAATCTGGGGGTGGCCAGTGGGCCTCAGTGGCCCAAAGCAGCCTGTGTACTGCCCAGCAGCTAGGCAGAGGAGAAAAGCCAATTTTGAGAAGGCAAAAGCTGGTGCTAAGTCGAGAAGCCCTGAGCAGCTGTTAAGCATCCTAAGTATGCTGAAGACCTGTGAGTCTCGTAAAATCACCTGTGAGTGATGCCCTGCTCGTTGTCGAGGGTGAGGAGCTGAGGAACCCATCCTTGGGGGACGGGTGGGGAACATGGCTTGGGGTGGAGCCCAAGCTGAAGAGGGGACTCAAGAGAGGCCGCATGTAGAGTCTAGATCCCCGAGCCATGTGCTGTGCAGTGGGTTGGCCTGAGTGCAGGGGTCTGCACGTCGCACTGGTGGCTATGAAAGCTGAGTGTTGGAGCAACCGCAGACAGAAACCCTGAGGGTTGGTGATTTCCCCCAACACTATAGAATCGCCAATCCCAGAGTGAGTGCATCCTGAGGGTGGATGCGGTGTGTGGCTTGTAGCTGAAACTACAGCCAGAGAAGGCCAGGAAGCCTGACGGCTCCTGGTGTTACAGTAGATGCCGTGAGTGATTCCCCTCCCTCGTATGAGCAGTGCCTTCGGCAGCAGATGTGGTGACTCATCTGCTGGTGCCAATAATTGCCTTTTGCCACTAGGTTGGGGCCCTGCCTGGAATTATTTGATGTTCTGTTGTATTTTATGTATTCTGTTATTCTATTGTGATGTATATTATTTGCTTTTGTGGGCCATGGCTGCAGTGTTCTATTGCCAAGAGAAACATATGTGACTTGTGTAGATTGTATGGCAGAAAACCCTGAAGGGGTGGACTACAGGGTAAGGAAGAAGTATCAGGCTTTTCATCCCTCCCACCATTAGGATAGATGAGGGAACCCTGTGGTCCTGAATGCATGCCTGACGGTGGGCACCTGAAGTGGGTACACCTAGCCTGAAAGACTGAGTTTTATAAGGGCGTTATGGGGATGCCCACAGAAGCCAAGAACGAATGGAAGCCGAGAGAAGAAGAGCAGCAGAGAGAACGCCAGAGAGCCTAGAAGGAGTGAAGACTTGCAGGGGGCCGGGAGGCCTGCCAGCCTCCTGGTGCCCCAGCACCCCTACCTGCCATGTACCCGTTAAATCCAAATAAAAGGCCTGCAAAAGCCACTGAGGACTCTGACTCCTCCTTTACCCGGTCTGCTGAATTAGAAAACCTGCACTGTGCCCGTCCTGCCCCTACACCAAATCATACTTAAGTATAACTTATCTATAATTTGCAAGTGATTTATTAATGTTACATGTGTCTAAACTTTTGAATCTACATCAAAGTGTACATTGTCATTTTCCTCTACTCATTCTATTAATACTGTGTTTTAAAAGACTCAGGGTTAATCGCAACCATTTTGATACAACACACAATAAATAGAAAAGTACTTATTACATGTGCATATCTTCAAGTGAGTATCAGAATAAAGAAAAAAAATAGCAGATCTGCAAGAAAAAACCCAATGAAAAGGTATACTAGAATAATTGCTCTAAAATGGTAATGAAAGAAATTAAGTCAAAATTTCAAATAGTAGAAAAATTTCATCAATCAAAATTTTAATTATGCAGGGTATGTAGTTGCAAATTGTGTATTTTACATACAAAATTACAAATGCATAATTATGCAGATTATGTATTTTAAACAATATAGTGGACAGTAGGTCACTTCATTTGAATAAAGTTGCTATATGCCTGTATGATGAAAAAAAATTTTAAAAAGCCTCGGCACTTCATGTTATACAGGTACAAATACCTACGTGAGCAGAACTCAGAGGCGCTTCTTTCCTAATTCTTGTGCTCCTAATGGGTTGGCCTAAAAAGCATCACTGGGTCAGCGGTGGGAACTATCCAGGATACCATTGCTCTTCCCAGGGACTGACTGACCTAGATTATGGGTCCCACTAAACAAGGAGGATTTCTAAGGCCCACGGAATCACACATAACACAACAGTAACCTCTCCACAGCTCATCTTCACATAACACAACAGTAACCTCTCCACAGCTCATCTTCCTCCCCTCCACTCCCTCTAATCCCAGGGAAATGCCTCTATTACCTTTCAGTGGCGAAGAGACCACCTCAAAATCTTCGGCAACTCCTACCCTGCCAGCCTAAACCCTGATAATACAATGTTTTTCACAACAGTCAGTCACAGGGAACGTGAAAATCTCTCTCCCTTCCGATGATGGCACAGTCACAGGAGAACATAATCTTTGGATGAACAAACTTCCTCTTCAAACAAAGGAATAGTTCTCCCTGTGCGGCGGGAGACATTTAGCCCTTTTAATATCCCCTGTTGTGGAAGGTGAGCCTTCAAGGCTTCAGTGATAAAGATAATTATAAGGGGATTTGCAGTCAGGGCCTGCAGGTGGGAAGGAGAGAGGGTGGGAGAAGAAACAGCAGGAACCCCAACAGCCCTGCATGTCAAAGAAGCATCTCTACACTCAAAGGGAAAACTGCCTTCCTTATCACTGACCTCCCTCACCCATAACAAGTCTTCTTAGTTGTGACAAGATACTTGTAAATATGGTTCCCATCGCCTGATAATGTTGAAATGTCTGAGCATTTTTAGCACTTCTTGGCCTGCCACGCAAAAGCACGAAAACCTCTGCCATATTTGTCCCACATTGTCATGTGAACAGCCAAGGTACAAGGTGCCGTTCATTTTTCAGATAAAGCAGCTCACGATTAACAAAAAGGCAGGAGGCCTACTGCTTGGAGAGTCCAGGCAACCACTAATCCATCTGCTTCAACCAGCAGGCCACTGAGAAGCCTCATTTCAAGGGCAAAACTTCAGAAAAGAGCAGAGATGCAGACAGACAGCTGACTACCATCTAAGGTGAGTGTCCCCGCAGACCAGCATGTTTCCAGTTCAGTGGTGTGAGCTTCAAACCAGGACATGGGCTGTCCTAGAGCGCTTGTACAAAGCCATCTGCTCTGGGGAGCAAAGGGACACCCTGCCCTTGTCTAAGTGCATGGGGAGATTTTGTCAACTTCACCACCACCTGGTTCTGCAACTGGACACATGGCAGGGCATACTGGGAAAAGAGTGAGGCTGTGGCAGTCAAACACTTCAGGATTTATATAACACTAAGTACCCTAAAGGTACACGCAAAGTACCCATGTGCCACTATGCTGGCAGGTTGGTTGGTTGCCTGGTTAGCCAGTTGGTTAATCTGAACTATCCACCTATACACCCACTGTAACAAGCCATCAAGACCCTCCATGTGAGGGAGAGATGAGTCATCCAAGAACAGTAATTAGAATTTATTATTTCTGAAGTACAAACACAACAATTTGTAATGCTTTATGTCACTCAAAGGAAAGGTAGTTAGCCTTTTTTCTGAGAAAAAAAAAAAATACTCTGAGTCCTGCATCTCAGAAAAGGGATAAGACTTCACACCCTTCCCTGCACCTCCTGACTTGCTCCACTTCCAAAATACTAGTTGAGCAATTCTCATGAAGTGACTACCAAGAAAGAACTATCACTGAACTATTACTATTCTATTACCCATTTTAAAATACATTCAATTTTCTGTAGTTGTTTTTTGGCATATTCACACAAACACATTGTTTACTACCACAAATACTTTGTACCATGTGACCTTGCGCGGGCGTGCACATCCTGAGGGAGAGGGCGTGCCCCATGCCACATGCAGAGTGGTTCATTTCCACCGTGCAGATGAAGACTCTCTGCAGCAGGAGTATTATAAAACTTGCCCAGGGCCTCCCTGGTGGCGCAAGGGGTTAAGCACCACACTACGAAGTGATCTGAAGCCTCTGCAGCATGAGTTCGATTCCCAGCCAGGGAGCAGCTCACATGGGCGCAGCAGACCTCTCCTGTTTCATCTGCTGCTCCCCTCAGCAGTCTATTTCAGACAGTCTGCCTGCTCTGTTCCCCACTCTGTCTCTGGTGGATCCTCTCACCCCCTGCATCTCTAGCTGTACCCCAGCTCTTGTATGCATAAATAAATAAACTTAAAAAAAAAAAACTTGCCCAAAGTCAAATACATATTTGTGACACAGGCTACAACAAAACGTTCAAATGTTCAAATTCGAAAGTAAAGGAAGAGATGGAAAAAGCAAAAAATAATAATAATAATGGAGAAGGGAAGAGAAATGAAGATAAAGAGAAGGGAGGAGAACGTTTCTCAGCACCATCAGGACTGGTCCCACCCCTGTCTCCTTATTTCCTACTAAGCCAAAGGGAAAGTAAGCAGGACAGTGAGTGGGGACAAATCATGGGCAAATTCATAATCACATTCCTCCTCCACCATGTAACCTTCTTTGCCAGGAATGTTCTTCCTCCCAATCTTTTCTTCCTCCAGCTGAACATCCCTCTCTCTCTTTCCCTCCCCTCTCTCAAAATTCTTCTTGTGCCTACTATCCTTTCTTCTCTTCACATGTTACACTTATCGAGTTTCCCCCATATTCAATTTCTAAAATTGCCTGCTCTTTTCAAAACAGCATGCTAAACCTGAACCCAGAACAATCTTAAGAATTATCCATTCCATCATGTCTTTTCATCCTTTATACCCAACGTCCCCCCTCACCTTGCCCTCCAGCCCCCATTACAAGGGATCCAAAGTTTCTGTGAACTGAAAGGTACCTGCTTCCCTCCTGATATTTCCCCATATGCTCAAGCCAGTCTCACCACGGATTAGAACAGATACCGAGACAGGTATGGTAAACACATGCTGGGATCAAAGATGCTATTAATAACAACACTATTAAGCAGGCCCTGGCAGGCTAGGGTTAATCGGGAAACATGCATGCTCGTCACACATGAAGCCCATAATACACAGATGAGGGAGAATCTTAATTCCCCAATTCACTAGCATTCATTTATATTCCAAAGTCTGCACCTCTATCCCAACGGAATCATTCAGCACAATAGGATTTTCTCTGCTCAAACCCACCTTCACTTTAAAAGAATCGAAAAGAATGGGCTTAGCTCCTGTCGCTGGCATCAAGGCTTTTTCTCTTTGACAACTGGCCCAGGGATCTGCAGCTTCATCTCTTCATCTTTTTTTGTTCTGTACACACATGTGCAAAACCCGCAGCATTTTTATTGGAAGTGGTATGAAATTCCATTGAGCTCACATTGAGCTATTGTTGGATGGCTATGTGTGCTAGAATAGTGGAATATTAATTTTCACCCGTATGTTTTAAAATGAGCTGGCACGCCCTGAGAAGGAACAAGAGGTTGGTCTGTCTCCCGTCTGGCTTGACTTTAATAGAAGTTGCTTCCATGTGGCAATAAGGGTGGTGACAAGAACTTGGCTCCACAGCTGCCATCCCTGGAAGCAGCTGCCCTTTACTCTCCTTCCAGCCAGGAGTAACAGGAAAGGGACAGATGAGAGCTACATGTGTCATGTCAACAGGAGGCAGAAGTGCATGCCCGCCCGCCAGCCAAACAACTTAGAGTTGAACTCTCTGAGGCTGCTCTGTCCAACCTGCCCTGACCAAAGCCCACTCAGAATATCCCCCAACCCAGGCAGAGCATCACCTTCCGGTTTCTCCAAAAAGCCATCACTGATTAAAGGGAAGTGCTTAGCATCATCTCCAGATTAGCCAGAAGCATTCCCCACCGGCTCTGTCATTTCCCACTCCTCATTTTGCAACACTGCAGGTGGCCACCACTCATCTCAGAGTATAGTGCGAAATTCTTAAACACAATTCTCAAGACAACAGTCATTCCATTCACCATCATTTTTGAGGAAATGAAGAGTAAATTATGTCAAAGTTGAACAAGGACTACTAATACTGCTGTATCCCCTAAAATAGCACTGTATTAAATGTACTGAATGCAAGATAAAATATTCAAGTCACTTGATTCACAGAACTTTCTTAACCTTAAAGAAACAGTGGATCCAGAGGCTTTTAAGCAGTTCTTTTGTGCAAGAGATGATCCTGGTGCACCAAATGACATTTCCCATCCAATACAATGCAGCCATTCCTCCACAGGAGGAACCTCAGACCGGCAAGGACCTGAAATCTATTTACAGAAATAGATTAACTCCCAGTGACAGCCACTGCCTATAGAAAACAGAAGCCACTTCTACATATGAAATATAACGTCAGCTCAATGTCCACAGCACACTCATTTTTTCATTCACACATTTATTCAACAAATAGGAATGGAGCCTTTACCTCTCCAAGATCCAGATGACACATGCTAATGGGACTGATTTAGAAGGTACATCTTCACTAAATGCCACTGTTAGTAATAATCTTGGGATATTTTCTTAAAAGTCATTAACTGATTAATAACTTTTTAGTTATAAATAACTGCTTACAGGCTACATACCCAGAAAACACACACACAAAAAAAAAATAATACTTTATATAGTATTGCTGTCCAATGAAAATATTATGCAAATATAATGCAAACCACAAATGTGAGTCACTTGATAATTTTACATATTCAAGTAGTCACATGACAAAATTTTTTAAACAAGTTTGAATATTTAACCCAACATATCTAAAATTTTAAAACTGCTAGTGAGACATTTTACATTCCCTCTTCTTACTATCTTTAAAGTAGAGCATATATTCCTCAATTATACCACATCCCAATTGAAAGTCACCATATTTCAAGTGCTAAATAGGCAGATGTGGCTACTGGATACAATATTAGATAGCTCTATAGAAATAATCAGATTTCCAGACATTTGTGTTGCATGAACTATCTTTTTTTATTATTATTAAAATTCCTGTCTGTCTTTCTACAACATTCTTTTTTTTTTTTAAGATTTTTATTTATTTATTTATTTATACAAGCACTGGGATACAGTCAGAAGCGCAGGAGGATGAGAGAATTCACCAGAGCCAGAGCGGGGAGCAGAGCAGGCAGAAGGACCGAAGTACACTGCTGAGGGGAGCAGCGGGCGGCAGGAGAGGTCTGCGCGCCATGCGGGACCCTCCTCCGGTGGCCAGGGAGCAGCTGGGGATAGAACAGGCACTGCAGAGGCTGCGGGCAGCTTCGCAACCCAGCGCTCAACAGCTGCGCCACCGGGGAGGCCCTCCATGAACTATCTTTAACATAATTTCAAGATAGATAACATAATTTTTTACCATGCAATAAAAATAAAGCCAGTTCAATGCTTCAGGGTCCATGCTGCTTTCTGTGTGTTAAAACTGTGAACTTTCCCTGTACTATTCATTGGTTCACTCAACAAACATTCATGAGCACCTTCTACTGTCCAAGTATCAGGTGTTAGGGACGTGGATATAAACAAGCATCATTCCTGCAACAGATGCTTAGTATTTGAGGGGAAGTCTTCCAATCCATTGAGTAGTCAGCACATCCTGAGAATTTCTCCCACTCTACCCAGAATTTGGGAGAAATGCAACTCTACTCTTGCCTCCTCTAGTAGCAAGCTGAGACTGTCAGAGAATCCTCTTATCCATAAAATGTGCAAGTTGCTCTGAAGAACTGTTGAGTCTGAGATTATAGCTCCAACCTGAACACCATTACCTGTGTCTTGTCCAAGTAATGTGTGGGAAGAGGTGAAGATGGTCCCCTCCCAGCCTCTACCCCAAAAAGATAATGCAGCTTTGTTTGCTTCTGAATCTTTTGTCTCCTGGGTGTTTGTGGTTGCAAGAATAATCTAGCTTTGTGTCACTTTGCTTTGCTTTAATTACATTCAGAATTAGCAAAACAATGCCCATGATCCACCTAGAAAAATAATTGGCCCATTTGGTACACCTGACTGTGAGGTGGGACCACCCTCTCCCTTGTCATCAAACTAGAGCCCTACACACATCCTGCTCCCAGGTAGATGATGTCTACGAAACCCAGAGAGCTCATCTAGTCCATCATTAGCCTCATTCTGAGACAGCCCCAGAGGCAGTCCTTTCACCACCGGCACAGCTGGCTGTCAATTGTGTCAAGCCAGTAACATATTAGTTAGCAGGGGAGCAATCCAAAGAGGTAGCCATAGATCCAAATGCCTGAAAGATATTCTAGAATGCAGTAATTATGTCCTGCAGCTGCTAAGGGTGTCCTCTGTGAGTTCACAGACAACAGTTCTTCATGGAAAAAAGAATAGCAGCCAAGCTGTTAATAACAACAGGTTTTGGTTCTGACTCATCAAGACAGTCCTCAACATTCAATTCATGGTTCATCTTCAGGTTCAGATAGCTGTTCTCAAGAGACTCTAACCTCTTTAAAATGGGCGCTGTGGACCCATGTTACTCATCGGAGAAGATAAGGGACAAACGGAAGGGGAGTAAAGTTAAGAGTAAATGAAAGAAAGAAAAAAAAAGAGTAAATGAAAGGAAGGTTAAAAAAGAGAGTATTCTTGGGACCTCCCCTGGTGGTGCAGTGGTTGAGCGCTGGGCTGCGAAGCTGCCAGCAGCCTCTGCAGCACCAGTTCGATCCCTGGCTGCCGGCGAGGGTCCCACATGGCAAGACAGATCTCTCCTGCCGCACCCGCTGCTCCCCTCAGCAGTGTATTTCATTGGTCTGCCTGTTCTGGCTCTGGTGAATTCTCTCACCCTCCTGCACTTCTGACTGTACCCAGTACTTGTACAAATAAATAAAATAAATCTTTAAAAAGAAAAAAGAGAGTATTCTTGGTATTACTAAACATTCTATGGTTCTATTTTTTAGAAGTGAAATTTCCATGTTTTGAAAAATGGATAATTTCTCATATTTTATCCCAGGCTGCTCACACCCATCCTCAGGATCATTCTCAGCCCACAGTCCTAGGCATTACCTATCAATTGATCAGAACTGACTTGCCTTTCTGGTGTCCAGTGTCCCGTGAATTATAAACTGACAAGTGTATTCATTTTCCATATCTGCCATAACAAATCGTCTTGAATGTAGTAACTTAAAACACCACAAATGTTCCTTACCCTTCCAGAAGGCTAAAGTCCAAAATGGGCCCCCAGGGTTGCATTCTTTCCTCGGCATGTGTAGCCTTCCTCCTCTTCAAAGTCAACAGCAGACAGCACATCATCTCCTCTTTGGCCTCTGCTATCCATACATCATCTCTCTCTGACAACCTTTTTCTCACAAGGACTTCTGTGACTATATTGGGCCCATTCTGAAAATACAACATAATTATTCCATCTCAAGTCCTTAATTTAATCACATCTGCAAAGTCCTTTCGTTTTCATGTAAGGTAACAGATTCCAGAGATTAGGATTGGGATATCTTTGGGTAGAAGAGGAGGGTATTATTCAATATACTGCATACCATGTTTTTTAGAAAATTCCCTTATAGAAGCACAGAGAGAACTGTTGGTAAGATTTATCAGTGGGGTCTGAATATACAGTAGCATGAGCTAACAGGCTCATAATAAGTTCCAGTTGTTAGCAACCTCCAATGATTAAACAACAATTGTGATCCTTTGATTAAATTCAAAATTAAAATATACCTTTGGACCAATCACACCCCTTCAATCCACTAAGACATACCATTAAAAGTCAATATTTTTTTTAACCTCCAGGATAATAAGTTTGAGTTGCCCTTTTTCTAAACTTCTAGTTTTGTACCCTATATAGCTATAGTTGTTCCTTTAATGTACAACATTTGAAAAGTAAATTGTAACTGAGCCACAACATAACGTCTTGTCTTTTGGGGCTTTAGTAACCACATGACAATTTGCCAGGACCTAAGGCAAGAAGGATGCAACCCTTACTGCATCCCTCTCTTGTTTAGTTTTATACTAAGATTCCTATTTTTATTACATATAATGGAGGTAGGTTGCATTACTGCCAATCTGCTGCTACAGTCACTCTGGGAGACATTATCCTGTCACCACTGAAACTAGCAGGGTCACAAAATTCTGCACTAGGTTTCACTTTTAGCTTTAAGCATTACCTAACTCTCACACCACCCCCAGGACAATGGCAGTGATAAATTGACATCATCTACCGCCTACTACAGAGTTATGATTCCATGACAAGAGGCTAAATCCACTTGGAAAAAAACAAAGAAACTTTCCAAAGAGACACCCACCACTAAACTCAGAGCTGGACTAAAATGCCCTCCAAGAAGGTACTTGATGAATAAGGCAAATATGGCATGGGAAGATATGCAGGATATTCCATATGGGAGTATTACTTTTGCTTCATACACGTAATAAATAATTAGAAACACACTAAAATATCACACTAAAATGATCTTTAGTTCAGGTGCTACATTATTTTCTAAATCTCCAACAATGAAAAATTATTCTGTTGTAAAACAATTTTTAAATAATAATAATTAAAGTGGTGGTGGCCTAGGGGTTAAGTCTCAGCACTATCATCTCTAGGACCTTAGTTCGATCCCCAGCCAAGGAGCTAACCCACATTTGGCGCAGCAGACCTCTCCTGCCTTGCCCACTGCTCCCCTTAGCAGTGTATTTCAGTAAATCTGTCTGTTCTACTCCCCACTCTGTCTCTGGTGAATCCTCTCAACCCCTGCACCTCTGGCCTACACCCCAGTTCTTCTATGCATAAATAAATCTTTAAAAATAATAATAATAATTACAGTGCAGCTATAATAATTATAGCTTATGGCAATAAGCTAACCAAGTCATGTATGAGTCTTGAGGCAAGATTATGTTTGAACTTTTAGAAAGTTGAGTATATTTGTTAATTTTTTTTGAGCTACATATTAAGCAAGTATTAAATAGTAGATACTGTTCCTAATGATGAGAATACAGTATTGAACAAGGTAAGGAAGGTCTCTTGTGGAGGGCAGAAGGAAGACAATAAAATATACCATAAAGAAATACACTATAATATCAAGGGGTTCTAAGTTCTATGAGACAAAGACAAAACAGGATGATGTGACAAAAAGTGACCAGGGGCTTCTTTATGTTGGATGACCAGGGAAGGCCTCATAGAGAGGGAACACTTAAGAGACCTGAATGTGAAAAAGGAGCTGCCTATAGGAAAAGGCAGGAAGAATACTTCAGGCAGAGGAAACAACCAGAACAAAAGCCCTACAATGGAAACACAGTCAGGAAGGAGGCCATTACGGTCAGAACTTTATGAGTAAGTGAGACAACAGGAGGTCAGAGAGAGTAGGTCACAGCAATCCCTATAGATCAGCATTAGGATTGGCATTTAATTCTAAGTGTAAGAGGAAATCAGTGAGGGATTTTAACCAGAAGAATATGATCAGACTTACTTTTTCAAAAGATCAGTCTAACTCTGATGAAAGGATCTGATTTTATGGTGAAAGGACATTGCTGAGAATCTAGTCAAGAACTACTGCAATAATGAGAGAAGTGTGAACTAAGTTATACTAGAAGTGGAGAGAAGTATATGAATCTCATGATATAGCATTAATAGGGCTGAGTGATGATTAATGGTTGGAAAGAAAAAGAAATGAATCAAGCAAATCATGCATTTATTCAATAAGTATCTATGAGCAACCAATATTGGTTAGGAATTCTTCTAGTGTTAAACAGCAGATAGATGGCAGCCATATTTACTGAGATGACTAAGGCTGGGGTAGGAACAGGTTTGAGATGGCCAGGGGAAGTTCTGCTTGGGGCAAGTTAAGGTTAAGGGCTATCTTCATCAAGGTTATTCTAGCTGTTTCTTACATACAAACACCAAAAAACCACTGGCTTAATACAATAAGATCTTATGTATTACTCAGTTAAAATCTAAGCCAATTATTGATTGGTGGACAGCTCTCTTTCAAGTGGTCAGTCAGAGACCCAGTTTCCTTCCATGTTATGGTCTATTAGTTTTCAACATTTAGCTTTAAAAATCATTGTGTTCATCTCTGTCCCCTTGAAAGGTAAGTATGGACAATGACATGTGGGAAGTTTCAGTGGGCCAAACCTAGAAGCAATATTATCACTTCCGTTCACACACCGTGGGCTGGAAATCTGCAACAAAGGGTAAAATGAAAGGTGTGAGTAT
Organism: Talpa occidentalis; assembly: GCF_014898055.3. Classification (NCBI taxonomy): domain Eukaryota; kingdom Metazoa; phylum Chordata; class Mammalia; order Eulipotyphla; family Talpidae; genus Talpa; species Talpa occidentalis. The sequence goes on along the minus strand of NW_023604861.1, from coordinate 78,340,885 downwards.
AAGTACAGATAGGTTGGTAGATTTGGGTATTGGGCAGCAGGCAGAGTTCCTGGCTGACTGATTCTGTTTTCTTAATAAAGTTTTCTTAATAATGGAAAACTCCTCAACTGGGAGTCATCCGGGAGGAGACAATGTAGAAATTAAGTAACTTGGAAAGAAAGAAAGCTACTAAGGCATTACACTAGGGATACAAGGGAAATGAGAGTTCATTTGATATTTTTGCAGTTTTCATAATCATATGAAATCAGTTAGCCCAACTGGATGTTTTCCCCAAGAAGATTCGGCTACTCAAGTACAAACATGGAGGAAGCAGTTGAAAGGTATTTGCCAGAGCCTAATCTTATCTGGAGCACCGTGCAGTCAGAGAGGAGAAACAAGTCAGATGAGATTGTAACAATGAACCAGAGAATTCCAAATGGAAAAGGCAGGAAGTGTGCACATGTGGACATGAATGGACGGTGATCAGAGGAGGAGATTCCTGGCCTTCAGGACTCCATGAAGGCCGGATAGTGGTAATAAGGCTGTAAGTGGGAGTGGGCAAAGGAGCTAGGAGGAGTAAATGATTTTGGAGGCGAAGAGGTAAAACAACTAAGCAGTCACCGTGTCCATGCTTCAAAACCTGATTGTCAAAGTTACAATCACCAAGAACAGAGGACTAAAGAAGGAAAGGACAACAGGGAACTGAATAATAAATTCATCAGTAAGTTTGGTAGACATAGTTAAGATACTTACCACTCGCACCTCCCCTCACTTCTCTACTCTCCACTATATAGATAATGTGAACAAGTTCCCTTGCCCTCTGGCTTCCAAATGAAAAACTGGAGAAAGAGGGAAGCATGACCTTGGAATATTTATTCCCCTTACTCCACAGCTGAAGGATTACGGTGGATCATCTTCAACTCTTAACAGAAAAACTCAACTACCACTGACAGCATCCACACACAGCCTTCTCCAACCCACACGTCTACTTTCCTTCCCTCCCTGTTCAATCTAAGGATTATAACAAAGGAGTTCTACTGTTACTTGCCTCAGGCACACTAGCTTGGGATTTCCCTCACCCTAACCACATTTTTGTAAATAGTCCCTTTATTAAACTCTTTGCAAATTATCCTAATTTGAGTGGGCCATCTGTTTCCTGCTGGGAGCCTACTGATACAGTAGCTGACAGCAATATGAATATCCACCTTGCAGGGTTGTTGTAAAGATTAAATATATGCAAGGCATCTAGCACAGTGTCTGGCACATTATAGACACTCAACTTATACTGGGGAATGGGAGGGGTGGTGGGAATAACAATTGTTTTAGTTGTTGTTAGTATAAAACCATATATTCAGTTTCAAGCACATCCTCTAATTCATAAGTAGTCATTACTCAATTAACCATTAATCACCTGGATTTTGGAAATACCAAGAAACTTAGATCTAACTGCAGTAGGTCAAATCAATCAAAGAAAAAATGCACAAATATGCCCCCCAAAAAGGAGGATTTAAAACAAATAAACATTTCAACTAAGTGGTTGGCTTCTACCATGATCTCTGCAGACAGAATGTCAAGCATTATAATAAATATGAGTCCACCCTGCCTAGGTGGGAGAAGTCTCTGGAGAACCAGGAAAAGGTGAGACCCCCCACACTGTGGCTCACACACACACGTCCCTGCAACTGCTGTCTGTCCATAGCTGCAATCTCCTTCCAGAGCCCAAAAGAATGGCTCTCTTACCATCATATAGTAATGGATCTCATCTTTGAATTACAATGTTTATAAATGGAATCATTTATTTATATATTAACAAAATTTTTCACATTTTGTTAAAAGTGGGGGCCCAGGCTCCAGAAAAGAGCTGAGTGTTTCAGAAAAGTTCCCAGTGTTGGGGCACAGAGGAAAATTCCCTCACCCCTCTAGGTTCTTGGGGTGCTGGATAATCAAACAAACTAGCATCAAGCAGGTTTTTAGGATAAAAGATCAAGTTTAATGACACATGGAATTTATATGGCTGTAAATTCCAAAATAAATGGGACAAACTAGGGGTTTACATTACATAACAAGATGACAGTATTGCAAAGTCTACTCTGGACATCTTGTTTTAAAAAAAAAAAAGCCTTTCTGAGTATTTTAGAGGAGGCCAATCCTACAACAGCTGTAAGATTAGCTGATGTTACAGATGTTGTCCAAGAGCTAATTTACACAGGGACAACATCCATCTTTCAAGCCAATTCCTCATTCTGGAACAGGGAAAGCAAATACCACAAGCTCAAGACTTCCAAATGGAAAATTCAGACTACATCCTCCTCATATTGGTGAAAATTTTTGATGAATTTGTAAACATTATCAAGAAGGCAAAAATAAACTCAGAATGACTTCAATTCATCTGCATGTTTTCCAACAAAAGGGAATCACATTTATATTGAACAGTATAATCAAAACATGCTCCGTTTTTGTGGCCCATCAGATCAGATCACTCTCCCCTGCTTAAAACACTCAGTGGCTTCCACTGCCCTTCTGGTAGAAACCAAAATCCCTCATGTTGCCTCACTTGCATCATTCTTCACAACCCACTCACGCTTGACTTCATTTGGTTATTCAGTTCTGCACTTTGTAGTATCCACTATGGCATCAGAACACAGCACTTCATAAGTGTTGTTCCTGGGCCTCCCTGGTGGGATAATGGGTTGAACACAGTGCTGTGAAGCCATCCATAGCCTCCCTCTGCAGCGCGGGCTCGATCCCGTCCAGCCGGGAAGATACCCACATGGCGTGGTAGACCTCTCCTGTCTCGCCCACTGCTCCCCTCAGCAGTGCTTTCGGTCTGTCTGCCTATTCTGTTCCCTACTCTGTCTCTGGTGAATCCTCTCACCCTTCCACACATCTGGCCTGTACCCCAGTTCTTGTATGCATAAATAAAAATAAATAAATCTTTTTAAAAAAGTGCTGTTCCCTCTTACTGCTCTCTCCCCACTATGCCACCTACCCATTAGGTAACCACTTCACACTTTAGACTCAATATGCTGTATTTCCTCCAGAAAACCTTTCATGAATAATTATGTCACCTTTAATAGCTCCCCTCTAGTCCTTTACAAAAACTGAGTATTTTTTAATTTTTGATATCTTCCCCACTAATCTATCTTTCCCATAAGGGCAAAGAATGTCCTTGTGTTACCCTAAGCTATGTTCCAAATATTGGGTACATAGTAATCCCTCAATAAACATACTGAATAAATCAATGCATACAGAAAAATATTATGCAGAACCGCTGAAAATATGTAAATCATAAGCCATGCTCTAAAAAAATAGGCTATGGTTTAAAGTACATAAAATTGAAAATTGCTTTTTTGTTTCTAATTTAAATAAATGTTATTGGTTTGTAAATGACTTCATTTAGAACATATTGTGATTGAAAAACAAAATCTATTTCTAACCAATGGTAAGAGAAACCTTAAGAAAGAAAGTGGATATCGGGGGTCTAAAGGATTCACTATGAATCATTCCACATCAATCCTTTGTTTTTTCATTAGGTTAATGAACAGTATGTCAGAAAATTATTACAGAATTCAGAAGGCATTTTATTCATTCAATGTATATTTATTGAGCCTTTGGTTTGCATTAGAAGCTGGGAATATGATATGGCAGCAGGAAAGATCCCTGCCTTTATACATCCCACAAATCCTCTCCTAGATGCAGCAGCAAATGGAGAAATGAGGGCAGAATGACAATATACTAAGTTGCACCTATAATACTTCATTCAATAAATAATAATTAGTCTTGGTCACTAGTAAGGATGAAGACCTATGTTTGTCATAATTCTAGTAGAAATGGCTTTAAAATGCAATAATCCAGTCAAAAAATGGGCAGAAGAGCTAAAAAGAAACTTCTCTGAAGAAGAAATGCAAATGGCCAAGAGGCATATGAAAAAATGTTCAACATCACTTGTAATCAGGGAAATGCAAATCAAAACTACAATGAGATACCATCTCACACCAGTGAGAATGGCACATATTAAAAAAACTAGCAACAACAAATGTTGGCGAGGTTGTGGAGAAAAAGGAACTCTCCTGCACTGCTGGTGGGAGTGCAAACTGGTCCAACCACTATGGAGAGCTGTGTGGAGATTTCTTGAACTATTAAACATAGAGCTTCCATATGATCCAGCAATTCCTCTCCTAGGTATTTACCCAAATGACACAGAAACAGTAATTCCAAAGGGCACCTGCACCCCTATGTTTATAGCAGCACTATTTACAATAGCTAAGCTATGAGAGCAACCCAAATGCCCAAAAATAGATGACTGGATCAAGAAGATGTGGTACATATACATAATGGAATATTACTCAGCAATCAAAAAAGATAAACACATGCAGTTTGCAGCAACCATGGATGGAGCTAGAAGGGATCATGCTCAGTGAAATAAGTCAGAAAGAAAAAGAAAAATACCGGATGGTCTCACTCATAGCAGGAATTTAGAAAACCTAAATAAGAGACCAGGAAAAAAACTAATCAATACATAGTAAAAATCAAAATCAACAAGCAACTATAAATCAGAGACACCCTACAGGGGGCGGGGGGTGGGGGTGGGAGGGTAAGCTCGGTGAAAGGAAGGACTACAGTCAAAATAAGAGGGGAGGTGCAATTGTACGGGGAATATAACCAAAATGAAAATGCATACACTGTGCAAAGATGAAAAAAGATGTAAGAATTATATAAAATAAAATATTTAAATTTAAAAAAACGCAATTGGCATTGTATTTCAATAACCATAAAAACTCTGATTATATTTGACCTAATAATTTGACCCCTACAGTAAATACTAAAAATTTACTCTGGGAAAAAATTAAAAAGTAGAAAATATGTAAAAATATAACTGTTGCCGTGTTTCTTAATGGTTACGCAGAGAAAACAACCCCAGTAGCCAACAACAGAATGAGATATAATGTGGAATATTATATAACTTTTATTTTTCATTTTTGAAGAACTGTTGCAATCTGAAAAATATTTAAGATGTGTTATTTTAAGACCAGGCTACAAAATTTTATCTGTTTTATGATTACAAAGCCATACAGTTTCTTTTTTCTGCATATGAACTAAGACAAAAAATAGGAACAGTAAGACAGTATGTCAGGAAAGTTGTGGAGGGAGGAGGTTTCCCTTTTTATATCTTTACTTCTCCTCTTATTGAATAAAAACATTTTAATTGTAAATATAAACACTTTTTTAATATAAATGAACTTAGAAGAATAAACAGTGCTCCCCTTTAAAGCACAATCAGCAGCTCACCCCCAGAGTCTGCCTGACTAACCCCTGCATCTGTGTTCCTGAAGCACAAGCAAAACACGGAGGCCACCTGAATGTCCACTAACAGGATGGACAAAGATGTGATGTGTCCGTGTGTGTAAACACTCAGTAGAATACTACCCAGGTATTAATGTAAGATGAAATCTTGCCTTTTGTGGCAACATGGGTGGAACTGGAGGTGATCATGCTGAGCGAAACAAGTCAGAATGACAAATACCAGATTGTTTCACTCATATGTGGAATATAAAGAAACAAAGCAACTGAACTAACAAAACACAACAAAAACTCATAGACTGACAAAAACTGTTGGTCACCAGAGGGAAATACGGATGGAGACAGGAGAAACTGGCAGAGGGAGTCAATCTGATCATGGTAAATGGGTCTAGAATTTCGATGGTAGGCACAGTATGGTACATACATGTATGAAGCTACATATTCAAATTTATATAGCTTTGTAAATCAATGGCATAGCAAATGAATAAAGTAAAACCCTCTTAAATGATACATGGCTTATATTAGGATTCAAAAGGAAAGGAATGATTATGACTTCTTAAGGATTAGGCTTCTATGGAGATCTAAAACATTAGTTGTAAAGAGAAAAGTAGCTTCCTGTCACTGACATGAAAAAGACTAGGAAGTGTTCATTCCTGTAGGTTTAAGACCAGCAAGCAGTGCGATGTGGCTGTTAACATACGTGTAACTCACAGCAGGCTAATGACGTAAACTGGGATGCATTTGTAACTTCTGCACTCTCTGCCAATCAGTCTGAATGGGGAAGTTCTGGCTTCCCATGTCACGCCTCGAGCAGAACTCTAAAAAGCCAGATGAGTTCCACGGCAGGTAGAACATGACAGAGGATCCAACGTTCCTCTACTTCAGTATGAAGAACTGTTGAGGGAAGAGGGGATATTAACCTAGAGAAGATGTCACATTTTTATGATTCTCATCTTGTGGACAGAATTTTTATTAGAAGATACTATTCTTCATCTCATTAAAAATGACAAAGGATGAGGGCCCTCCCTGGTGGCGCAATGGGTTAAGACGCATCACTGCGGGGCTACCCTCAGCCACCACAGCAAAAGTTCCATCTCCAGCCAGGGAGGTGAGCCACATGGCACAGCAGACCTCTCCTGTCTCACCTGCTGCTCCCCTCAGCAGTGTATTTCAGTCAATCTGCCTGTTCTGTTCCCCACTATGTCGCTGGTGAATCTTCCCGCACCTCTGGCCTGTACCCCAGTTCTTGTATGCATCAATAAATAAATCTTTAAAAAAATGATAGAGGATGAATGCCTTTTATTTTAGTCAGAAAGCTTCATTTCCCTCCAAAGTAACTGTAACACATCTCCACCCATATCAAAATTCAAAATGTCTAGGACTGGACTCTGTCCTCCCTTGCCACAGACCAGCTCAGCGGCGGCGGGAGATCGAGACAGTCTCAGGGTTGAGTGAGAACGAGCAAAAGGTGGTCGAAGGAATTAGGGCGGGGGACAAGAAAGAATGACACACAGACACACTCAAGGGAGAGTGAAAATCTGAGTGTAATTTGCTCAAATCATTACGCATATTTATACATTTTCAAAAGGCATTAGGTCACACAAAATCTATTTTCCCAGCATAACAATGTTTCTTGTTACCTAGGCATAGAATACAATTTTCTAGCTAATAGTTTACAAGTTGCTAAGCATATGTGGTTACATTTCCTGAAACTGATTTTTACATATATAGAAAAAGTCAGGTAAGAAAATTAATTATGGACAAGTTGCTAAGTTACTACTTATTCAGAAACAATGATTAACTGGTTAATGGTTAAACTGCTTTGTAGGTAATTCCATCAGGCTTGTTTGTAGGCAATGCTCTTAGCAGCCTTGTTTTCAAGCAAAGAAGGGGTTTTTTACTGCAGGCTTATTGCCTAGATTGGGCTTATAGGCTTGTAGGCCTTGTTTGATCTGAACGCCAAAGTTTATTATGATGAAGCCCCTCGGGGACTGCGCCTGTCTTAGGTCGTCAGGAGTCACAGACATGAGGCTGGCCAGTGCCTTCTTTAGTCTGCCCCCGATCTTACCCGTCATTGACTGTCCAGTCCAGCGCACAGGGGAAGAGGGTCTTACGTACTCTATTTGTGAGCATCCACAGTACAGCCACTCTTTATTTCATCCAATTACTGGTGAGCAATGGTGGCAACAGTGGCATTGCCAACCATGGAGGCAGGAGCTGCCACACTCCCTTGCTGCAGACCTTATCCAGTCTCTACACTCACCCCGTCCATGGGCACCCGCATAGTCCAATCTCTCAAGACACTCGCAGATCCTCAAATGCACGCTGTACTTCCAGGCCTCACTGCTCTTCCCATTCTCCAATATCCTCCCTCTGCCGCCTGCTCTGGGAATTCCTTCAATATTCACTCCCTCTGACCACCCTTAGCTTGTCCCCCTCTAAGCTCCCATGGCACCTAGTGTATCCCCCATGGGAAAAAGCACCTAATAATGGAGTCATCTGGTTACTTATCTGCCTTCACCAGACTGAGTTTCCTGAAAGCAGGAACTTGCCTGTCCTCAGTGCCTGACATGATGTCTTTACTGAATAAATGCTTTGTTATGGCTAGTCCATGAATCAACCTCTTCCTTTGCAAAATCCATTTTAACTATTTTCCTAGTGTACAGATGTCTACCTACAGAATATCTTGGTCAAATAGTAGAAAAGCACTGCCTTTGTTGAACAGGTACCAGACGGGTCTCTTTCTCCCTTCTTGTACTCCTTGAGCACAGTACCCCCACAGCACAGCTGCCAAAACCACTACAAATGTGTGTAAATCCCATCAGCTTAAAACACAAAACATAGGCAAGCAAGCGCTTTAACTCATGCTATGAACTCTGCCATTGTTGGGTTGTTGGGTTAAAAAAAAAAAAAAACATTCCATCTGCCATAAATCTACATTCCCCCCAAATGAAATATAATACCCCCGCTTTCCTCCAGCAGTCAGATAATCATCTCCTTGTTTTACAGGAAATGATTTAGAAGAGAAAAGAATTGGTCTGACAGTCTCATAAGTTTCAGAAAGTGCTTACCCTGACAGTCCCTTTCTTACTTGTCCTATTTCTTCTCATCCCTATACATACACCCGAGGACACACACTCACATATACCCATACACACACTTGCATATGCTCACATATACACTGAAATCTTGATCTCTTTCACATTAATCCAAGACTGAATCAAGCCATTAATAACCTGAATTAGACCTAAGCATATTCTTCTGTCTCTAAATTGCTTCCTGCCTATTCTTTGTTCGCTATTTTTCCAGGTCTCCATCACTGACTCACGTCCAGGAAAACAAAGAAGATGCTCACAACATTATGCAACACTTCAACCTTAATAACAGAAAACAAACACCTGGTAATTTTAGCATGTTTGGGGGTGAGAGAGCCCCCATCTTACTCTTTTCACCCTACCTTCAATATTTATCCCCCAAGGCCAAAGGCACAATTGTCCATCTGCCTCCTGCCAGCACAGACATCTCTTTCTAACAAGTGGCAGTCATTTCCTGAAACATTCCTCCCAAATCCTGCTTCAGTTGACGCTTAGCAGTGTTCACCTTGAGAAGGCAGGAGATGACACCGTGTAGGTGAAGGGAACATGACAGAGGCCACCAATACTCATCACTTTCCCGAGATGGAAAAGCCCTCAGGGTACTCAAGAGAATAAAAAACTTTTTTTCTTTACCACTGATGTTTATTGATTTGTCCAGTTCATAGAGAGCATCTCTTAATGTTCTGCTTTCATGTTTCTGCTTTGTTGCATGGGTGCAGAAAAGAATATTGCAAATTGATCTGTCTTCCCAGCCTTTGTTGGGGATGGACTCCTATTACTTTAGTTTCTAAGACCTGTCATCACATGCTCACATTCCAGGGCATATATAATCAGGCTGGCTAAACACTGAGAGCAGAGCTGATTAATTTCTAACATTCTTGCCTGAGTCCATTGATGGCATGCCTGTTTGATGATCTCTGCAATAGATGGCTACTTCTGATTGTTTGACCTTTGCCCTTCACCACAGAGCTGTCTATTCTGGTACCTGTTTAAGTTGACAGCACGTACATTGCGTCCACATCATGCTTGAAGAAAACCATAATGCTTTGGTGCTAAGAAAACCTAAAAGAAAGGCTTTTAAGGGAAACCCATTTCCATTACCAGTTGAACAGTATTTGAGAACCTATCATATATCCATTAAACAAAAAGAAAGGACATTATCCATAACCTACAATATCACATCTGTACTTAAGAATCTACCTATTCATTCTGATTTAGCTTATGTGCTAATTATGATCAATGGATTTCCATAAGAATATAAAGTCATGTCACAGCTTTTAATTTCTTCCTTCCACCATTTCCCAGAATTCTGTTATTTTAATTACTTTATATTCCACTTACTTCTAATAGCTCAGAACAAAAGGGTCATCATCACCATATCACCAATCTCAATCTTTCTTTATATATATAAATTTTAGGTAAGTTGGCCCATTTCTAATGTGACCCTAATATTAGGTTAGAACAGTTTTATTTTTAGTTTTTATTATAGAGGGGAAGCCTCTTTAACAATTTCAAAGATGTATTTCATTTATCCTAAAATACCTTTGGTTATAAGATAGGTTGGGAATCTATTTATAGAGCTAAGTTCTCAAAAATGCACATAATTTACAACCTCGCTCACTAAGAACCAAGTAGTTAGAGAGCTAATGCAGGTGCACTTGGCAGTCATTTTTTTTTTAAGGTCATACAAAATCTTATCCATCCCACAAGAAAATGGAAGGTTATGAGAAAACCAAGGTCACTCAAGGACAAGTCACATGTGCATTCAGTTTAATACATGTCCTGGATTGAGTGTGTACTTAAGCAAGAAAAGTCTTGAGAGGTAAATATAGTAAGCAGTCAACATACTACTAGAGTTGAGCACATAGAGGTGGGCATAAAACCACACTAAATTATCTCCTCTTGAAAATAGCACATAAAAAGAACATGCTGTGTTAGTGTAACAAGAGCTTCCAGGGGCTGCTGAGACCACAACACATTTCCCCATTTATAAAGGAGAAATGAGACATAGTGGGCCTATGAAATGGGACTAGATCTAGTATTTCCTGATGCAGCACAGTGTTCTTGTCATTGCACCAGGCCATTACCCTTTTCTGGGTTCCCTGAGCCCCTTATCTTAGCTCTCACTGTAGTTCTTTTCCCATATTTTAACACAGAAGTATTGGGTTTTTTGTTTTCATGTTGTTGAGCATATATATATGGGTTCTTTACAGATCTTAGATTATCAGTCCTTTGTCAGAAATACAATGTACAAATATTGTCTCCCAATCAGTAAGGTAATGACATTTTCTTTCACTGTACAAAAGTATTTTAGTTTGATGGAGTCCCATTTGTTTATATTCACTTTTGTTTCTATTGCCACTGGAGACAAACCCACAAAGATATCACTGAAGCTACTATCATCGAGAGCCTTGTCTATATTTTATCCTATGTATTTTATGGTTTCAGGTTAAATCTATTTTGTGTAAAGTGTGAGATGGTGATTAGTTTCAATCTTTTGCAAGTGACTGTGCAGTGTTCTCAACACCATTTGTTGAAGAGGTTTTCCTTTCTCCAAAGTATTCTCTTGGCTTCTTTGTCATAAATTAATTTTCCATAGACATACAGATTTTTTCCTGGCCTCTCAATTCTATTCCATTGGTCTGTGTGTCTGTTTTTGTTCCAGCAGCATATCGTTTTGATTACTATAGATTTGTAGTATAGTTTGAGGTCTAGGAGTGGGGTACCATCACTCTTCCTCTGTTTTTGATAGGGTTGCCTTGACAATTTGGGGTCTTTTGTGATTCCTATGAATTTCAGTAAAGTTTGCTCTATTTCTTGAACGAATGCCATTGGAGACTTGATAGGGATTGCACTGAATCTGTATATTACTTTGAGTAAGATGATCATTAAGGAATGCAAATTGATAAAGAACCAAAACTATCATTATTTGCAGATTACATAATAGACATAGAAAACTACACCTGAGAGGAGAAAGCAAACATTGTACAAAATGAACAATGATGTAAAATATATATAAATTAATTACATTTTAAAAAAGAAAACTCTAAAGACTACTAAAAAAAACTAACTGAAATAATAAATCAATCAAGTGGCAGGTCACAAAATCAATTTATAAATATCAGTTCCATTTCTTTTCTTTTTTTTTTTTTATATTTCTAGATGCAAACAATGAGCTAGAAGAGAAAGTAATCAACAAAATCCCATTTACAATCTCATTAAAAACAATACCCAGAAGTAAATTTAACAAGAGAGGTGAAGGACCTATGCAATGAAAACAATAAGACGTTGTTTAAAGAAATAGAAGACTCAAAAAAAGGGAAAGATAACCCCTCTCATAAATTGGAAGAACTAACATTGTATAAAGCAACAACCTTTAATAGTTTAGAATTTTCTTTGCCTTGGTATGCCTGAAATATCCTAATTTTTGTTCTCACTTTGAACGATATTTTAGCTGTATATAAAATTAGGTGAAGAGATATTTTCCCTGAGTAATTTGAAGATAATAAGTCTTTTGGTACCTAATTTTCCTGATAAGTTCCTTTAGTCTAACATTCCACTAAATTTAATATTTCCTCTTCCTCCTAGTTTCTAAAATTTTCTTTAAATCTTTGATGTTCACCAGATTAGACAGATGTAGGTATTTATGTAGGTCATACCTTGATTTGAGTAATTCTTTTTTCAGTACAGAAAATGATCAGCTATTTTCTCTTCAAATATTGTTTCTCCAACCATCCCTTACACTTTCTTACTCCAGAAATCTAATTAGATGAATATTAAACTTCCCAGTCTCCCCTTCTTATTTCTTCAGTTTTAATATTTTTAACACTTCTCTTTGTTACATACCAGGTGACCACCTCTGTACTGACTTCCAATATATTGATTCTCCCATCATCTGTCTTATCTAGAGTTTACCTCATCTATTATTTCATTCTGATATATTATTCTGATGATATTCTCACTTACAGGATTTACTTTTAATTTTGAAATTCTTTTTCACATTCAACCTTTCTTGTTTTGTTTCTGCCTATTCTTAAGTACTATCATTTTTATTCATAGCTATTATTTTTTCATAATGTTAAATTCTCTAAAATTATTTAGAGGTATTCCAGTTACAATATAAATTTAATTTTATGTAAATAAGTTCATTTTCTGATTTTTTGTTTTGTTGGCTATTTTTCTTAGCCTTTAGTTTCTTGTGATTTGAAATTTGGCTTTTGAGGCTTAATTAAAAGGAATTTTGCAATGGCTTTTTCCTACCTCCTCATCTCTAACTTTAACCCTTTCTGTGTTTACCTGCATCTAGCCTCCTAGAATAACACTTCAGAGTCTGGCCTAATAAAAGCAGTTTGATGTTCCTGTCCCTCACTGATTTAGGGTAATCACAGATAAAAACATCAGCCAAAAAACAGTTGGATTTAGTTCAGGACCTCAAGACGAGGTGCCCCTTATCTTTGGCAGGATTGTACATCTTTTTTTTTTAAAAGATTTATTTATTTATTTATTTATTTATTTATTTATTTATACAAGCACCGGGTACAGTCAGAAGCACAGGAGGGTGAGAGAATTCACCAGACCCAGAGCGGGGAACAGAACAGGCAGACTGATGGAATATACTGCTGAGGGGAGCAGCGGGCTCTGCAGGAGAGGTCTGTCGCACCATGTGGGACCCTCGCTGCTGGCAGGGGATTGAACTGGCATTGCAGAGGCTGCGGGCAGCTTAGCAGTCCAGCGTTCAACCCTTGCGCCACCAGGGGAGGCCCAGATTTCAAAATTTCTATGCAAATAGTATCAATGCCCTCTGTGGGGTGATGATACGTTATGACTCTCACTTCATCATTTCACTTATTATCTGAAATTAAATGGCGTTGAAGTAGCAGAAGATCCCCTTCTTACCGTGATAGACTAATTCTGATGATTAACTGAGTAACTGTTAAATTTTACGTCAATGCTCCACTGTCATTATGGACTTAGTATTTTTTTTTTTTGAGATTCCATTTTTAGTAGTATTTATTTCTAAAATGCTATTCAGTATGGAAGAGGATACAATAAATCAGGAGTATTTTTACATTATAAGTTGGAACATAAATTTGTACAAGTCTTTGCAAAATGATTTGGCAATATTTATCAAGAGCCATGTAAATAAATCTGCTTTTGGGAATTTACTGTGAAATGCAGTAAGAACTTTGCACATAAAGATACTACCATAGTTCACTTATAATTGTGTAATACTTTCTTTTTTTTGGGGGGGGGGAATGTTATTTTTTATTATTTAGTTATTCATGTCCAAAAGTGTTAGGGCTATTCTATAAATTTTTTTTAATTTAAATTTTATTTTTATATTCCCCATACAATTACAACCCCCTTATTTTAACCCCCCTCCCTCCTTTCCCCGAAACAACCCAAATGCCCAAAAATAGATGACTGGATCAAGAAGATGTGGTACATATACACCATGGAATATTACTCAGCAATCAAAAAAGATAAACACATGCAATTTGCAGCAAAATGGATGGTGCTGGAAGGGATCATGCTCAGCAAAATAAGCCAGAAAGAAAAAGAAAAATACCGGATGGTCTCACTCATAGCAGGAATCTAGAAAACTTAAATAAGGGACCAGGAAAAAGAATAATTATAAGAAAGAAAATATCCAAAATCAACAAACAACTATGAACCTGAGGATTGTACATCTTTTGAAGCTTTCATCCTTGAAGCAGCTGGCAGTTTTATTTTTTGGTGTTTATTTCCCAGCCATGTTTCACAAGTGGGTGCTGAAATAGAGGGAACACCACCCTTGCCTTGACTCTAAGCAATAAACTCGGATCCAAAACCTCCAGCCTTCTACTGAGCACTTTTAGTCCTGACTGAGTCAAACACTCAACTACTACCACTTGCTTCCCAACCTGGAACCCAGCAGGCCTGGTTTCATTCAGTCCTACACCCCACTTAAGGTAGTTGATCTCTCTGATCCAAAAGATTCTTTGCATTGCTTTTGAGATTAGCTATGTCTTTTGGTATTTGTCCTTCACAGTTTACATATAATTCTTATAATTGTTATGAGAATCAGTAAAAACTTGCACATTTTCTATCATTTTGGCCTATGGTCCCAGCTTCGTATTTACAACTCCTACAGAGTATACAACATGAGGGTAGGGTCCCTAGCTGGTTGATCCCTCTTGGTACATGCTCAATAAAAATGTGTTGAATAAGTGAATGAATACAAATCACCTTCCTAGAAAGAGCATGGCCTTCCTTCAGACACCCTATTTCAGTTTTCTCAGCAGGCCCTAGAAAGCACACCCTATGTCTGCTATCATGTAGCCTAGTTTAGTGCCCTCTGTGTGGTAAATGGGCTATTTCAAAGGCGCAACACATTTCTTCTCTTGAACTTCCATATGGCAATGAACAGTGATATCTAGCACATGCAGCCTTACTTTAAAGGATTAAAATAACCATCTTCTGAGTTATTTTATGCAATGTGGTTCTTCCTCGTAAGCTATACTTTTTTAAAAAATGACTTCTTCTTAATGAAAAACATTTCATAAAAACATTTCATACAAGAGTAGAAAGGGTCAAGCAGAAGTGGGATGTTTTCACTCAAATAATATAAAAGTAGGACACATCTAACTTTAATTAATCAAGAAATCAAATGAAAACCCTTTCCTGCTATCTTGTAACAATCGCAGGGATCAAATGCAGAGAGAATGCTAAGTGTACACAATTCCTATAGCTGAAATAACATTTTTCATATCACAGTCCAAAGAATAAGGGGGAAAAGAAAATGTCTTTGTTGATTAATTACCTTTGGAAACAGGCCAGCATGAGGAAAGAGTATAGTCTAGTGATAAAGCTACATGTCTACTCTTCATCCCCTCTCAAGAAATAATTCTCTGGTTTTCTGAGAGACAAATGCACCAAGATGCTATAAGCCATAAAGAGCCATTTTCAAATCTTTTCAAAATATGAATTCACGCCCTCCTAATTGACAATGTTTCCACTTCTGTATGTCTGAGTACCTGCTCTATGACAGGTACTGGTAGTGTGGAAGAATTAAGAAACAGTTCACTAAGGGGAACAAGTTATACTCAGACAAAACCCTTCCACACAGGTGGAACCACAAGTGCTGCAAAGGGAAAGGGTGGAGCAGGCCTACGGGGGCAATATGGACATGGAAAACTTCATGAGGAGAAAAAAATTCAAAAAGCCTTGATGGAGGGGTAGGCTTTTTGAATTTCAGAATTCAAAATTAAATGTCTCACAGAAGACATTTACTATCTCTGGGCCTTGGTTTTCCTGTCTGTAAAGTGAGGGTTAGATAATTTTATGAAGGTACTTTCCAGTTGAAACATTAACTGATTTGCTTATTTATTCTCCTTAACAACTGATACCCTTTCAAGGGTTCACTGGTAACTAATCAACAACCTCCACTATCCAGAAACTCCTTTAGAAAAGAGTGAGAAACTTCAAAAACATATGCCTCCAGGCAAAGAGAAACTTCTCCTTCACAAGGTCTCCTTGCTAAAAGCAAAGGCTGAGAGAAAGGCAGGAATACCCAGAGTTCCCTGAAGGACTAAAAATGGGACCCCGGGGGGGCTGTGAGGAAAAGGAAGTCAGCACAGAGCAGCACAAAAGTGCACCTTCAAAAATGTAGGTTGATCACTTGCTTCAAATCTCTTGACTTGATCTGGCTACATGAAGGTGCCATCTGAAGAAAAATGGCATTCAGGATTGACAACTGATTAATACAGAAGCTTGATTATATGCAAATCATCACTTTCTGTTGACTTAATTGTGATCTGATGTAACATGTATAATTAACACATGTATTTAAAATAAATGTATATTTAATTGATATGCATATTTATAAAATGAATATTTACATTTCTATCTTCTTTTTTTTTAATTGGGGGTGAATTTCTTCCCCACAGAAGTGAAAGGTTAGGGGGCCCCCAACATGAACTAAGACAGAAAACAGAAACAAAGAAATGAGAACTCACCTCCTGTATGTGTAATAGAGAAAGCAATAAAAAAACCACCAGAAAGCCTGATTCTAGACCTGGGCCTGCCCCATTCTGTGTGAATTTCATCTCTTTGCCTTAGTTGCTGAAGATTGGACAAATTCTTTTTCTTTTTAATTTTTTGACATTTTCCCCATCACCATCAATGACATCAACTTGACCCTTTCTCCCTCCTTTCTCCCTTTTAACCACAGAAGCCTCACTTCACTTATTCGTGTCCATTACTTTTTGTGAGTATTTTGCTTTGTCAACTCACATGCTATGTAAATGTCCAATATGTATCTTTCTCATTTGCTTTACTATACATACATAATTCCCTCAAACTTCTTCCACTGTTATAAATGGCAACCATTCATCTTTTCTTATGGCTGGATAATATCCTCCACAGTACAGCTAAGCCACATCTTCTTAAATCCGATGCTCTATCAGTGAGCACTCAGGTTGTTTCCATGTCTTAGCTATCATAAATAGTGCTGCAATAAACATTGAAGAGCATATAGTTTTTGAACAATTTACTAGTCACCTTCTAGCTCTACAATATATTATAAGCTCACAGAACTGCTCCAACCTTCAATTTATTCTGTCAAAATGACTGGACTCTGACCAAGATAGCCCAGCATCTCGGATGGCATTCAAAATACCTGAAAGTTGTACTCACAAGGTTCTAGAAAGTTCTGTGGCCTGATGTGCCCCACTGAAGCCCATAGCACTCAGAGAACAGTAATACCGAGAATGAACTATTGATATATAAAAACACATCTGTAGAACAAGAAGGACAAGAAAAGTTCATTAGTACCTTCAGGAAGCAGGATTCAGGAATCAAATATTGAAAACATTTTGCAAACAAGGAATTGGATAAGGCTTAGGCATCCTAGAGACGCTAAGAATATGGATTCCTTAATGAGTGAGTCTATGAAAAACAGTATTAAAAAAATGAGCAAATACATAACTTTCCTGCCTTTGGCAGACAAAACTTCACAGAAAAAAAAAAAAAACCTCCACTTTCATCATCATGTAAGTAAATCTTTCACAAGTAATGTGACTTGTCATAAAAATTTATATGGGCCAACTGATTAAAAAGCTAACACTCCCCAAAAAGTTCTCAGTGTGCTGTGATTCTGGATATTTCTTGATAGCATGGTGGAGCAGAAAAGGCCAAAAGACCTGGGTGTGCCTTCCACTCCACACAAGGCAGTGACCATGAATAAGGTGACTTTTTTCCTTCTTGACCAGTCTTCCCTCCTTCAACTACTTGATTTTCCTTTTTGTAAAATGTAACTTTGCCTCAGCA
This sequence comes from Talpa occidentalis, assembly GCF_014898055.3. Taxonomy (NCBI): domain Eukaryota; kingdom Metazoa; phylum Chordata; class Mammalia; order Eulipotyphla; family Talpidae; genus Talpa; species Talpa occidentalis. The sequence continues at coordinate 78,323,201 of NW_023604861.1, read as the reverse complement.
AGCAAATGAATCAAAACTGTCCCAGATTCAATGTTCAATTGATAACATGAATAACACACAGTGTCCAAGTTGATTATAAGCCAATGAAGGAGAGAGTGCTATATACATTTAAATACAATGGAAATTGTTTGTTTTTGTTCTGCTTTGTTGTGTATTGTATTGTTATAATTTTTCCCCTCATGTCTTATTTGGTTCCCCTATATTCCTCCTATAAATGAAACTATCCGATATTTTTCTTTTTCCTTCTGAATTATTTCACTGAGCATAATTCCTTCTACCTCCATTCATGTTGCTGCAAATGGCATGAGTTTATCTTTTTTGATTGCTGAATAGTATTCCACTGTGTATATGTACCACATTTTCTTGATCCAGTCATCTATTTTGGGGCATTTGGGTTGTTTCCAGATTGTGGTGATGGTGCATGGTACATTGGTGAAGGAAATTCTATGTGGACTACACCTGGGGCGGGGGAGGGGGGAAACAAATATTGTTTAAAAATGAACAATGATGTGAAAAAATATAAATAAAAATTAAAAAATAAGGGCCTCCCTAGTGGCACAATGGTTGAGTGCTGGGCTGTGAAGCTGCCCGCAGCCTCTGCCGCGCCGGTTCGATCCCAGGCCAGCCGGCGAGGGTACCCACATGGCGCGCAGACCTCTCCTGCCGTGCCTGCTGCTCCCCTCAGCAGTGTGTTTTGTCAGTCTGCCTGTTCTGCTCCCCACTCTGGCTCTGGTGAATTCTCTCACTCTCCTGCACTTCCGACTGTACCCAGTGCTTGTATAAATAAATAAATAAATCTTTTAAAAAATTTAAAAAATAAATACAATGGAAAGAGAAAACAGTTACCTTAGCAGTAGAGATGATATTTAAGGGATAGAGAGAGAAGTTAACTTAACCTGGAGTGGGGCTGGTTAAAAAGTTGGTTCTTGTAGAACAAGCAATTTTTCAGCGTGTAGGAAGGGAAATATGTTACTATGGTAAAAGAAGTAATTTTAGTTTGTCTTTGAGGCCTCAATGTTCTGCTGAGGCTACTTCTAAAACTGACCAAGCAGCAAGCAACCTCCCTCTGCTCCTGGTATATCTAGAACACCAACTGCTCTAGGGTCTCTAAACCAGCCCCTCTCTCCATACTACACTATCATGTGACAGTATTAGATCCCTGGCCCTGGCCTTTCCTTGTTTACTGAAATGCATCATGTTAGGTGTAGAGACACTTTTTCAGGACAAAGGTATACACACTATGGAAGTTGTGTTTTAGCCACCAAGGCAGGTAATGCCTACAGCACTGCCCATGTTATGGAAACTAGCTTACAAATCCAAAGAACCTTAATAACAAATCAGTTGAAATTAGAAACATGTTTCTAATTGGCAAGACCAGGAGAAAAGAGCTCCACACAAGCCCATATGAACCTGCACATGCCCAGAGCATTTTACTGTTTCTGCACATGCATTTCAACTGGGCAACAGTGCCTTTTGCAAGCAGATGAGGGAGACTTTAAAAGATAGACTCCTCTTCCACTAACAACTTAAACTAATCGAAGCCTCAGAGAGAAAAACAAAGCCAGGTCTCTGAGGCCTTGTCTGCCCCTTCAGAAAATCACTGGTGTCCCAGGCAATACTTAGAAAAGTATTAAAATTTGAGCAACACTGGTTTACTTGTTTATATGCATCCCCATAGAATCCCCCACCACGTCTACAGAAGCTTCAAAGGCTCCACTATGAGACCCGTCAGGATGTGGAGAGAAGAAGAGAAAAAGACACTCTCAGCGTTTGGAGACCCAGCCCGGGCATGCAGGCTCTCAGGCATCTGGTTATCCCAGCCTGACACGGCGCCTGCGATTTCAGACTGTTTAATTAATTCTGATAATACCACATCGCAGGTGCTGCAGGAAGTATGTTAATTTAAGATCACATCTTACCAATTCCCACAGGTTTCATTCGAACCTAATAAATGAAATAATCTCCATCACGAGCGCCTTGCTTACCTAATTAGATGAAGGGCAACCGAGCAATCACACTTGGGGTACATCGGAGCCGCTGGTCACCTTCAAAAGCATAAACATGACCTGCCCACAGCCTCCGTCCCCAACTCGGATCACACACAGATCAAAGCAAGGAAGGAAGAGGCCACATGGCCCTTTCCCTACCAGCAACCTTGCATTTTCTTCTCTCGAACAATTTTTTTTCTTGTCTTTTTAAGCCCATGTATAGGGCTGGCTCCTATGAAATCTCAGCATGTTTAAGCTAACTGCACTTTAGTTATAATTTCATTTTAATTCATTTAATAATTATAAAAAGATTCAGATTGTCTTAAATCAATGTGTTATTTCCAACCACCTGGATCTTTCCACATTGATGAGGCAACAAAGGGAAGCAATTTTATCTGAGCCAGCGCACCAGTAGCAACAAAAGTGCACCACTGCATCTTCCTCAGTCGCCTCACCTCCCACACTCATACCCAATGTCAGAAAATAACCTTCAGAGCCTTCTTGCTGGGACAAGGGGTTAATAACATCACTGTGAAGCTATCTGCACCCTCTGCAGCACACGTTTGATCCCCAGCCAGCCAGGGAGATACCCACATGGCCCAGCAGACCTCTCCTGTCTCGCCTGCTGCTCCCCTCAGCAGTGTTCTTCCGCTGTTCAGTCAGTCTGCCTGTTCTGTTCACCACTCTGTCTCTGGTGAATCCTCTCACACACCCAACCCCCGCACTTCTGGCCTGTACCCCAGTCCTTATATGAATAAAACTTTAGGAAAAAAAAAAAAGAAAATAACCCTCTGCTGTGGGATAGCTCAAATGCTCTCACCCAAAAATCTGGCAGCTGTGATACCTGGCTGACCTGAATAGTGTACACCAGTGGTCATTAACCACGGCCACGCGCCAGATTCACTTGGGAGGTCTCGCCCTTACTGCCCCTCTGTTCCGCTGTCGCCACCCTGTCCTAATTCACTTGAACTGGTGTGGCCTCCAGATCTCAGCATGTGCTCAATCTCCTCCAGAAAGAGTTGAAAAGCTCTGATGCAGATTCAAATGGACTCAATCGACCCTGAGTCATTTAAATTGGGAAGGTCTATTTTGAACACCCACATGATCTAATAGATCAATTCTTTCCCTAGTCATCAGTGGACTGAGGCAAAAGTTATTTTCACTTCACTTTGTTCTACATAGACCCCAGCTTCAGAACCCCCACATGGTAAGAATTTCTTAATCCTGGTTCCTAGCGGCCAAATAGCAGTAGAAAATCTGGCCAATTGGTACTTTTCTTTACCTCAATGTTAAAACTACTAGATTGAATAAACTACACAAGATTATATATCTGTGTATACATATATGTATACATATATACACATATACATACACACACACACACACACACACACACACACACACACACACATGGCCTCCAGTCCTCAGAGATTTCCCTGGAGAGTAGAGAAAAGGAAAAGTTGCACTAAAGACTAAGCAACTTCTGGTTTTTGAAGTGCCATTTCTCTAAGTGCTAAGTCATGATTTTCTCTTCCATGGTTCAAACTAATTCTCCCTACTCTCTTCCCCAGCACACCTGAAGTGGGATCTGCTAGATATAGACACTCAGACACTGTTTTCTCCATGGCGAGGATTTACCACACTGGCTGTATTAACTGCGTCCTCTCTCAACACAGCCTCCTCTTGGAGGGTGTGGAACTGAGCCTCAGTGTACCCCCATTTACATTGCTTACAGGAGCATCACCCAGACTGGTCTAGCTCTCAAGTTTCTAGATTCAGTTAGCTTCTCCCATTTTCCATTTTCTGAGCTTGGCTTTGAACAAAAGTTGAACAAATCTCCAAACCTCAGAGGGGAAACCCAGAAAACACTGCCAGATTTTTCTAACCCCTGCTTGAAATAATCAAACCCCCAGTGTATGCCCAAACTCAGCCAATGCTGGATCAGCCACCAGCCCCAGCCTTGCTCAAAAATTCATAAACCACAGAACAGCTGGGCCACAGTCTGCTTTCAGAGCAAAGCATCCACTATCAGGTTTTCATCTAGGCACTACTAAAGAATTGAGTATTTATTCCTGACAGAGACTTGAAAGAGGAACTCTTACTGGCTGTCTGCTCAGAGTCACATGAGGACAGATTGTGTGGAGTCCCATGCATATTTGAACTAGATAAAAGATTATTATTCATTCCTAAAATGTCTTCAGGGACTCCATTAATGGAGAAATTCCAAGTGGCGAAAATAAACCAAAAAAATGTCCCTAGTATCTACATACAACTGTAGTAGGATGGATCAGGGGAAGGAATGCTTAATATTTAGGCCCTCCTTAAAATGTTTCTTTCCTTTTCATCACTAAAGATAAGAACTGGCTAAGGGGAAAGAGGTGCCCTCCAGAAAACATGTGGGACCAGTTAACACTCTTTTCCCCAACAAGAGAGATTTCATTAGGAAGTTGCCATACTTTGACAATTTCTATGGAGACCTATCCCTCACCATAATAGGTTGTGGGAAATGAAAAAGATTATCTTGTTGTTATGCCATTAATATTCTATGCATGGATAATCTGAAGCTTATATAGGCATTTAATTTTTTTTTTTTACTTTATCTTTTCTCCAAGGTCTAAGAACAAAGATGAAGCCAAACCCTAAAATCTCATGTTCAATCCAGGGAGAACCCCAAATCAAGATTCTCAGATTCAGAGAAAACAATTTTCTGATATGGGGGTCTTCTATTAAAGCAAATTGTCTTGCATTCTATCATACACAACTCTATTAACTAGCAAATCTATGCATTTGTAGTACAATAATAACTGCTCATAATGCTGAAGTTCTACAACACTCTTCATGGTCCGAACAATATGATAACATTCTGTGCTTTTGATTGTGTTCTCAGACTTTGAAAGCAAATCATGTTGAATGATTTATCAATAATGTACAATGAGGTTCTAAGTTAATTGCCTTGAATTCCATTTTCCTTACATGCTAAATAATGTGTCTAACTCAACAAATATGGATGGATGGAAGGAAGGAAGGATGGGTGGATAAATGGACATACAGGTGGGCAAATAAGAGGGAAGAAGGGAACAAGGAAGGAAGAAATGCACTTCCTATTTTAGAAAAATTGGCTCAGGGAAAAGTCAGTTAATTTGTGAATCAGTTCCATTTCACATTTTCCTATTTCTAGTAACTCAAATAAATTCATTGTTTATTTTCATGATCTAAAGATTAACCCTAATAGAAATAAAAGGTGAAACAAGCAGGGCACAAGACTTAAAACAGATGAGAATCAGTCTGAATACCACAGATAATGATTTGCATTTGTATCAGATTTTAATGTTTCAAAACACCTGCACAAACACTAGTTTGGATCCTCACAACAATCTTGTGCAATAGATATGGCAGATCAATGGTGATTTTCAGATGAAGAAGCAGAGGACAAGGGAAATTAAATGCCTCACTCAAGTTCCATGTGTAGTTTGAGACAGAATCAAAATTTAACCTAAGAATCTTTTCATACCGGTTATCTTCTCTATCCTAAGGTAGGCTCATGTTGGTCAGTGAGTATGTCCTCTAGCCGAAAGTGAGGGGGAAAAAAATCATAGCTGAGTACCAACCAATTAGTTTACAGAATCCTATGCACACATAAAGCCCACCAATTTTCCAGAATCACGATTAATATCACTACCTTCCATAACCCTCCCCAAGCCAATGTTCTTGTGCATTCTCTCTGGCTTCCATCTCCTTCTGTCATTCATCATCTTCCCAAATCCTGCCATAAAACAGTCCTAGTTACTCCAGTCCCATCACTTCTTCCTCCAAGTTCTTATAGTTTTTGTCTCTTATTGGCCTTCCCACGCCCAACTTTGCTGTGTCTCTCATCTAGCTGTTTTGAATTTTACCTCATCTCTTGGCTAACCATTTTATATAACTGTGGATATGCTCACAAATAGATAGCCCTTCCTCCAGCACAGGAAGGATATGAAATATACAATTCTTGTTTCCAGCACACAAATGATTATTTCTATCGTAACTATCACCCAAGTGACTTTGTCCTGGCAATTGCACTGTTCAGAATGAACAGTCTCTGTAGTCTGTACACTCTGCAGCTTGGAAATAGCCAAAGCCCTCTTTCTGCCATGAAAATGAACATATGATCTACTCAACCTATGAGGCTCAATTCTGAAATTTCTGATGACAGTGAAAACTCCATTTCTGTTTAAGACTGCCAACGGGGATGATACAAACATGAAGGTGCTAAGAACCCCATGTGGAGCCTAAGTTCCAATCCAGCATGGCAAAGTAGAACAAAGGGATAAGCAATTCCAGATCCATTTGAGTCTCTGGAACCAGCTACATCTACCCCCTAGAATTTGGGGAGTACATAAACTATGTGGTTCCTTTAATGTCGTTTGGAATTGGGCTCAGTTAAGGTTCCTTTATTTCTTTGAAGGCAACTTGATTAGAAAAGACAACACAATTCTCATTACAAATCCATAAAAATAGGGAATTTTTAAAGATGCTGTTATTCACACTTTGCGAAGGCTGAGAAATATTCTATTGTTCAGAGCAAAGGCAAATATTACACAAAATTACATTAATGTGAAGTCATGAAAATCATTGTTACTGTTTATCAATTCTTATATATTATTCTCACATTTTAACATCCCTAAAATCAGAATGTGTCATATAATCAATGAGATCACATAATCTCTGGGCCTAAATTAAAGTTGAGTTCTTCCAGAAAGGAATGGCATTTGTTTCTGCCAATCAGAATTATCTAAGACTACTTGAAACTAATTTTTCTATTTGATTCGTATGAATTCAGAACTCAGACTACCTTGTGGCTCAAATTCACAGATTTGGGTTTTCTTCCCTCTGCAGAGACCCCAGGCTGAGACATGCAGTTTCCTTGCTAGCCCTGCTGAAGAATTTTCCTTTATCCTTTCACTAAGTAGTGTTTTGGTGTCCAATCCTTATGAGAGGCTCTCCTGTCAGACTTCCTATTTTAGATACTTTTTCCTTATGCAAGTTATACATAAAACAATGATGTTTTTCACAACAGATGGCCTCTGGACTTTGATGAATTATGCTATTAACATTATAGTTGGTTTCAGAATGCAAAGATGATTGTGAAATTAGAGAGGGAAAAGCCCTTTGAATATCCTTTTAGATGCTTCCACTGGATGTCTCTCTCTCACTGGGAACTAAAGAGGCTGGACTAATAGAGACAATGTTGTAAGTATCTTTCTAAACCTTGCTGTTTAATACAAGGCCAAGAACATGGTGGTTGCTCAATAAATTAATCATTTAATTTCTGAGTTAACTAAATTAATGACTGATTAGAACTTTATGAACCTAAGTGCAACTGAAGCAGCAGAAGAAAATATACCAGGGCAGCTCTTGGGCTGAATACCTTTTAAATGTGAGCCCGATTGTGGTCCCTGTTCTATAGGGCTGTCCTATCAGAACCCAATTAAATACCCTTCCATGTTGTATCTTAGCAGTGGAAGCACAAGTACCTGCATGTCTGTAGGCACTAGATGTTGCACTAACTTCATTTTCTGACATTTCATTCGAACTTTACTTTTTGGGTAGTCTTTTAAGTAGCCACTTTGGTAACAGTGGTTCCAGTACCAAATAAGATTTCTTTTCATTCCATTGAGCTCCCAGAAATGCCACAAAATTACCCTCCAGTATTAGAGAAAGTAATTTCGGAGGAGGCTAAACAAAAATGCAACCTTTCACCCTCAAACCCTGTTACCACTGGGGTGAAGCCTTTGTTAAATCCAAATTTATAGCCCTTCTTAGGTTCATACTGCAGTGATTCTGCAAGCACCGAGCATGCATTTGTTGCCAGAAAGAAAACATTTGCTCAGTGAATTCTCCTGGTCTTTATCTTCTTTCTCCTGAGGATTGTTAGAAAATAGAGCATTGACTCCTGGTCTCTTTCTTTCCTTTCCCCTCAGAGCTACTAGCCATATAATAAGATTGTTAAAGACAAATTGCTAACCATCCCTCTTACACACACACCTCATTAAATTGGTTGCACAATTTTCTTTCATTCTTTCTCCAGGGTTGCTGCACAAATATAGCCATTTATAATAACTGCCACTGTTGAGTGTTACTGCTGGGCTCAGGTGAAAGTGTATATACACTCTTTGTTTTGCAAAAAGCTTTCTTTCAGGTACAAGTAATTTTGTTATGCTTCCCTAGATGAACAACTGGCATATTAGAAGACCTTAAGTCACCGGGGGTTCTAATGAATTCTGTTGAAAATCTGGGAACTATATGAGGGATTCCTGAATGGGCACATCTGACAGGTGATCTGTCATCATCCTCAACATTATTGAAAAGCAAATGTAAAAGGACAAAAGTAAGTCTCCCTCACCACCTCAGCTCATCCAATGAAAGCCCAAGTTTGGATCCTCTAGATTGGAGGATCCAACACAGACAATCCAGAGAGAGAGCACATATATTGGGAGGGCATGTGCCCACCGTCAGGTGGTCTGGAGTGGGACTTAGTTCTGCTGCTCTCCTGGTCTTTGAGCTCAGTTTCCCCATGTATGAAATGAAAATAGAAATACCCTCCAATCTACCTAACAGGGATCCTAAAACCATTCAATTAACTTGTGTGGAAATGCTTTGAAAAGTGTAAATAAACAAATACATGACAGGCATTATGTTAGACATATTAATGGGTTCCCACATAATTAGGCAGATAGCATTTTCTATGTGACTTAAAGGGACTCACTCAGGGATCAGATACAAAAAGAACGGGAATAAAAGGATACCAGGTAACAATGAGCCTACTAGGATTCTTGGGCTCCAGAATTTAGTTTTGATCATCATAGCTCATAACATTCAGTGTCCTCTGCAAAGTTGAAACAGAAAGGCAGTAAAATCAAAAACAGTAACTGTAGTTTATGAGAGGCAATAATCTCAAAACCCAAACATAGTAAATGCTATGACCTTGGCTAAGTAACCCTGTACTGAGATTAGCGCTCAGCCCAGTAACCGGAGCCCCTGTTCATTCCCAGCTCTGTCCACCAGTTAGCACTGAAGCCCTTCAGAGCCAGATGGATCCATCTGGCTCCATCCTGTGCCTGAGCCAGTGTCCCTTTGTCTACCAGAAATTCAGGGGCCCTGCCTAAACAGTTGGTGAGGCTGAAGTTAGTTGCCCTGGGGTCCCAGACAACCACACACTCACCCAACGGGAGCCTTCCCCAACCTCACTACAACTGTCCTCCACATTACTGTCACTGAAGCCAGACAGTGGGTCAAACCCAACCAAAGCCAAGCTTGCCACCCTGTTTGGACATTCCTACCAAGGTTGGTTTAGAGCGTGTTAAACCTTGTGGAAGAGCCTGCCTTATCCCAGCCTACTGGCCCTGTCTTCCTCAGCTCACCAATAAGATAGTCTTGCCTCACCACCAGCAGTCTGAACTTGGAGAGGCCACAGCCACTCTTCCAGGCCGAGGCAATTTGGCAGGCAACTGTATTATAGTGGATGTTTATTGCTCTGACAATCAGAGTGCCCCAGGTACTTTCTCAAACTCTACCATTTATAAGTTGGTAGGAAACTGGGCAATGGCCTCCCCAAACATCATTTTATTCCCTTGAAACAGCTGAACAGTAACTACTAACAAAGTTATCCTCAAATTGGAAGTGTTAGAAAATATCAACTAAACTGAAAGTTGCCATATAACTTAAGAATCTTCCCTCCCACACTATCCCCATTGCCATTAAGTAAAAGATATAAACATTATTTGAATTTAAGTTCTCAATTAAAGACTTGTTTAGTGAAAGAAATCTGTATTTTACATTTTATGTTTAACTAAGAGATATGGATTAAAATATACATTAATCTTACAAGAGCGCTCTATGTATCTAAAATCTCCAAAATGACATAAATATTTACTTCTTTTATTTTATTTTATATAATTCTTATATCATTTTTAATTTTTGCACAATGTATGCATTTTCATTTTGGTTATATTCCCCATACAATTGCACCCCCCCCTTATTTTGACCCTATCCTTCCTCTGCTCCCCCCTGCCACCATAGTGTGTCTCTAGTTCATAGTTGCTTGTTGACTTTGATTTTTACTTTGTATTAATTAGTCTTTTTCCTCGTCCCTTATTGAGGTTTTCTAAGTTCCTGCTATGAGTGAGACCATCGGGTATTTTTCTTTTTCTTTCTGACTTATTTCGCTGAGCATGATCCCTTCCAGCTCCATCCATGTTGCTGCAAACTGCATGTGTTTATCTTTTTTGATTGCTGAGTAATATTCCATGGTGTATATGTACCACATCTTCTTGATCCAGTCATCTATTTTTGGGCTTTTGGGTTGTTTCCAAAGCTTAGCTATTATAAAGAGCACTGCTATAAACATAGGTGCCCTTTGGAATTAATGTTTCTATGTCATTGGGGTAAATACCTAGGAGTGGAATTGCTGGATCATATGGAAGCTCTATCTTTAGTAGGTTGAGGAATCTCCACACAGCTCTCCATAGTGGTTGGACCAGTTTGCACTCCCACCAGCAGTGCAGGAGAGTTCCTTTTTCTCCACAACCTCGCCAACATTTCTTGTTGCTAGTTTTTCTCATTGTAGTTTTGATTTGCATTTCCCTGATTACAAGTGATGTTGAACATTTTTTCATATGCCTATTGGCCATTTGCATTTCCTCTTTGGAGAAGTTTCTTTTTAGCTCTTCTGCCCATTTTTTGACTGGTTTATTTTCTTTGTTTTTGTTGAGTCTCATCAGCTCTTTGTAGATTTTTGTGATCAGTCCTTTATCATTAGTGTGTGTGCAAAAATGTTCTCCCAGTCGGTGGGGTTTCTCTTTGTTTTGGTTATTATCTCTTTCGCTGTGCAGAAGCTCTTTAATTTGATGTAGTCCCAGCTGTTTATCTTTGCCTCCACTATCACTGCTTTGGGTGATGTGTCTGTAAAGATGTCTTTGAGGTGCATGTAGTGTTCTGCTTATATTTCCTTCTATATATTTTATGATTTCAGGTCTTATGTCTAGTTCTTTAATCCATTTTGAGTTGTTGTGCATGGTGTTAGGTAGTAGTCAAGCTTCATTCTTTTGCATGTAGCAACCCAGTTTTCCCAGCACCATTTATCGAATAAACTTTCTTTGCTCCAGTGTATATTCTTTGCTCCTTTGAAATGACATAATTTTTTTAATAAAATCCTTCTTACATAGCTCAGCAACTGGCTCTTCCTTTAAAGTTCCACTGTAAATGTCTACTTTGTGATTTATTTTTCTATTTTTTATTGAAATAACATCAGTTGTAATAATATATGTTCATTATACAACAACTTTGACATCTGTACACACTACATCATGATTAACACTGAAAGTCTAGTTTCCAACCACCACCACATAACTGACCCCCTTTACCCATTTTCCCCATCCCTTAACCCCCTTCATCTCTGGAAATCACCAACCAGCTCTGAATCTAAGAGTCTAGTTTTTGTTTGTACATTTATTTTGTTTCTTTATCACCCACATAGGAGTGAAATCATATAGTATTTTGCCTTTTTCCTCTGACATTTCACTTAGATCCATTCATGTTGTTGCAAATGGCAAGATTTCATCCTTTTCATAACTTAATAATATTCCATTATGTACATATATATGGTAAATAACTCTTAACTGGTCCCCCTGATTCTAGTTGGGGTTAGTGAGGCCCACAGGCAGGGGAGGAGCCAGTGTTTGAGTCATCACTTGCAATAAACTAATAAATGGTGGCAGGTTCTGGTTGAGGCCAAAGCCAGTCAAGAAGAGGCCAATTAAGGAATGCCAAGGCATAAAGCTGAAATCAGGCTGGGCAAGGAAATAACCAGGAGCATCAAAACTTAAGCAGCAATAAGAATGAAAGATAAAGTCAGAATGCAAATGTTCAAGAGACAGAACATGGGACTGTGTGGCTGTTGGGGAAGAGGGATTTAAGCAAAATATAGGTATTTGTTTCACAGGTCCTAGTCACAAGATCACGTCACATCAACCCCAGGCTAAGATTCTTAAAAATGCAATCCACCTTTCACCAAGGGAAAATACTCTCTGCCTCTTACAGGGGTCAGCAAGCAGCCCTCTGACATCACCAGTCTCTCTACAGTTTGGGGTATGTCCAACTTATCCACCTAAAGTCTGCTTTGCTGACAATGCCCTGTTGTGCCAAACCAATGTCGTGCCCTTACCTCTAATACAAATTCCACTCTCCTGACCCTAGTGCTCCAGATTTCTACCTTGGTCCCAAATGACTTAGCAGCCTTTTCTCCATCCTCCTGTAATTCTATGTCTTCCAAACCTTCCAATGCTTTTTAACACCATTCCTCCCATCTCGAAAACCATTTTGTTCTCTCTAGCTCTCCAGACTCCAAATTGTTCTTTAAGACCCACTGCAAAATGTTCCTTCCCCATGAAGCATTCTAGGACTGCTGTGCCTACAGCAGCTAGCTCTCTTCTAAGTTCCTACAGTCCCAGGCCTCATTTAGCACTTTGGGATTAATGTTTCTTGAGTAGTGTCACACTGTTATCTTTCATCATTTCTATCATTTAAAATTTCTGTTTATATATCTTAGTAAGGAAAACATCGTCATCATATTTTGTATCTCCTAGATACCTAAGAAGCAACAAATATCTACTAATTGCTCTGTTGAAATTGTTGGCATTATAGTTATTCTAAAGACTTCTTTCTACCTATCCTCAGAATGTTTATTCTAAGACAAACTGCAGCATGAGTAACAAGTACACTCTGGAGTCAAGACCACCAGGATTTGAATCCTAATGGTCCTACTTAACCACCCATGTGACTTATGTAGATTACTTAATCTCTCTTTGCCTGAACCCCACCCACAAAGCAGTTATGATGCCTAGATAACCCAGATAAGGCACTTTGATTCTTACTGTATATAATAAGCACTTAATAAAAGGTATTCAAGTGGAGGTCAAAGAACATTTGACGTTTGTAAGTTTATCTCTATTGAACTAGCATGATGGACTGAGAAACCTGTAAAATGAATAATTTTTGTTTCCTTGAATGCCTAAATCAACTCAAAATGCTTTTCCTGCATATGGAGTAATACTGTAACAGGGTGGTCCCAGGAAAGGGGGAGGTTCCCTGCCCCACCCAAGGGAGGGTGGAGCTGAGCAGGAAGAGGAGAAGCTGAAGAAGAGACTGAGGAAGGAAGGAAGCAGGATGGAGCCAGGAGACCTGGAGGAGGCGCATGGAGCCTAGAGACACGTGAAGAAACTGCGCTTGTCTTTTGGTCGTGGACTGGGTGACACAGATGTGGGTGAGACCCGTGGGGAGGTGACCATGGCAGCTTTTATCTTGATGTTGATTTTGCTCTTTTCCTTCCGGGCTTGTCTGGTTGTTTGTGACCCTTTTCTGTGGGTCCCCACTGGAAGATGTTTTAGACTTGTGGCAGGCTTTGGGGCCTTGCTCTGGGCCGACCCCATATGGATGGAGTTTTACCCACGAGGGGATGGGTAACTTTGGGTGCTTCATTTAGAAACTAGACTCTTTGCCTTACCTGTATTGTTTCCTAGTTTTATTAAAGTTCCTTTTCATTAAAGTCTCCTATGTTTTGTGTTGATGCGGCGGATGGCAGAACCCATTTAGAATAGGCAGGTTTGTGGGGGTCTGGGGTGCCCCTCTCCCTGTCCTATAACAATACTGTGTAATTTCTTGAGGGTCATTAAACATATCTTGGCTGATTCTCCAGGATCTAGGGCTAAATTTTGCAGTTTTGGCATCTTTAAAAGAAATACTGTCCTTTGGTTCAACAAAGGGGATGGAGAGAAAAAGAGAGAGAGAGAGCGAGAGAGAGCAAGGTGTGTATGTATGCCCTCCTCCCCCTACCCTTGAACTGTTCATTCCTCAAAATGATGTTTGATTATTTTTAATAGCAAAAATGTTACCACAGACCAATTCAAAATCAATTTATTAAAATTGACAGATTATCCAATCTTTACCATAAAAGGATGCTCTCACTCTCTGCAACCTTTTCTTCAAGAAACCTGAGGTTGCAAACACCTTCCTAGAATGCTATCAATTTAAATGATTGAAAAAAACAACACATAATAAGTGACAGATTTTTCAAATCAGATAAAGATGGGAACCAGATTATCTGTCTGGGGGTGATAGATTGCAGCAATAATAAATTCACTTGAAGACACTGGATCAATTTTTAATCAAGCCAAGAATTATTATTGCAGAAAGATAAAATGACCCATGAGAAGATGCCTTAATTTTCCACCAATCAAATTATAGCCTTTCTAAATAAGATGTAATGAGATCCATGGAATATCCAGGTTACACATCCCACCTAATTACCCATGTTCCCTGTCATGTAGTGATATACTAGTGGTAAACTGACCTCTGAATTTGCCCAGATGAAAAGGTAATTAGTTTTTCCACCAAGCTGTAGTGAAAATAACAGCAGTGACACATGTCATCTCCTTCCACCAAGTCGCAGTCTCTGAGGTGTTTGTTCTTAAAATATACAGGATATGACCTACTGGGTAATAAACTACACAGTCATTAAGTGAAGCTTGTGTCTGACAGAAAAACTGCCGCCATCTCTAAGTTGAGAAAAAAGGGCCTGGAGGTAAAGCAAATCAGTCTACACTTGACATTAAACTTTATCAGCAGGGAACAATGCCCCTTCCCCACCCTCCCCCAGGAACCACCAATAAGGAAACAGAACTTGTAATTACCGACGACCATGAGGACCCTGTATAGAGATCCAGATGTTCCATCTGCCCCACTTGTCCCCACCCCTCCTTCCCAGCTGACTCCTTGATTTGGGATCTCTCCCAACTCATGTTCCTTTCCTCATCTAAATGCTGCTGATAAGAATATCAGCATAAATCTAGGTATTCCCCTGAATGAATCCAGTTGGCACTGCAATATAGCCCTTTCCTTTCTCCGACTCTTGAAACATAATTCTAATCTCCTGGATCAGCCTTCTTTATCAAATCTACTTGTTCTTCATCTCTGTCACTGCATGTATAACTGAGCTCTTCTAGCATCAGGACTTCCTATATGTATTGGAAATTCATTCATTTTGTCACTTGTGCCTGTCAAGAGTTAATAGTAAAGTAGTGACCCAGGGTCTTGTTTAGGATTCCATTGTTAATAATCAGCTGTTAATTCAAAGTCTCTTTAACTTATTTCTACTATTGAATCCTTTAAAGAGCTGCTTACATGTCACCAAGAGCTTGAGAATTGTAAAGATCTTGCATTTTCAAATAGTGTAAGGCTGGGACCTCCCTGTTGGCGCAAGTGGTTAAGTCTCAGCACTGTGAAGCTATCAGCAGCCTCTGTGGCATGAGTTTGATCCCGGGCCAGAGAACTGACCCACATGCACAGCAGGCCTCTCCTGTCTTGCCCTCTGCTCCCCTCAGCAGCGTATTTCAGTAGATCTGCGTGTTCTGTTCTCCACTCTGTCTCTGGTGAATCTTCTCACCCCCACACCTCTGGCCTACACCCCAGCTTTTGTATGCATAAATAAATAAATCTTTATTTATTTATTTTTTTACTAGTCTCCTCTTATTTCACCTACTCCCAGCCCCTGGAAACTATGTTTGTACTGTTTCTATGAATTCAACTTAAGAAAAGATTTTTTTTTTTAAGATTTATTTTTTTATTTATTTATACAAGCACTGGGTACAGTCAGAAACGCGGGAGGGTGAGAGAATTCACCAGAGCCAGAGCAGGGAGCAGAGCAGGCAGAAGGACCGAAGTACACTGCTAAGGGGAGCAGCGGCGGCAGGAGAGGTCTGCGCGCCATGCGGGACCCTCCTCCGGTGGCCTGGGAGCAGCCGGGGATGGAACTGGCGCTGCAAGGCTGCGGGCAGCTTCGCAACCCAGCGCTCAACCGCTGCGCCACCAGGGAGGCCCATAAATAAATCTTTAAAAAAAACCCAACAACAACAAATAATGTAAGGCCAGCCCCGAGTTTCTCATATGATAGCTCCCAGAAAGACAGGCTCTTTTAAGTTAACACTACTCCTTCACAATGGGATTTACTATCTGAAATTCAATTAAAACATCGGCTACAAGATTTTTTCCCCACAATTAATGCCATTTATCCCATTTTTTGTCTTTGTAATCATTACATACACATTTAACCCATTTTTGGTAATGTGTGATCCTTCAAATCATCATACTAAGACATGCTCACAGAAAAAGCAAAGCAATGACCAAAAAAATGGCCCAGTTATTCCACTGTCACACCAAATGTCATTTCACTCAACTGCAGTTCTCAAAATTGATCATCTATTTAATAATAAATCTATTTAATAATTTAATAAATGTATTTAACTTATCTAGTATTTTTTATTTAATACTTGTCTTAACAAGTTAAATTAATTATTGAATAATAAGTAACTAATATTGTTTGGCTTTCTTTTTTATTTAGCATGCTTATGTCCCCCTGCCCAAAATTCACTTACTGAAGCCCTAGCCCCCAATGTAATATGGGATTCACTAGGTTTATTTTTTTTTTTTTTTTTTTTTTTTACTTAAATGCACTTTATTTATTTTTTTTTTTTTTTACAGGAATTGGTTCTTGTTTGTTTTTTTTTTTTTTTTTTTTTTTTCTAATAAAAATTAACTTTAGGGCGGGGCAACCATGAAGAGGAAGAGACACCAGAGGCTCCTCTAGATCATGTGAGGACACAGCAAGAAGGTGGCCATTTTCAAGTCAAGAAAAGGGTCTTCAAGAATCCAGTCTGCCGCCACATGGATCTTGAACTTCTCAATCTCCAAAACTGTGGGAAATAAATATCTACTGCTTAAATACCAGTTTATGGTATTTTGGTATGTGGTCCAAACTAAGACAATACATAATACATGTATATAATGTTACATTCAATTCATATATGATACAAAATGCATAAAGTAATAACCACTCTTTTGGGCACTCTGTTAATATTTACATAATGAATGTCTCAGTCCAACAGCTTCTTTATTCTAATTTTACAGGTAGAAAAGCCGAGGCTTGCAGGGGGTAGCTGACTTGCATGAGGTCCCATGAGTGATGACAAGTTCAAGCAATCTGTCTTCACGCTGATTGACCAAGACATGTAATGAACTTTCAGTTACATTTTAACTACAATTATAATTCCTGGACAATGGCGACTGCTATGATATCCCACTAGTGATTTTTCCCCACTTTTATGATATCTTGGCTTTGGATATTACTGCCTCCTCCAAGCACTCTGTCTTAGAAATAATTGGCTCAAACACAAAGAGAGTTATCTTCAATTTAATGAATTCCAGAAATTCATCATTTTGCTATGCTTTCCTTGCTAATTTATTAATAACAATTACAACAAAATTGGCATGCTGTATAAATTCTTAGATATCCTCCTACCTTAAAATATCATCCCTGGTGTTCTTAAAAGGTGATGCATTAAGATTTATGGCATATTACCAGCAACACAGCTATAGCCAATTGACCATAAAAGCCAGCTATTCATAAGTAATTCAAAATGCCCATTGTAGTAAATGGAATATTTGCTTGAATATATCTTTGGAATATTAATATTTCAAATATCCCTTTTCATGCTTGTACTTGATCAAACAAAGTTACACATTAGTTAAATATATGCTGCTCACTCTTTAGCATATTCTATTGATGAAACCAGATAATTATTTACACACAGACAATTGCTCATAGATTTATATTACTTGTCTGTATGAACTGTCTGAATTCTAGCAAATAGCTCATGAATTCAACAGTAAATACTTTCACAAATCTGTATCAATGAAAACCATTTACATGATATAGCTTTACATATCCATTGATTCTCTGAATCTAAATAAGTTAATAAAGGATAGTTCTGTCACTCATATTGACATGGCCAGAAAGACTTGATGTCAACCAATAGATTTTCTACACATCACTTTCATTAACTTTCTTCCTGTTATAACACACTAATGAAAAATACCCTTTTGTTAAGTGACCGACTGATCCAGTTTACCAGGAACTATACTGATTTTAGCACTGAAAGTTCTGTGTCCCAGGGAACTCTTCAGTCCCAAGCTCCTTGTAAACTTTCCTTCAGCCACCCTTTGAATTAATCCATTTTAACACCTTCAAGCTTACTCTCAAATGTGCTGAAAGCACCAATGATACAAAACATAAACAGCTTTTCCCAAAAATGTATGATTCCCACTATTCACAGCTCTTATGAAGTCACTTCCAGCACACTAACAGAGCCCCACAAAGGAAGCTGCTAGTCAAGACTGACTCTGGGTGCTGAATTACACTCTTCTGAAACTAAGACAGAATGGTAGCTGGGAAAAGGATTCTAATTTATTCCAACGCACTCCTCTCCTTTTCTTCAGAAAGCCCAATAAGGGAAAGCTTATACCCTGATGCTAAAAAAGTAAAAACAAAAAGGTAGTTAAGTTTGGGATGGGAAAGGGTAATAAATTTAGTTTTAAATAAGGTGAATTTTTGTTGCCTTTGATACTGTCAAACCTATATGTCCAGTAAATATTCAGGGGCTGAGATAAGAGACTGGACTGGAAAAGCAGATTTAGCAATCACTGGGTTATAAATTGAAATGGGCTGATGAAGTTGAGTGGGTGAGATGATCTGGAGAGAATCAGTGAGAAAAGAGCAGGCAGAGAATAAATATCTTGTCTAATCCCTTAAATCACACTAATTCTTAAAACTCCCCAGCTCTGAATTCCACTGATCTTAGTTCCTGTGTTTTCATCTTGCTGAATTGGAGCGGGCTGGTTATTCTTTTGTTGGGTGAATTATTCTGAGCCATTCCTGGGAACTCAAGTTTTTCTGACCTCCTCAGGGCATCTTCTCTGTAAGCACAGTCTAAAGGTTTTCCTGGGAGCCCTGGAGTAAAGTTCTTCTTTAAACAGTTCATTTTTTCTCTTCCTTTTTCCTTTCCACAAATACTTACTGAGCACGAGTCATGTGCCAGGCATTGTGCCAGACACTAGAAGCAACGCACCAGCAAGCACAGTGCTACTATATAACTCAAAAAGCTATATAGGAGACATGAGTTGAAAAGTTATTTTTACTAATTTTGAAAATTTTGCTCTAAGAAAACAGTGGAGTGGCTAAAGTCTTTTGAACTTGCTCTTCTAAAGGGAAGCAAGAGAGTGCTCTATAGTCACTGAAGGTATTAGTGTTCCAAATCACTGAGTGCTAGGGCACTGGATAAGCCTGAAATGTGTCATTAAAGGAAGACATGACAGAGGATACATAACATTCAGGGTTCAGAACTATACTGACACAGTGCCCAGCCCTCACCTCTTCAAACATAATCATCCATTCATTCAGTACTCCATAGAACAAATCCATATAATCTTTTATAATATTCATATTTCCCATTCAGTGGTTTGAAACATTATATCTAGTTACAATAATGTTCCTGTAGGCTATTGTGTCAAGGTCACGGGGATGATTTCTGAAATGCCCTAATGGTTAATGGGAACTTAGAACTAAGATAAGAAGATGGAACATGGATGGCTCTTTTTGAGGAAAACTGGGCCACTCAAAACCTGTATTAAAATGTCCCACCTTCCAGGGCCTCCCTGGTGGCACAAGGGGTTAAGACACAACCTATGAAGCTTGCTGCAGCCACTGCAGCAGGAGTTCAATCCCCAACCCGGGAACTACCCACATAGTACAGCAGACCTCTTCTGACTCACCCGCTGCTCCCCTCAGCAATGTATTTCAATTGATCTGCCTGTTCTGTCCCCCACTCTGTCTCTGGTGAATCTTCTCACCCCCCCCACAACTCGGGCCTGTACCTCAGTTCTTGTATGTATAAATAAATAAATCTTTAAAAAAAGTCCCACCTTCCAAAAAAGCAAGAAAAATTACTCTTAATTAAATGTTACATATTTATCATGCCTAGAATATCAGTTTTTTTTTTTTTTTTTTTAATAAATTTTATTGTTATATTCCCCATACAATTGCAGCCCCCCCATTCTGACCCCAATCCCTCCCCTCCCACCCCCGCCCCCCTAAAAGTGTCTCTGGTTCATAGTTTTTTGTTGATTTTGATTTTCACTTTCTTGTAGTTATTCATTTTCCTGGTCCCTTATTTAAGTTTTCTAGATTCCTGCTATGAGTGAGACCATCCGGTATTTTTCTTTTTCTTTTTGGCTTATTTCGCTGAGCATGATCCCTTCCAGCGCCATCCATGTTGCTGCAAATTGCATGTGTTTATCTTTTTTGAATGCTGAGTAATATTCCATGGTATATATGTACCACATCTTCTTGATCCAGTCATCTATTTTTGGGCATTGGGGTTGTGTCCAAAGCTTAGCTATTATAAACAGTGCTGCTATAAACATAGGGGTGCAGGTGTTCTTTGGAATTGATGTTTCTGTGTCCTTTGGGTAAATACCTAGGAGTGGAATTGCTGGGTCATATGGAAGCTCTATGTTTAGTAGGTCCAGAAATCTCCACACAGCTTTCCACAGTGGTTGGACCAGTTTGCACTCCCACCAACAGTGCAGAAGAGTTCCTTTTTCTCCACACCCTCGCCAACATTTGTTGTTGCTAGTTTTTTTAATATGTGCCATTCTCACTGGTGTAAGATGGTATCTCATGGTAGTTTTGATTTGCATTTCCCTGATGACAAGTGATGTTGAACATTTTTTCATATGCCTGTTGGCCATTTGCATTTCCTCTTCAGAGAAGTTTCTTTTAAGCTCTTCTGCCCATTTTTTGACTGGATTATTTTCTTGTTGTTGTTGAGTCTCATCAGCTCTTTGCAGATTTTTGTGATCAGTCCTTTATCATTAGTGTTGGGTGCAAAAATGTTCTCCCAGTTGGTGGGGTTTCTCTTTGTTTTTGTTATTGTCTCTTTTGCTGTGCAAAAGCTCTTTAATTTGATGTAGTCCCAGCTGTTTATCTTTGCCTTCACTATCACTGCTTTGGTGATGTGTCTGTAAAGATGTCTTTGATGTGCAAATCACGTAGTGTTTCGCCTATATTTCCTTCTATATATTTTATGGTTTCAGGTCTTATGTCTAGTTCTTTAATCCATTTTGAGTTGATTTTTGTGTATGGTGTGAGGTGGTGGTCAAGCTTCATTCTTTTGCATGTAGCGACCCAGTTTTCCCAGCACCATTTATTGAACAAACTTTCTTTGCTCCAATGCATATTCTTTGCTCCTTTGTCAAAGATTAGTTGACCATAAATCTGTGGGTTTATTTCTGGATTTTCTATTCGATTCCATTGGTCTGTATGTCTGTTCTTGTTCCAATACCATGCAGTTTTGATGATTATGGCTTTGTAGTATAGTTTGAAGTCTGGGAGTCTGATGCCTCCATTCCCTTCTTTTTTTTTCAGGAGAGCTTTGGCTATTCGGGGTTTTTGGTGATTCCATATGAATTTCATCAATAATTGTTCTATTTCTTTGAAGAATGACATTGAAATTTTGATTGGAATAGCATTGAATCTGTATATTGCTTTTGGTAGGATGGCCATTTTAATAATGTTTATTCTTCCAATCCATGAGCAGGGGACGTCTCTCCATTTCTTTGTGTCTTCTTCTATTTCTTTTAACAGTGTTTTATAGTTTTCTTTGTATAGGTCCTTTACCTCTTTTGTTAGATTTATTCCCAAATATTTGATTTTTTTTGTTTCAATAACAAAAGGGATGGTCTTTTTGATTTCTTCTTCTTCAGATTTATTGTTTGTGTATAGGAAGGCTACTGACTTTTGCGTGTTGATTTTGTATCCTGCCACTTTACTGAACTGATTGATGAGTTGAATTAGCTTTTCTGTGGAGTTTTTGGGGTTCTCTATGTATAATATCATATCATCTGCAAATAGTGATAGTTTGACTTCTTCTTTTCCTATTTGGATTCCTTGGATGTCTTTCTCTTGTCTTATTGCCCTGGCTAGGACTTCCAGTATTATATTGAAAAGCAATGGTGAGAGTGGACATCCTTGTCTTGTTCCAGATCTTAATGGAATTGCTTTCAGCTTTTCACCATTGAGAATGACACTGGCTGTTGGCTTGTCATAGATGGCCTTTATGATGTTGAGGTATGTTCCTTGTATCCCAAGAACTTCAAGGGCTTTTATCATGAATGGGTGTTGCACTTTGTCGAAAGCTTTCTCAGCATCTATTGATATTATCATATGGCTTTTATATTTCTTTTTGTTGATGTGTTGGATAACGTTGATTGATTTTCGGATGTTAAACCATCCTTGTGCCCCTGGAATGAATCCAACTTGGTCGTGGTGAATTATCTTATGGATACATTGTTGGATTCTGATAGCTAAAATTTTATTGAGGATTTTTGCATCAGTGTTCATTAGGGAGATTGGCCTGTAGTTTTCCTTTTTTGTGTTGTCCTTGTTCGGTTTTGGTATTAGTGTAATGTTGGCTTCATAAAACGTGTTTGGTATTGTCCCTTCCTTCTCAATTTTTTGGAAGAGTTTGTGAAGGATAGGCACTAATTCGTCTCTGAATGTTTGGTAGGATTCATTTGTAAATCCATCAGGTCCTGGACTTTTGTTTTTGGGGAGGTTTTTTATTACCATTTCAATTTCGCTAATTGTAATTGGTCTGTTTAGGTGTTCTATTTCTTCTTTATCTAGCTTTGGGTGATTGTAGAGTTGTAGGAATTTGTCCATCTCCTCTAGATTGTTAAACTTGTTTCCATATAACTGTTCATAGTAGTTACTGATTATTCTTTTGATTTCTGCTGTGTCCGTTGTGATTTCTCCTCTTTCATTGATGATCCTGTTTATTTGTGCTTTCTCCCTTTTTTCCTTTGTGAGCCTGGCTAGGGGTTTGTCTATTTTATTGATTTTTTCAAAAAACCAGCTCTTGGTTTCATTGATCTTTTGGATTGTTTTTTTAGTTTCAATTTCATTTATTTCTGCTTTGGTTTTTATTATTTCTTTTTTCTACTGGTTTTGGGGTTTTTTTGTTGTTCTTTTTCTAGATCTTTGAGCTTCGAGATGAGGTTGTTTCTTTGCGTTCTTTCTTGTTTCTTGATGTGAGCTTCTATTGCTATATATTTTCCTCTTATTACTGCTTTTGCTGCATCCCATACATTTAGGATATTAGTGTCCTCCTTGTCGTTCAATTCAAAAAATTTTTTAATTTCTTCTTTGATCTCCTCATTAGTCCAATGGTCTTCCAGTAGTGTGGTTTTTAATCTCCATGAGGTAGGAAAGTTCCTTGCCTTCTTTTTATGGTTTATTTCTAGTTTGATGCCTTCATGGTCAGAAAAGATGGTTGATATGATTTCAATCTTGGTGTATCTGTTGATGTTTGTCTTGTGCCCCAGTATGTGATCGATCCTGGAGAATGATCCGTGTGCGCTTGAGAAAAATGTGTACTCCGTTTTTTTGGGGTTTAGTGTTCTATAGATGTCTGTTAAGCCTAATTGCTCTAGGTCCTTATTTAGAGCTTTGGTTTCTTTACTTATTTTTTGTCTTGTTGATCTATCCATTGTTGATAGTGGTGTGTTGAAGTCTCCCACTACGTATGTGTTTTCTCTGATGTCTGTTTTCAGAGAGGACAACAGTTGTCTGATATATTTTGGTGCTCCTTCGTTTGGTGAGTATATGTTAATGAGTGTTATTTCTTCTTGAAGTATTGTCCCCTTGATCATAATGTAGTGACCATTGGGGTCTCTTTTTATCTTTTTGAGTTTGAAATCTGTTTTATCTGATATAAGTATAGCTGTTCCTGCTTTCTTTTTTGGTCCATTTGCTTGTAGGATTGTTTTCCATCCTTTAACTTTGAGCCTATTTTTATCTTTTGTAGCTAAATGTGTTTCCTGGAGACAGCAAAAGGTTGGGTTTTGTTTCTTAATCCAGGCTGCCACTCTGTGTCTTTTTATTGAAGAGTTTAGTCCATTTACATTTAGAGTTAATATTGATATGTTAACATCTGTATTTGCCATTGTGTTTGTCTTTCCTTTGATTTTATTTATTTATTCTTTTAATAACTTTTTTTTTTTTTTGGCCTTCTTTCATTGTTATTCGTCCCTCTGAGGTTCTGGCTTTAGGACTCCTTGTAGTATTTTTTGGAGTGGGGGTTTAGTTGCAATGAAATTCCGGAGTTTCTGTTTGTCTGGGAAGGTCCATATTCTTTCTTCAAAGAGGAAGGAGAGCTTTGCGGGATAGAGTATTCTTGGTTGGCATCTGTTTTCTTGGAGTCTGTTGACTATGTCCCTCCACTCTCTCCTTGCCCGTAGTGTTTCTTCGGAGAAGTCTGATGTCAGCCTGATTGGCTTTCCTTTGAATGTTATCTGTTTCTTCCCTCTTGCCAGCTTCATTATTTTTCCTTGTCCTGGATTCTTGGGAGCTTTACTATTATGTGTCTTGCTGTATTTTTCCTTTCGTCGTGGAAGTTTGGTGTTCTTCTTGCTTCTTGTATATCAATTTTCAGCTCCTTCTTCACATTTGGGAAGTTCTCTTCAATTATCTCTTTGAATATTTTCTCTGTTCCTACATCTCTCTCCTCTCCTTCTGGTATTCCTATAACTCTTATATTTCCTTTCCTCATGGAGTCAGATAGTTCCCGAAGTCTTTCTTCGTTCTTTTTCCTTCGTACTTCTCTTTCCTTTTCTGTTTTGGTTCTTTTTATTTCTGTGTCTTCAAGATTACTTATTCGTTCTTCCATTTCATCTATTCTGCTTTCATTGCTTTTCCCAGAATTCTTTAGTTCTTCCATTAATTCTTTGATCTCCTGCATTTCTTTTACTTCCCTCTTTAGGGACTCAATTTCTTTCTTCTGACCATTGTTTTCCCTCTCTAGGGACTCAATTGCATTCTTCTGATCGTTGATTATTTTTCCCTTATCATTGTTTTCCTTTATGACTTCTGTCAGTTTTTTAATCACGGCAATTTTAAATTCTCTTTCTGGAAGGCTCAGAAATTCTTCCAAGTTATTGTCTTTGCAATCTGGGGGCTGGCTTTCTTTTTGTGGTGTGCTTTTTCTCTGGAGAGTTGCTAGGTTGCGTGTGGTTCTTCTCCTCCCTACTGTCTGTTTTCTAATTTGCCGTATGCGTTGGGACACTGTGTTGTTGGGACTGGCCGGCATCTTGGGTGGGCTTCTCTGTTCCCCTCTGGTTCTTCCAGGAGTCATCTGTCAGTTTCAAGCAGCCGGGCGGCCGGGGCTGTGTGCTGGTGCTGGTCTCCTCCTGGGGGGCGGGGCTCTCTTTAATGGCGCCTGGAGCTCACCTCCGCGGCGGATCCTGCAGGGTTCGCCTCAGCTCCCATTCACGGGGTGTGGTGGCTGCAATAGTTCCTTTCCACTCACAGTCCCGCTTGCTGTGTCCGTTTTTCTTGTTGGCCGTTTTGGTTTGTTGTTTCCCTCCTCTCTGCCGGTCGGAGAGTGCCGACTTTGTGGGCGGGGGAGGGGAGCAGGGTTCTGCGCTTCCCTCCCTTCTCGTCCTCTTTTATGGCAACTTTCTTCTTCGGGTAGTTTGCTGGAGTCGTCCGTTTATCTTCCGTGTCCCAGTTCTCACTGGGACCTGCCGCTTTTCCTCCCTATTAAATTTTTTTAATGGGAGATCTTACTCGCAGCTTCTCCTCGCCGCCATGTTGCTCCGCCCTCCCTAGAATATCAGTTTTAGGCCAAATTAATGATGTATTAGATTTGTACATTTTATGTTATATAGACTTTATATAGTTCATTGAGATTTCTTATATAATCAATTTGTAAAATATATTCAAGCCCATTTATATGACAGAACATAATTTTATTCTTTAAAATTATTACAGAGGTTTATAACTGCTGCATCTTTGCTTTTATGACATATTTCTGTCAGCTCTATGGTTTATTTAATGGCAAGTCCTTAGTTAGAAAGGCAGCGTCCAATTATGACATTGTTCTTCTGGAAAAATGTGACTACAATAGAGTTTCCAGGACTGAATTTTGGTCAATGCAGAAACTAATTATGCTTTGAAAGGAAAAACTCTTAAGAGACAGAGAAAAAGAGTGTATGGTGTATATACAAAACCCCTTCACTACACAAGATATATCATGAGGCACTGTCTTCTATTATTCAAGCTTGGAAAGATGCATGAAAACTTAGAAATATTCTGTAGTATTCATACGGGCTTAGGGATGGAGAGGAAAAGGCTCATAGGTGATTATCTACACATTCATCTATCACCACAAGAGTAAAAGCCACTCTGGCCTCTCAAATAACCACTTCCCATTCGCAGGTAATAGAAAATCTGAGTAACTTTGTGTAGGGTAAGAGAAGAAGTATCAGGCTTTTCTGCCCTCCCACCATTAGGATTGATGATGGATCCTTGTGGTCCTGAATGCATGCCTGATGGCGGGCACCTGGAGTGGGGTGTGGCCATTATGTAGATGGGATTCACCTGGGCTGAGACTGGGCTTACAAGGGAGGTGTCATGGGGACGCCAGCAGAACTATGAGAGGAGTAGAGAAGCAGAGAGAACGCCGGAGAGCCCAGATAGAGTGAAGACTTGTTGGGGGCTGGGAGGCCTGCCAGCCTCTCGGCCTCCCAGCACCCCTGCCTGCTGTGTACCTGGTAAATCCTAGTAAAAGGCTGTAAAAGCTACCAAGGGCTCCAGGACTCCCTCCTTCACCCATCTTCTCAAATCATAGAAAACCTACTCTGGCCCCTCCTGCCCTTACACTTTGAATATACCCTGTGTAGGGTAAGGAAAAATGTCAGGCTTTTTTGCCCTCCCGCCATCAGGATAGATGATAGATCCTTGCGGTCCTGAATGCATGCCTGATGGCGGGCACCTGGAATAGGATGTGGGCATAGGTAGATGGGATTCACCTGGGCTAAGACTGGGCTTTTTAAGGGCGGCGTCACGGGGACGCCAGCAGAAGCAGAGAGAGAAGCCAGAGAAGCAGAAGCCGAGAGAAGGCCGGAGAGCCCAGAGTGAAGACTTGCTGGGGACTGGGAGGCCAGCCAGCCTCCCGGCCCCCCAGCACTGCTGCCTGCCATATACCTGGTAATCCCAATAAAAACCTGCAAAACCACTGAGGACTCCGATTCCTCCTTTACCCGGTCTGCTGGCTCATAGAAAACCTGCACTGTGTCCATTCCTGCCCTTACACCCTGTTTTTCTGGTCACTTTTAGTGAAAGAAGAATAAGTTTAACATCTCCCTCTGAGGGGGACTTGGCAAAGAACCCACATGAAAAATTCACAAATCCCAGGTTTCAGTCAGGGACGTTAGTATGATGCTGGAGGTCCCTTGATAGCACTAACGCCTAAGATACCTGCTTTCTTAAAGGTGTCTTATCTTCAGCACATATATTCAATTATTCTAAAAGTATTCCCTGAAGAACACTATTTGATAACACCGAGAAAAATGCATAAACAGCAATGTTTGAAGTGAAAAGTACTCTTCTCATTCACTTAAGAGAGTAAGCTTTACAAACATGGCAATTGAGTAAAATTTTGTAGATGTTCGGTACCTAACAGAACAGAGGTATTTCTGATCAGCATCCTACAAACCAATTTATTTGAAACTTCAGAGGAAGATTAGGCCACAAAACTGTGTAAACTCATATATAACATCATCCTTCTACATCCAAAGTTTAAACAATTTCAGTAGAGTGGCATTTTTCAATTAATCAACAGAACATAACCTGACTGGCAGTGGTGCAAAAGAGTTCCTGCCAAGGCAAGCACCTAAAAGCAAGGGAGTGAGAAGATCCCTGCCAAACAAACATGACAGGTGTGATGACTCTAGTGAATAACTGTCAGCCTAGCTAAGAACACAGGTGTGAAAGCTGGTGTATCACATCTAGAAGAATGGCAAATGGATAGTCAGTATCAGTTAAGATTCAGTTGCAGTGAACAAAAATCACTCTGGCTATTTCAGCATACAGCGACTATTTGCTAGGTATTATGTGGCTTAAAACACCTATACAGATTTAGAACAGGGACATTTCTTCAGTAAAGACTGCTTGAAACTGGCAGAAGGCTCCTGGAGGAGCCAGAGGTGAGCTGGGAAGTTCGCCCAAGATGCCGGCCAGTACCAGCCACACAGTGTCCCAAGGAATACAGCAAATTAGAAAACAGACAGTAGGGAGTAGAAAAACTGCATGCAACCCAGCAACTCATCAGGAAAAAAGCACACCACCAAAAGAAAACCACCCCCCCAGATTGTAACAACAGTAACTTGGAAGAACTTCTGAGCCTTCCAGAAAGAGAATTTAAAATTGCCATGATTGAAAAACTGACAGAAGTCATAAAGGAAAACAATAATAAGGGAAAAATAATCAACGATCAGAAGAATGAAATTGAGTCCCTAAAGAGGGAAATAAAAGAAATGCAGGAGATCAAAGAATTAATGGAGGCACTAAAGAACTCTGGGAAAAGCAATGAAAGCAGAATAGATGAAATGGAAGAATGAATAAGTACTCTTGAAGACACGGAAATAAAAAGAACCAAAACAGAAAAGAAAAGAGAAGTACGAAGGAAAAAGACAAAAGAAAGACTTCGGGAACTATCTGACTCCATGAGGAAAGGAAATATAAGAGTTATAGGAATCTCAGAAGGAGAGGAGAGAGATGTAGGAACAGAAAAAATATTCAAGGAGATAATTGAAGAGAACTTCCCAAACGTGAAGGAGCTGAAAATTGATATACAAGAAGCAAGAAGAACACGAAACTTCCACGACGAAAGGAAAAATACAGCAAGACACGTAATAGTAAAGCTCCCAATAATCCAGGACAAGGAAAAAATAATGAAACTGACAAGAGGGAAGAAACAGATAACATTCAAAGGAAAACCAATCAGACTGACATCAGACTTCTCCGAAGAAACACTACGGGCAAGGAGAGAGTGGAAGGACATAGTCAACAGACTCCAAGAAAACAGATGCCAACCAAGAATACTCTATCCCACAAAGCTCTCCTTCCTCTATGAAGAAAGAATAAGGACCTTCCCAGACAAACAGAAACTCTGGAATTTCTGTGACCAAACCACAACTCCAAAAAATACTACAAGGAGTCCTAAAGCCAGAACCTCAGAGGAACGAATAACCACAAAAGAAGGCCAAAAAAAAATTTTAAAAAAGTTATTAAAAGAATAAATAAAATCAACAAAAAGACAAACCCAATGGCAAATACAGATGTTAACATATCAATATTAACTCTAAATGTAAATGGACTAAACTCTTCAATAAAAAGACACAGAGTCACAGGCTGGATTGAGAAACAAAATCCAACCTTTTGCTGTCTCCAGGAAACACATTTAGCTACAAAAGATAAAAATAGACTCAAAGTTAAAGGATGGAAAATAATTCTACAAGCAAATGGACCAAAAAAGAAAGCAGGAACAGCTATACTTATATCAGATAAAACAGATTTCAAACTCAAGAAGATAAAAAGAGACACCAATGGTCACTACATTATGATCAAGGGGACAATACTTCAAGAAGAAATAACACTCATTAACATATATTCATCAAACAAAGGAGCACCAAAATATATCAGACAACTATTGTCATCTCTGAAAACAGACATCAGAGAAAACACATACGTAGTGGGAGATTTCAACACACCACTATCAACAATGGATAGATCAACGAGACAAAAAATAAGTAAAGACACTAAAGCTCTAAACAAGGATCTAGAGCGCTTGGGCTGAACAGACATCTATAGAACACTAAACCCCAAAAAAAATCTGAGTACACATTTTTCTCAAGTGCACACGGATCATTCTCTAGGATCGATCACATACTGGGACACAAAACAAACATCAACAGATACACCAAGATTGAAATCATACCAACCATCTTTTCTGACCATGAAGACATCAAACTAGAAATAAACCATAAAAAGAAGGCAAGGAACTCTCCTACCCCATGGAGATTAAAAACCACACTACTGGAAGACCACTGGACTAACGAGGAGATCAAAGAAGAAATTAAAAAATTCTTTGAATTGAATGACAAGGAGGATATCAATTTCCTAAATGTATGGGATACAGCAAAAGCAGTAATAAGAGGAAAATATATAGCAATAGAGGCTCAGATCAAGAAACAAGAAAGAACTCAAAGAAACAACCTAATCTCGAAGCTCAAAGATCTAGAAAAAGAACAACAAAAAAACCCCAAAACCAGTAGAAGAAAAGAAATAATAAAAACCAAAGTAGAAATAAATGAAATCAAAACTAAAAAAATATCCAAAAGATCAATGAAACCAAAAGCTGGTTCTTTGAAAAAATCAATAAAATAGACAAACCCCTAGCCAGGCTTACAAAGGAAAAAAGGGAGAAAGCACAAATAAACAGGATCATAAATGAAAGAGGAGAAATCACAATGGACACAGCAGAAATCAAAAGAATAATCAGTAACTACTATGAACAATTATATGGAAACAAGTTCAACAATCTAGAGGAGATGGACAAATTCCTACAACTCTAACAATCACCCAAAGCTAGATAAAGAAGAAATAGAACACCTAAACAGACCAATTACAAGCAGTGAAATTGAAATGGTAATCAAAAACCTCCCCAAAAACAAAAGCCCAGGACCTGATGGATTTACAAATGAATTCTACCAAACATTCAGAAATGAATTAGTGCCTACCCTTCACAAACTCTTCCAAAAAATTGAGAAGGAAGGGATAATACCAAACACGTTCTATGAAGCCAATATTACACTAATACCAAAGCCGAACAAGGACAATGCAAAAAAAGAAAACTACAGGCCAATCTCCCTAATGAACACTGATGCAAAAATCCTCAATAAAATTTTAGCTACCAGAATCCAACAATGTATCCATAAGATAATTCACCACGACCAAGTAGGATTCATTCCAGGGACACAAGGATGGTTCAACATCTGAAAATCAATCAACATTATCCAACACATCAACAAAAAGAAATATAAAAACTATATGATAATATCAATAGATGCCGAGAAAGCTTACAACAAAGTGCAACACACATTTATGATAAAAGCCCTTGAAATTCTTGTGATACAAGGAACATACCTCAACATAATAAAGGCCATATATGACAAGCCAACAGCCAGTATCATTCTCAATGGTGAAAAGCTGAAAGCAATTCCATTAAGATCTGGAATAAGACAAGGATGTCCACTCTCACCACTGCTTTTCAATATAACACTGGAAGTCCTAGCCAGAGCAATAAGACAAGAGAAAGACATACAAGGAATCCAAATAGGAAAAGAAGAAGTCAAACTATCACTATTTGCAGATGATATGATAATATACATAGAGAACCCCGAAAACTCCACAGAAAAACTAATTCAACTCATCAATCAGTTCAGTAAAGTGGCAGGATACAAAATCAAAATATAAAAGTCAGTAGCCTTCCTATACACAAACAATAAATCTGAAGAAGAAATCAAAAAAACCATCCCTTTTATTATCGAAACAAAAAAAAATCAAATACATGGGAATAAATCTAACAGAAGAGGTAAAGAACCTATACAAAGAAAACTATAAAACACTGTTAAAAGAAATAAAAGAAGACACAAAGAAATGGAAAGACATCCCCTGCTCATGGATTGGAAGAATAAACATTATTAAAATGGCCATCCTACCAAAAGCAATATACAGATTCAATGCTATTCCAATCAAAATTCCAATGTCATTCTTCAAAGAAATAGAACAATTATTGATGAAATTCATATGGAATCACCAAAAACCCCGAATAGCAAAAGCCCTCCTGAAAAAAAAAAAAGAAGGGAATGGAGGCATCACACTCCCAGACTTCAAACTGTACTACAAAGCCATAATCATCAAAACTGCATGGTATTGGAACAAAAACAGACACACAGACCAATGGAATCAAATAGAAAATCCAGAAATAAACCCACAGATTTATGGTCAACTAATCTTTGACAAAGAAGCAAAGAATATGCATTGGAGCAAAGAAAGTTTGTTCAATAAATGGTGCTGGGAAAACTGGGTCGCTACATGCAAAAGAATGAAGCTTGACTACTACCTCACACCATACACAAAAACCAACTCAAAATGGATTAAAGAACTAGACATAAGACCTGAAACTATAAAATACATAGAAGGAAATATAAATATAGGCGAAACACTACATGAGGCACATCAAAGACATCTTTACAGACACATCACCCAAAGCAGTGATAGTGAAGGCAAAGATAAACAGCTGGGACTACATCAAATTAAAGAGCTTCTGCACAGCAAAAGAGACAAAAACAAAAACAAAGAGAAACCCCACTGACTGGGAGAACATTTTTGCACACAACACTAATGATAAAGGACTGATCACAAAAATCTACAAAAAGCTGATGAAACTCAACAAAAACAAAGAAAATAATCCTGTCAAAAAATGGGCAGAAGAGCTAAAAAGAAACTTCTCCAAAAAGGAAATGCAAATGGCCAACAAGCATATGAAAAAAATGTTCAACATCACTTGTAGTCAGGGAAATGCAAATCAAAACTACAATGAGATACCATCTGACACCAGTGAGAATGGCACATGTTAGAAAAACTAGCAACAACAAATGTTGGCGAGGATGTGGAGAAAAAGGAACTCTCCTGCAGTGTTGGTGGGAGTGCAAACTGGTCCAACCACTATGGAGAGCTGTGTGGAGATTTCTTGACCTACGAAACATAGAGCTTCCATATGATCCAGCAATTCCACTCATAGGTATTTACCCAAAGGACACAGAAACATCAATTCCAAAGAGCACCTGCACTCCTATGTTTATAGCAGCACTATTTACAATGGCTAAGCTTTGGAAACAACCCAAATGCCCAAAAATAGATGACTGGATCAAGAAGATGTGGTACATATACACCATGGAATATTACTGTATTCCATGGAATACAGTATTCCATGGAATACAAGAAGATGTGGTACATATACACCATGGAATATTATGGTGTATATGTGGTACATATACACCATGGAATATTACTCAGCATTCAAAAAAGATAAACACATGCCATTTGCAGCAACATGGATGGCGCTGGAAGGGATCATGCTCAGCGAAATAAGCCAGAAAGAAAAAGAAAAATACCGGATGGTCTCACTCATAGCAGGAATCTAGAAAACTTAAATAAGGGACCAGGAGAAAGAATAACTGTAAGAAAGTAAAAATCAAAATCAACAAACAACTATGAACCAGAGACACTCTAGGGGGGATGGGGAGGGGAGGGAGTGGAGTCATAATAAGGGGGTAGCAATTGTATGGGGAATATAAAAATTATAAAAAAAAAAAAAAAAACACCTATGCAGAGCTTCCAGGAATAACTCCCAGGGCCTTGTCACAGTGGAGAAGACTGTCACCATGCAATTGGAGGCTGGTGTGTGTGAAACACGCAACCTCTGGCCTGCTGTAAACCAGCAGAGAAGAGGGACTCATGCTCTGCCTCTCACACCATCCCGCTCACTCAGCTCTGAAACCCAGTCTGCACATGAACACAACCAACAGCATTGCCAGAAACTGAGTCATGTGGGAATTTTTTCAAGCAGCTTTTTTGTTTTTTTAGCATCTGCAGCACAAGAGGTTGGGATGAACATTAAGATCACAGACAGGAGGACTGGAGTTTATACTGGGAAATTAAATCAGTGTTGGCGCAAGGGAGGGTTGGAAACAGGAATAAGAAAACCTGACTTCTTATCCAAGAAGGTACACCAGGTCAAGGGGAAAATAATTTAAAGATGGAAATTTACAGAAGTTAAGTCTGAGAGATGTAGTTGAGACCACAGTCTTTACAATCAGCAGCTCGACTTTCTCCCTAAGAGGAAATGTTTACTAGCAGGATGTGCAAATGTTTCTTGGTTTACCTGTTTAACAGGCATCTGATAAGATGCTTTAAGAAACCAAGGCTATGAAAGAGACTGGAATGAAAGAAATGGCCTTCACTGACATCCTAGCCATAGATTTGCATATTCAAGTCATGTCCTCATCTTAAACCCTCGGCAACCTCCCCTCTGTATGGGACAACCTGCTATGGCACTCAGGATGCAGTTTCTACATTGCCTGGCATGTAGAAAGAGAAGTTCCACCAAAGTGATGAAGACACAGTCACTTTCTCTTCAATGACACAATCAGCTTCAACTCACTGCAAGATTGGCAGTAACAGGGCATCTCCCAGAAGTATTCCACTCACTGGGCACTAGTAATTAAAGAAGGATGTCGCTGGCCCCCAAACTGCAAGGAATCCAGGACTTCCTTGTGCACATATATGCCTGGCCTTTCATGGACCACTTTTTATAAAACGTCATCAATCTGAATTTGGGGAGCATACATCTGATACCAGGGCACCCTAATGTTCTCTAAGGCCAACATTACTCTTACACTCTAGGAGTGACAATTCAAAAAAAGCACTATTATTATTATTCAAGGCATCTCTACATATTTTGTTTGCTCTCCATTACAATTTTAGGATACAGGCAGGAAAATTTAAAAGATTTCCAGGGAAAGATGAAGAATCTGGGATGCAGGTAGTAGAGAGGAGGCTTCTGTCCCAGGCCCACTAATTACACATCCAGGGGCAACACAACTTCTGTTGCCCACCTCAGAGCCGCAACAGATCCTCAGGAATCAGAAGTCAGACCACTGAGCCTCCCTAGGAAATACTGAAATGCTTCATTTCCCCTTAAGCACACTAACATTTTCTGGGTCATACTGGAGTAAAATATTCTAGTTCAATTTTGGAAACAATTTTAAAGAAGGGGAAAGGAGGGAAAAATCTCTAATGCCAATTTCCAACCGTTTTCTGTGCCCATGCTCTACTAACATCTGACTTTCTGCACAAATCTAAAGACCTTCTCCTGAAATCCTTTACAAAGTACTAGATACACATTATCTTTCAATTTAATACTTACTTTACTGTCAGAACTCCATATTCCCTTATGAAAACTGAAGATACCTTAGTAGAAGGCATGTATGATGGGCATGAGTAAAACAGAAGTCCCATTTGCCCTTAAACCGACCAGTCACTTCATCTTTGTATTTTCATAGGAAGTAGCTAAAGAAACACAGTTTTGACCTTTACTAAACAAGTTGCTATAAAGGAAAGAAATTACCTGCTTTTCCATCCCAAATTGACAATAATTGTAACTGGTAACATTTACTAAGGGCACAGTTTGTGCCAGGCACCACTGCTAAGCCCATGACATCATTTCACTTTATAACACTCCTGGGAAATAAATATTATTCACATTTTATACACTATGTGATATGTAAAAAAAAATTTTCTCTTTTTTCTTGTGATGAGAACTGGTTTATATTTCTTTTTAATTCAAGTTAACACTGGTTTACAATATTGTATATGCTTTAGAGGTACAGAATCTCCCCCTTCAGGTGTTGTTATCACACCACACCCACCACCAAGTCCGTTGGGTTCTCTCCTACTTTATTCTCTCTCCTCTGCCTCCAATTCCCCCTCCAATAGCCTCAGATTTCTGGGGTTTCTCTGGTTGTTGAATTGGCTTTATCTGGCCCTTTGTTTTGTTCCTCTATATTCCACATGTAAGTGACACTATTTGGTATTTATCTTTCTCCTTCTGACTTATTTCGCTTAACATAATCCTCTCCAGTTCCATCCATGTTGTCACAAATGGCAAGAACTTTCCTTTTCTATAGCTTAGTAATATTCCAGTGCATGTGCCTCTGTGTGTGTGTGTGTGTGTGTATCCTTCCTAATCCACTCCTCTGTCTTTGGCACTTAGATTATTTCCATAGTTTGGCTATTGTAAATAATGCTTCAATGAACATAGGAGTGCATGTATCCCTTAAGTATTTTTGTACTCTTCGGGTAGATACCTAAGAGTGGAATTACCAGATGTTGTGGTAGATCCATTTATAATATTTTGATGAACCTCCATACTGTTTTGCATAAAAACTGGACCATTCTATATTCCCACCAACAATGAATAAAGGCTCATTTTTCTCCAGAGTCTCACCGACACTTACTGTTTCTGATTTATTTGATGTATAAGTACCGCGCGCTAACCGATTGCGCCACTGGAGCTCCCGTTTCTGATTTATTTGATATGAGCTATTCTCACAGATGTGAGGTGGTATCTCTTTGTGGTTTTAATTTGCATTTCCCAGATGATAAGTGATAATGAACATTTTTTCATGGGACTATTGGTCATCTATATGTGTTCTTTGGAGAGGTGTCTTTTTAGCCTTTTTGATCATTTTATGATTTGGTTACTGTTTCCTTTTTTGTTGAGTTTTATGAATTCTTTACATATCTAGGGTATGTCCCTTGACAGATATATGACAAGGAATGGTGCAATTAAGTGAGTGCTTCTTGAATTTAATGTACAAAACAAGATGACCTGAGGATCTTGTTAAAATGTGAATTCTGATTCAGTAGGTCCTAGGACCAGGATGCAGGACCTGGGAATACTGGACACAAAGTTCAAAATCATTACATCCACTCTTACCCACTATGCCACACAAAGTGTGAAGATGTCCCTGGGACATCCCCTAGGAATCTGTGAGACATGCAAATTCTAGGGCCTAGGGTTGGGCCCGGTGATCTGTGTTATAACAAGCCCTCCAGGAAATTCTGATGCATACTCAGAATCCCCTA
The DNA here is from genome assembly GCF_014898055.3 of Talpa occidentalis. Classification (NCBI taxonomy): domain Eukaryota; kingdom Metazoa; phylum Chordata; class Mammalia; order Eulipotyphla; family Talpidae; genus Talpa; species Talpa occidentalis. The sequence goes on along the minus strand of NW_023604861.1, from coordinate 78,286,673 downwards.
CCCTATGCCACACTTTGGTTTCTCCATTTTGAGAAGTCTTTCCTGCCAGTCTGTATTTGAGTCTTACACTGTCTTTGGGGTTTTGAAATATTGCAATCTCTACGTACTAATTACTATCATACAAAAGGTAGTTTCTTCAGATAATGCTACAAACATACTACATCTCACAACTAAAACTGCATTGCTTTCATCTTCTCCATATCAGAGATGAATGGCAAAACAACGTATGCAGCCAATAAGATGGAAGGCAAAGAGGAACTTAACTGGCTTTCCAAATCAAATTGTTTATATGCTCCAGGGTTATAAAGTATAACTGAGCTGCTGCAGGCATGTGCTTTATACCTAGGAAATGATCATTCTCCTAGGCATAAGCAGAGAACAGATTTCTGTGAAGGAATGGAAATATTTCCCCAGAAAATTCCCCAGCACAGCAACAACAATGATGTAATCATTTATTTTTCACATTCAGAACCACAGAACTTCAATTCAGTGCTTCCCCCAAAGCAGGCCTCTGTGATGCTCGGAAATAATACATAAACACACACACACACACACACACACACACACACACCCCTATATGTAACCCTAAAATGGAGACTAAATGCAACTCAAAAAAAAAAAAAAAAAGGAGACAAGCACAGAAACATGTTTCTACTTATAAAGCCAAAAATAATAGTATAACATTCTCTTCAATTTACAGTCTACTTAAGGTCTGCTTTGGTCCTTACTTTATCTGACCCACTACATTCATCCTCACTAAAGCACCTACCTCAAACTCATTCTAGCCAGACTCCAGTCAAGATATTTTATAAGTTGAAAGTGTGATAGGCTCTTGATGACAGCACATATTTTCCCCCATCTGCACTAAATTCAAACCATTCTTTGCAGTCCTATCAGACATGAGCAAAGTCGCTTATAGCCAGTAGGTGTCCTTTGATTTTATTTTTAGAATACCCTATGAATAAAATAGAGTTGGATTACCCAAAGAAAGCCAGTAACCAAATATGACAATCTGAATAATCAAAAGAATTCTAATGTTTTATCTAGAGAGTAGTTACCCCCAAAGCCATTGGAGGTAATGTTATATTGAGATTCCACATTTTAGATAATCCAAAAGAGATACCTACAGTGTTGAAAGATGCTGTAATTCAGCACAAAGGCTCAGTAATTCTCAGTGAAGAAGCAAGCATGAGTGTGTGTGCTTGCACTCATGAGTGCACATGCATGTACACATACACTTACCACTTAGGACCTGGTGAGGAGGTTTCAGTGAAAGAAAAACCAACCTCTCGGTCTCCTGCTATACGATCCTCTCCCTAAATTAGGTGTTTTCCTCTCACACCTAAACTTCTTCCACTGCTATCTTTAGATATTTAATTAATTTGCACCCAGGTCTCCAGAACTCTGATTCCTTCACTTGCATCTGAGCCTGACCCCAGAGAATCAAATACATATTCACACTCTCAGAAGCTGGTGATCTTACCATATTTAACAAGAAGCATCTCTGACAGTAATTGGAGTTTCATATCAAGGTAAATAAATGGTAAGATCATAAGAACATACTCCAGTGGCCCTGTGCATCCTGGAAATGCTAACATCAGAGAGCAAATTTAACATAAGGCCTCAGTGGAAATGAATTTTCTATAAACAAACAATGTGAAGAAAGCCTCACTTTTGTCATGTCTTATTCCCATTGAAGAAAAGATGAATATTCTGTTTCATATGTTTGTTACCAGAAGCTGCTGCTTCATTTATTAAATAAAAGGGTTTTTACTTCCTCACTGATAACTTGGTGGACCAAGTTATCATATCTTGGCCAACATTGGACAAGCAATCTTACCCAGCAGTGTTTAATGCAAATTGTCCAAATTGCTAAATGTGCTGTGAGGCTAGCACTTCAAGTGAGTCTGTTTTAAAGGCATCTTCTCTCTTTCTTTTATCCACAGTGAATGAAGCACTACCTTTGAGAACTAGGAGCTTTCTATAGGACAGGCTTTCTCAGACTCAGCACTACTGACATGTGTGGACAGATCATTTCTGCTGTGAGAGCAGTGGGAGGTGGGATAATGGCTACACAAAGATGATCATGCTCTAATCACTAGAACCTGTGAAAGTCACATTACATGGTAAAAGGAAGTTAAGGCTTGCAAATAAAAATCAAGGTTACTAATCAGCTTACCTTAAATTAGAGAGATTATACTGGATTATCTGGGTGGGCCCAGTATAATCACAGATACCTTTAGAACAGAAACAGGGAGGCAAAGTATTTGGTCAGAAAGATGTAATGATGGAAATGCAGGAGAGATTCTAAATAAGAGGCACTTCACCCATCACATTGCTGGCTTTGAGCATGGGGAAAGGAAGCACAAGCCAAGGAATACAGGAGGTTTTAGAAACTGGAATAAGCAAGAATGCATTCTCCCCTCAGGCACCCAGAAAGGAACAGAGTGCTGCTGACACCTGAATTTTAGCCCTGTGAGTCCACGTCAGATTACTGGTATTGTTTTAGGCTACTTTGTTAGTGATCATTTATTCTGGTAGCTGTTGTTTTTGGCAGTCCTTATATTAAAAACTAAAAGTGGAATCTAGAGAAACCAAACAAAGGATCAGACAAACTGTAAGACTGATCCTTGAAAACAGACAATAGATCTGAGACATTCGGGAGGGAGGGAGGGAGGGAGGGAACAGAAAGTGGGAAGGGGAAGGAAAATATAATTGACTAATTGACTATGGTGGAGGGCTACGAATGTTTTGGTGGTGGGAAAGCTATGAAGACCACATCCAAGGGGAGAAATCCTATATTATGAAAAAATAAACAAGAATGCTTTAAAATATATTTAAAAACTATTAGAAAGCCCACACTGCGTATCAAAGGATCACTAGCAACATCCATAGCTTCACTTGATGTGTGTAGAACCAAGCTCTGACCCTCAAAATAGCTTCCAGATATTGCCGAATGTTCCCTGGGGGGTAAAATCCCCACACACACACCATGAGAACCAGTGTTCTAGCACTACCAGGCTTATTATTTTTAGAATAATATTCTCTTGTTACTATCTGGACATAAAAATAGACTCCATCTCAAACACTGAGGCCAAGTTGCTTCAAGCTAGAAGGTGACTGGGCAGGAATGAGGCCCACGTATACTCATAGGAAAGCAGTGCTTTGTCTCACCCCAGTCAAATCCTACCACCAGCCCATTTCACTGGGGTTCAGGGCCACTTCTGATGAATATATACATATGCACAGATCTTGGAAAAATTTTTAAATGAGATTTAACTATTAAAATTCATGTTGATGCCTTCTGGTTAGAGCAGTCCTCCATCCCCCACCCCCCAAAAAAAGCCTACCCAGTACTTGGTTACTGTTCTCTGAATACAACCACAGGAGTTTTTTAAACATCTGTATCACAGGGACGTATAAGCTTTAAACTTTTTTGCAGTCCCATTTACTCTGAAAGTTACCTGTATGACAGAGCAGCTGTCACCATCCTTAGGCACCATCTTACCTGGCCAAGTGAGCATGCTCCTATTAGCACTAGTTCTGTTTTCTGTTCTCTTGAAGCATGACCTCCTTGGTACTGTTGGCATCCACTGGCATCAAATGGAGTCACCTCATACAAGCATTAGTCACTAGACAAATTGCAAATTCCAAATCAAGTTGGCGTGCCTTATAGAAATGACTTTTGGATATTGCTATTTCTTTTACTCATGGGAAATTTCAGGAGAAGACTGCCTAGGTGCACTGGGGGCGGCAGAGAGACAAAGCAACTCCAAGGACAGTAGTGACCCCCCTCCTACAATGGACAATAACTATATCATATCCACATTATCCATAATGGATCATTCTGCTAACATGGATTTTTCTTTTCTTTTCTAGCTCTGCAATATTTGGCTCACTCTACTATCATATTAAAGTAAGAAATCAATGCTAGACCCTTTGCCTTTGCAGAGTCCAATGTCAGAAATATTTCTTGCTGCTTTAACTTAATATCACTTTCCTCTGCTTTTTAACTTTCTTAAATTTTACTCCGAGAGATAATCAGCCTCAGGGCAGGAGACAGAAATACAGCCTTGCATCAGAAAGCACCATTCAGATTATATTTTATTGATGTCATGCTAACAGCATCCCCAAACTGGATGGTAGTTATTTAAAGTGGTTGCATGGTGAAGCTGTTTATTACCTTACACTAAGCTAAGGAAACAGAGGCCAAACCGTTTCTAACATCCAGTCAGTAATTTAAGAAGAATAAAGCACAATTTCACATCTGAACAAAGGCACCTAAACTGCTACTGGAATGACAAGCACTACCAGAAAACCCTTTCAATGTCTGGAAAGCAGTCTGCCACACAGTCTGGATGCTTTTTCAGCGGGATCAGGAGTGATTGGTCAGCAGTAAATTCTGCTTTAGGCATCAAAATGGCAGGAAGGAAATGCAGGGCAAGCGGGGCATAAAACCACACTGAGATGCAGAACATTGTCAAATTGGGTTGTTGAGCAACTTTCACCTTTGGCTGCTTTCAAGCTGGGCTAACAAGGCCCTTGGTGGATCCTGCAGGTCTACTTGCTGTAATTCCTTGGGTCTAAAGGAAAGAGAAACGGAAATCGCTTGAGGCAAATTTTCTGTCCCCATTTTAAAGGAGGAAGTCCAAAACCAATGGTTGATCATTTTCATTCCTGACAAAAGGGAGAAAATTTAAAGTTGGGGCAATTGTTGGAGGGCTTTCTATCCAGTAAACATTTATTTAGTACTTCCTATGTGGAAATGATTGGCTCAGGCAAATAAAACTGACAATATGTAAGACATGACTCTTTTTTAAAGGTTAATATTTACACAATTATAATATGATTTATAATTAAATGCTTGCTATAAGCAAGGTACAAACAAGAGCTCCCAGGCCATGATGGAGTGATCAGGGAAAGTGCAGGAAAGTCATAGCATTGAAGCTGAGACTTTCAGTTTGACAATGATCGTGACAGAGTAGACACGGAAGGGCACTCTGAGCTGAGAACATAGCTGAGAGCAAAGGCTCAGTGACATGGACATGCAAAACCACATCTGGGAAACAGACAGTAATATAGACTGGAAGCAAAATGTTAAAATGGAAAATTATCCTCCCTGATGAACGCTCCAAGTAACTAGCTAAAACTACGCCAGCACATAATGTTGGGGATGGTAAACATGCCCAAAAGTGATCCCCCAATGCATCACACTCATGTATACTTCTCTCTCCTTCAGTTTAGGTGGAATCTGAAGCTTACTTCCAACCAGAATATGTTGCAAGTGATAAGTTACTATTCCTGGTTAGATTATATGTCACAGGCAGTTACCCCAATGATGTTAGATTATACTTATAAGACTTCATCTTTGCAGATAGGAGAAAGAGGCTCTTCTGCTTACACTGAGAAGTAAAGATAGGAGGTAGGAGCTGAAGAATAGCTTCCATTCAATAGCCCAGCAAGAAAAAAGGATCATGTTATGTAGATCTTTCCCCAGTCAAGCCTCAGATTAGATCACAGCCCCAGCCTATTCCTATATTACAGCCTGTAAGCTTTGATGACAAACTGGGTTAACCTGCCTGGACTCCTGACTCAAAGAAACTGTGACATAAATGGGTACTTTGCTAAGTCACTAAGTTTGTGGTAATTTGTAATCCAGCACAGAAAAGAAACATTGTGTTAATAAATATTGAAAAGTATGGTCATTCAAACCAGAGCAGGGAGGCCTTTGAATATCATGCTAGAGGAATTGAATTCCTTTGTAGAAATTAAGGCCCCACACTGTTTCATTTATAAGCACCTTATTTTTTTTTTTTTTATTTTTTTTTAATAAATTTTATTGTTATATTCCCCATACAATTGCAGCCCCCCCATTCTGACCCAATCCCTCCCCTCCCACCCCCGCCCCCTAAAAGTGTCTCTGGTTCATAGTTTTTTGTTGATTTTGATTTTCACTTTCTTGTAGTTATTCATTTTCCTGGTCCCTTATTTAAGTTTTCTAGATTCCTGCTATGAGTGAGACCATCCGGTATTTTTCTTTTTCTTTTTGGCTTATTTCGCTGAGCATGATCCCTTCCAGCGCCATCCATGTTGCTGCAAATTGCATGTGTTTATCTTTTTTGAATGCTGAGTAATATTCCATGGTATATATGTACCACATCTTCTTGATCCAGTCATCTATTTTTGGGCATTTGGGTTGTTTCCAAAGCTTAGCTATTGTAAACAGTGCTGCTATAAACATAGGGGTGCAGGTGTTCTTTGGAATTGATGTTTCTGTGTCCTTTGGGTAAATACCTAGGAGTGGAATTGCTGGGTCATATGGAAGCTCTATGTTTAGTAGGTCCAGAAATCTCCATACAGCTTTCCACAGTGGTTGGACCAGTTTGCACTCCCACCAACAGTGCAGAAGAGTTCCTTTTTCTCCACACCCTCGCCAAAATTTGTTGTTGCTAGTTTTTTTAATATGTGCCATTCTCACTGGTGTAAGATGGTATCTCATGGTAGTTTTGATTTGCATTTCCCTGATGACAAGTGATGTTGAACATTTTTTCATATGCCTGTTGGCCATTTGCATTTCCTCTTCAGAGAAGTTTCTTTTAAGCTCTTCTGCCCATTTTTTGACTGGATTATTTTCTTTGTTGTTGTTGAGTCTCATCAGCTCTTTGCAGATTTTTGTGATCAGTCCTTTATCATTAGTGTTGGGTGCAAAAATGTTCTCCCAGTTGGTGGGGTTTCTCTTTGTTTTTGTTATTGTCTCTTTTGCTGTGCAAAAGCTCTTTAATTTGATGTAGTCCCAGCTGTTTATCTTTGCCTTCACTATCACTGCTTTGGGTGATGTGTCTGTAAAGATGTCTTTGATGTGCAAATCACGTAGTGTTTCGCCTATATTTCCTTCTATATATTTTATGGTTTCAGGTCTTATGTCTAGTTCTTTAATCCATTTTGAGTTGATTTTTGTGTATGGTGTGAGGTGGTGGTCAAGCTTCATTCTTTTGCATGTAGCGACCCAGTTTTCCCAGCACCATTTATTGAACAAACTTTCTTTGCTCCAATGCATATTCTTTGCTCCTTTGTCAAAGATTAGTTGACCATAAATCTGTGGGTTTATTTCTGGATTTTCTATTCGATTCCATTGGTCTGTATGTCTGTTCTTGTTCCAATACCATGCAGTTTTGATGATTATGGCTTTGTAGTATAGTTTGAAGTCTGGGAGTCTGATGCCTCCATTCCCTTCTTTTTTTTTCAGGAGAGCTTTGGCTATTCGGGGTTTTTGGTGATTCCATATGAATTTCATCAATAATTGTTCTATTTCTTTGAAGAATGACATTGAAATTTTGATTGGAATAGCATTGAATCTGTATATTGCTTTTGGTAGGATGGCCATTTTAATAATGTTTATTCTTCCAATCCATGAGCAGGGGATGTCTCTCCATTTCTTTGTGTCTTCTTCTATTTCTTTTAACAGTGTTTTATAGTTTTCTTTGTATAGGTCCTTTACCTCTTTTGTTAGATTTATTCCCAAATATTTGATTTTTTTTGTTTCAATAACAAAAGGGATGGTCTTTTTGATTTCTTCTTCTTCAGATTTATTGTTTGTGTATAGGAAGGCTACTGACTTTTGCGTGTTGATTTTGTATCCTGCCACTTTACTGAACTGATTGATGAGTTGAATTAGCTTTTCTGTGGAGTTTTTGGGGTTCTCTATGTATAATATCATATCGTCTGCAAATAGTGATAGTTTGACTTCTTCTTTTCCTATTTGGATTCCTTGGATGTCTTTCTCTTGTCTTATTGCCCTGGCTAGGACTTCCAGTATTATATTGAAAAGCAATGGTGAGAGTGGACATCCTTGTCTTGTTCCAGATCTTAATGGAATTGTATAAGCACCTTATTAAGTGAACTAACATGGAGAGTGTTCACACAGTGCCTGGAACTAGTAAAATAAACTCTTAAGTATTAACTGTTACTTTTGTTGCTACTATTAATTTTTTTTTGCCATGAAGAAATTTCAAGAGAAATAAGGTGCTGTTCAAGACAAATGTTCACCTAAGGAACATTACTTTCCTTAGGTCTTAAGCTTTTGGAAACCTTGAGACTCTGAAGAAAACATAACAACCACCAAGAAAAACACATATTAATATATATACAACACTTTCAAGGAACTCTCAAATAAGAACCAGTGTTCTAAAATAATGTGGAAATGTGGCAAGTGACAGAGTTCTCTAAAAAACCCAAAAATCAGTACACTTAGGATCTCTGATGTTGAAGCTGTGACTCTGTTTTGGCCAGTGCCAGTTTTAGGTGCCATCTAACATCAAATAGGTGTTATTCCCAAGGTAGAAAATATGTTCACCTCCAGCACTGCCGCTTACCTTCAGATTGCCATGTGAGAAGGCAGACCCACAGCACAGTCGGCACTCCAAAAACCAGCCACAGAAAATTCTCTTCTGGCTTCCTAGTGTTCTTCTGGGCAATAATATGGAATCCAGAAAAGCAGCATCAATCTCCCCTAATCTCCATTCCTCTTACAAGGCACCTCTATCTCACTCTGGTAGACACAGCTTATAAGAAATGAAGGGACTGGTCCAATCTCATGAGAGCGCATCTACAGCACAAATAATTTTGATCAAAGTTGCCCATCCTACACTGAATGACCCATTCAATCAATCCAGAGAAAAATGCAGGCTTCAGATACTGCATTTATATCCAATTTGGTTTCTGTTTAAAGCTGACAACGGTATATTCTTAGGATTGTGAGGCATTCATAACTAAATTGGAATTTTAGTTTCCTGCCTAGGGAATATTTTTAAATGAACTTGGAAATGTAATGAATGATGTGTGGACCTATGAACAAAATAGAGTTCATGGAATTGTTCAAAGGGAAACTCAAGTTTCCATCCATGCATTCCGTTAAGTTGTTCTGAAATACCTATTATATACGCATGTGTATGCACATGTATATCACATTCGCTGTGGATTGAAATTAATAATCAAACTAGCACATAATTTTTAATTAAATCTGCATCTTTTCTGTCCCCCCAGCTGCCGGTCCGGTGTTTTTGTGGAACACATCTGGCAGCCCTCAGCATTCTCCACAGTCACTCGTCCTCTCAGTCCCCAGATACACCTGCTTTCTGCAGCTGGCTCCCCAACAGGTGCAACGGAAAGCCGGGTTGATGGGCATTATAAACACCCCTGCTGCTGAGCATCTGGGAGGTAGCAAAGGGCCCAATTCCAACTTCACTGTTCCTTCCTCCGGTGGAAGTGAAAAATGCCCTGTGAGATCTACACATGCTGGAGTCTCCATCAGTCACTTTCCCACTCCAGGAAGAAATGCTTCAGGTCAACTGGGTGTTAACAGCTGTGCCACCTCCCCGGTTATTAACAAAGGTCCCCACAGAGAGCTGGGGCCGTGGTCACTGTTGGCTTGTCTGAGCTTGTGAGCCCACAGCCAGTGGCCTGGATGCTCCATCTCCATTTGTTCTAATGAGCGAGGCAGGAATCTCCTCATGGTCCTCAAGTCTGTAACCATTAACCACCTGGTTTTGATTGGGGAGCCCACAGACCAGTGCTTCCCACAGTACTTCCAAATGAAAAACACATGAAAGCAATACATACTGTGAGAATTACTATTATGCAATTCCTTGTTGATAGAGTAGTAAGTATTTCAAAGCAAGAAAATTTCAGAAAAATGTGCAAGGTCTTTTTATTTTGTTTTAGTTCTTATTCTAAACACTGAAGTTTGGACAGGGGTTCAAATGATTTTTTTTTCCTGCAGTTATCTGAAAAATACCTCATCCCATACTGAAAGTATCCATGCAATTAGTCCAGACACAAATACAGGCTCTAAAACTGTGCTCCGTGGCACCAGGTTAATGGACTAACGTAATAAAGCAATAGGTTACAATAAGGAATTTCAATACAATTAAAACCATAAAGCTAATGATGATCTGTTTCAAATGAAGCTCTAGATGAAAATAAAGCACTAAAAGTCACTTATTCATTAAACAGTTTTGGTTCCACTTGCACAAGTTCACAGAGGGCATTAGTCATCTAAAGTGTAAGATGCGCTAGAAATAAAATACATAAAAATGGCCTTCGTTCTGCTATTTATTTCAACACGCTTGCCTCTCCATGCCAATGGACTACTCCCCACGTGCCTATAAGGCAGAGTTCAAGTACCACTCCATTAGAATCTTCATACAGCACTTTTATCCACATTCCAGGCTGCTGTATATAGGCCCAGAATTAAGTTGGTCATGTGAGACAGACAAAGGTTGGGTCAGGATCCAATTCTACAGTTAGCTGCAGTGTCCCCCCACTTGCTTGAAAGAGTTATTGCATCACACAGTGATCCTTAAAGGACCCTATTTATTATCCCCAGGTAGTTCCCGCTGCCCTGGGTGAATCTAGTTCCTGCATAAATGACTAGTGTACTTCAGCTTCTTTATTCATTATTATCCAAAGATCCTCCTGGTATTCTCCTGCTTTCTCCCACACAGAACTTCTAATATTGCTGAAAACAGTAGGCAAGCTCTGGGCATGAATATATCTATCTACCTGCAAAACACTTGAGAATTATGTCCAAAGAGCATGAGGTAGAAGTCCAAAGACCAAGTGGTGTATTTCCAAAGGCACTGTTCCCAGGAAGGAGAAAGATGGTGCTGTACATTTATAGTGCCTATTGCCCGTGTGAGCCCAGAGGATCAGTCTCTGGACATAAAAGTTCAAAAAAGACAATCACACCCAACTGGAGCATTCTACAAAACATATTCATGGACAAGTAAAACCTCTTGGTTTTCCTAATACAAAATATTTTGTAAGTCCTATCCTTTATGAATGCTACCCACCTAAAACCTTAATGCATTGACAAACAAGTCATTTAAAAAAATACACACACAGGGCCTCCCTGGTGGCGCAGGTGGTTGACCGCAGCGCTGTGAGGCTGTCCAGAGCCTCTGCAGTGCCAGTTCAATCCCTGCCGGCCTCGGAGCAACCCACATGGCGAGCAGACCTCTCCTGTCTCGCCTGCTGCACTCCTTGGCAGTGTATTTCGTCAGTCTGCCTGTTCAGTTCCCCACTCCGTCTCTGGTGAGTCCTCTCACCCTCCTGCGCATCTGGACTGTATCCCGGCTCTTGTATACATAAAATAAATCTTTTAAAAAAAAAAATACATACACACTCATTTCTCCTTGGTCTGTATTTTGGTTGCAAGACTAAGACAAAACAAAATCAAAAGGAGAAAGATAAATTCTGGAGGGTGTTATTAATATGTGGAATATAAAGTAACTAAATTAAAAGTCAGATAAAGATAAGCTAAAAAATTAACCGTTGCTAGCTGATTACAGAACTGAGACACCGACGGTGGGGTTGGGGGGTTGAAGGAAGGGAAGAAGAGGAAGGGAAAGAGGCACAGTGGTCTGTGGTGGAGTATGGGCAAGTTGGTAGTGGGTGCACTGTGGTGGTAATACCTCATGCGGGTACCCCCAATGTTGCCTCAGTTTAAAATTAATTTCTTTTTAAAAAGTGAAAGCACGTGTTAGCAACCCAATTCATCCACTCAGCCAATGGGGCTGAGGAGAGGAAAAAAAAACAAGAACTGCTTCCATGTTATTCTCACTATCACAGGTCTGTGACTGTGCTAGGTTTTCTTCCCCATGACCCCAGCTCCACTTTCCACCCTCCCACTCACCTCTCTGCCCCAAGAGGCTGACCGATATATGAGCTACACCAGAGAAGTCCTCTCTTTCCATTGCTTTTAGCCTATGGTAGATATTGTTAGGAGGCTGAGAGTGAAAGCAAAGTACTTATTCCCACCCTCCCCTCACTCCTTCTTGCAGGTGACTCTGGGCTGGCTCTGTTCTTCCACTAGGATGCCAGGAGCACCCAAGCCAGTCCTTTCACAATGCTATCTCTTGCCCCTTAGGCCTCAGGGTGGCAGCCAGTCCCAGAGTACTGCACTCCCCTGGCTGGTTTCCTTTAGCACTGCTTACACATCTGCAATTCACTTTGTAAATTCCTAGTTTGAGCTCACCATTTTCTTTCTTGCTAAGATCCTGACATACTCAACACCACACCTGAAAATAACCCAGGAAAACCTGTATTTTTTTTATCTAACAGCAAAGAGTGTGAAAAACAGGATGTTGGAACAGCCATGCAATATGAAAGCCAGAGGAACCACTGCCTGTTTTATTATACTTTCCACAATATCTACTGAGTCTTATGTATCAGGCACTTTTCAAAACAAACAATATCCTGGCACTTAGGCATTATCTAAAAAGTGTCCTCAATGATATCACTATTGCAAATGTTATGCTATGATTGGGGGGGGAGATTTTGGGAGGTATTATTGTTCATTGCCAGGCAAAAGATAATTCAATAAATTAACTTGCACCATGGAAGACAACAGACAAAAAAAAAATAGCAGATTTAACAGTAGCATCACATTATATACCCATTGTTCTCAACTTGGGTTATAAATTAAATTATCAGTGCAAGTTCAATCCCTGGCCGGCCAGGGAGCTACCCATCGCCTGCTGCTCCCCTCAGCAGTGTATTTCAGTCAGTCTGCCTGTTCTGTTCCCCATTCTGTCTCTGGTGAATCCTCTCACCCCTGCACTTCTGGCCTGTACCCCAGTTCTTGTATGAATAAATAAATAATAATAAATAAATCATAAATAAATAAAATTATCAGTGATTCACCTGTACGCTCAGGAAGTCTAAGTACTGGGGCTCTTAATTCCTATTAACCATGTCTGGGGCGGGGCAATGCTGCTGGTCTATGAACTATACTTTAAGCAGCCAAATATATTTACCATAATGTACTTTGATTTTTTTTAATACAGAAGTAACACTGTTTATAACACTGTATATAATTTAGGGGTATAGGGTCACACTTTACTTCAGATCTCTCTTATTGCACCATGCCTACCCAAAGTACAACATAATCTTGCATCATATTCACTAGGTCCCTCCCTCCTTTGATCCCAACTTCCCACCCTCTCACCCCTTCTGGTAGCCTCACTTCTGCAACTACATCATAATGTTTTAACCAATTTCCCAATTTTAATATTTAGGTTCACTTTAATATTTTACTATTAGAGATAATAATGTAATGAACATCTTTGGACCTACATTATTAGCACAAACTTCTCAATAATTTAAGATTTATAAAAGGGAAATTACTGAGTCAAAAAGTATGTGAGTTCTAAGCTCTTAACACATATTGCTAAATTGATTTCTATAATGTTTATGCAAATTTACATTCCAAACAGCAGTGTCTGCAAATATATTTCACTGTACCCTTATTAACATTGAAGAATTTTATTTTTGACAATTGATAAGTAGAAATGTTATGTCCTTTCAATTTGCATTTCCTTATTAATGAAATTGAACATTTACATGTTATTAGATATTTACATTTCCTTCCCTTTAAATGGCCTATGGTGGGCCTCCCCTGGTGGCGCAGCGGTTGAGCCCTGTGCTGCAAAGCTGCCTGCAGCCCCTGCAGCGCCTGTTCAATCCCCAGCTGCAGGGCGAGGGTCCCACATGGTGCGCAGACCTCTCCTGCCGCCCGCTGATCCCCTCAGCAGTGCATTTCGTCAGTCTGCCTGTTCTGCTCTCCGCTCTGGCTCTGTGAATTCTCTCACCCTCCCGCGCTTCTGACTGTACCCAGTGCTTGTATAAATAAATAAATAAATAAATAAATAAATAAATAAATAAATAAATAAATAAATCTTTTTTAGAAAAAAAAGGCTTTAAAAAAATAAATAAATCTTTTTAAAAAATACTATAAGAAGTCCTAAAGCCAAAACTAACAGACGAATGAGTAAGAACAGAATAATATGGTAAGGACTAAAATCACAAAAAGACAAACAAAATGGCAAATATAGATGCCAACACATCAATATTAACCCTAAATGTAAATCGACTAAACTCATCAATAAAAAGACACAGAGTAGCAAGCTGGATCAAAAAACAAAAGTCAACCTTCTGCTGTCTCCAGGAAACACATTTAACTACAAAAGATAAACACAGACAGAAAGTAAAATGTTGGAAAACAATCCTACAAGCAAATGGAGCAAAAAAGAAAGCAGGAACAGCTATACTTATATCAGATGATATACACTTCAAACTAAAAAAGGTAAAAAGAGACATAGATGGATACTACATTATGATTATAGGGACACTACATCAGGAAAATACAACATTCATCAATATATACTCACCAAATGAAGGAGCAGCAAAATATAGCAGACAAACATTATCAGTTCTGAAAACAGACATTAGAGAAAATACATATATAGTTGGAGACTTCAACACCCTACTCTCACCAATGGACCTATCAACGAGACAAAGAATAAACAAGAACATTAGAGCCCTAAAGACCCAGACCTCGTGGGCTTAACAAACATCTATAGGACACTGCACCCAAAAAAAATCCAAGTACACATTTTTCTCAAGTGTGCACAGATCATTCTCCAGGATTGATCACATATTGGGTCACAAGACAAACATCGACAGATAAATTAAGATTAAAATCTTACCAACTATCTTCTCTGATCATAAAGGCATCAAACTTATACCAGTGGATATGTTAATGAAAAGTTTCAGTCACAAAAAGAGTTAAAAATGCAGTAAGAATTTCATTCTGTGGATGCAGACTTCGATTTTTAACATAATAGATATTTCAATCTTCTGTAACAAATATTAACTGTGATATTGTAGAATACTGTAAAAGTATTATAAAATACTATAAAATATTGAAATTTAAATCAAGAATTAAGCACTATGTTCTCTTTTTTACATATATCCCATATGTCCCAAGAAATAGATGATGTAACCTTGCCCCTGGCCAGCTTATAATCACATTACTCAAACTTATAATTTTTTTTAAAGATTTATTTATTTATTTATACAAGCACTGGGTACAGTCAGAAGCGTGGGAGGGCGAGAGAATTCACCAGAGCCAGAGTGGGGAAATGAACAGGCAGAAGGACCCAAGTACACTGCTGAGGGGAGCAGCAGGCGGCAGGAGAGGTCTGTGCACCATGTGGGACCCTCACCAGTGGCCGGGGATCGAACCGGCGCTGCAGAGGCTGCAGGCAGCTTTGCAGCCCAGCACTCAACTGCTGTGCCACCAGGGGTGGCCCACCAAACTTATAATTTTTAAGATTAACTTTTGAGGACAACTCTATATTGTCAATGAGAATATAATTTGAATAATCTCTTTAGAAAGCAATTTTCAGTATCTACCAAAAATTTTAAAAATAAGTAATTTCATTTCTGCAAACATCAAAAAATTAACCCTAAATATAGGAACTTTAATGTACAAGATGTCCATCACATTGTATGTACAATAAAAGAACTCCTACTTAAAAACATTGCAATTTTGTTCCTAAGTATTCCCTCCCATATTTAGGAAAGGACTGTACAATGTGTCTTGATGTGTTCCTTGCCTCCCTCCATTTTATTTAATAATCACTCGCCCATGTGGATTCTCTAGAAATGTTGTCTGAAGCAAAGACAACAGAGAGTTTGTGGTATGTTTGTGGTATGCACTGAAATCCTGAAGAGGATTACACCATGTATCAAGGTTTACCCCCACCCACCTACCCCTGCCTTAGAGCAGGAATCCCTTAGAGGCAAAAAGTGATTTTTCATTTATCTCTCTTTTCTCTATATCTGGGTTTCTCAACCTCAGTACTTTTTGGGTCAAATGTTTGGAGGGACTGTCCAGTGTTTTGGGGGCTGGTTAGAAGCATCACTGACTTTTATCCACTAGGTATCTGCTGTAACACCCCATTGTGACAACCAAAAATGTCACCAGGCATCATAACCAAATGTCCCAGGAGGACGGGGATAGAGGCAAAATTTCCTTCCAGTGAGAAACCACTGCTCTACATCTAGCCAGATCCAGTGATATAGTAGATGCTCAAAAAATACTTGAATTGAATGGGAGAAGAGGAGAAGACTGGAGATGAGGCTGGCCAAGAAATGAATGGGCAAACAATAGACTGAATCCAACTGTCTTCAGGACAGAGAAACTCTACATCCAGGTCTAGATCAATCAGATCACCATTTGGGGCATCAGTCCTTGCAACTGTAAGAGGTAGGGTTACACTAAAATAGTAATGATCACTTGTAGCAACTCTAAGAATTCTGTACAAAGTGTGTAGCATAGTAGATGCTCAATAAATATTTGATGATAGTGCTACTGGGCACCTATTGTGTGCCAGGCTTTGAATGAAGTCTTTTACATGCATTACATCTTTTAATAGTCATAAAAGCTCTCCAAGCTAGGTACTACAATGTTTACAGAAACTTCACAAATGTAGATACTACAGCCCAGAGGTCATAAAATAACAGTGTCTGGTGATGCAACTGGACATTAGTTATACCTAATTTAAGAGCTAGCTCTTAAAACCATCATATGTACACAGCACACATTACCACAGAGCAGGCTGGTAGAAGAAAGATCCTAAAGTAAATGAAAACTTAAGCTCTGAAAGTATTTGTCCAAAAAACTCCATGCCGACAATGAATAATCTGAGACATCTTTTGGTCCAATCCCAAAAGAATACTAAAATATCATCTAAGACACTCCTAAAAAGTCTAGGGGTCAAAGCTAGATAAAGAAGAAATAAAACACCTAAACAGACCAATTACAAGCAACGAAACTGAAATGGTAATCAAAAACCTCCCCAAAAACAAAAGCCCAGGACCTGATGGATTTACAAATGAATTCTACCAAACATTCAGAAACGAATTAGTGCCTATCCTTCACAAACTCTTCCAAAAAATTGAGAAGGAAGGGATAATACCAAACACGTTCTATGAAGCCAACATTACACTAATACCAAAGCCGAACAAGGACAATGCAAAAAAAGAAAACTACAGGCCAATCTCCCTAATGAACACTGATGCAAAAATCCTCAATAAAATTTTAGCTACCAGAATCCAACAATGTATCCATAAGATAATTCACCACGACCAAGTAGGATTCATTCCAGGGACACAAGGATGGTTCAACATCTGAAAATCAATCAACATTATCCAACACATCAACAAAAAGAAATATAAAAACTATATGATAATATCAATAGATGCCGAGAAAGCTTACAACAAAGTGCAACACACATTTATGATAAAAGCCCTTGAAATTCTTGGGATACAAGGAACATACCTCAACATAATAAAGGCCATATATGACAAGCCAACAGCCCGTATCATTCTCAATGGTGAAAAGCTGAAAACAATTCCATTAAGATCTGGAATAAGACAAGGATGTCCACTCTCACCACTGCTTTTCAATATAACACTGGAAGTCCTAGCCAGAGCAATAAGACAAGAGAAAGACATACAAGGAATCCAAATAGGAAAAGAAGAAGTCAAACTATCACTATTTGCAGATGATATGATAATATACATAGAGAACCCCAAAAACTCCACAGAAAAACTAATTCAACTCATCAATCAGTTCAGTAAAGTGGCAGGATACAAAATCAAAACATAAAAGTCAGTAGCCTTCCTATACACAAACAATAAATCTGAAGAAGAAATCAAAAAAACCATCCCTTTTATTATCGAAACAAAAAAAAATCAAATACTTGGGAATAAATCTAACAGAAGAGGTAAAGGACCTATACAAAGAAAACTATAAAACACTGTTAAAAGAAATAGAAGAAGACACAAAGAAATGGAAAGACATCCCCTGCTCATGGATTGGAAGAATAAACATTATTAAAATGGCCATCCTACCAAAAGCAATATACAGATTCAATGCTATTCCAATAAAAATTTCAATGTCATTCTTCAAAGAAATAGAACAATTATTGATAAATTCATATGGAATCACCAAAAACCCCGAACAGCCAAAGCTCACCTGAAAAAAAAAAAAGAAGGGAATGGAGGCATCACACTCCCAGACTTCAAACTGTACTACAAAGCCATAATCATCAAAACTGCATGGTATTGGAACAAGAACAGACACACAGACCAATGGAATCAAATAGAAAATCCAGAAATAAACCCACAGATTTATGGTCAACTAATCTTTGACAAAGAAGCAAAGAATATGCATTGGAGCAAAGAAAATTTGTTCAATAAATGGTGCTGGGAAAACTGGGTCGCTACATGCAAAAGAATGAAACTTGACTACCTCACACCATACACAAAAACCAACTCAAAATGGATTAAAGAACTAGACATAAGACCTGAAACTATAAAATACATAGAAGGAAATGTAGGCAAAACATTACCTGATATGCACACCAAAGACATCTTTACAGATACATCACCCAAAGCAGTGATAGTGGAGGCAAAGATAAACAGCTGGGACTACATCAAATTAAAGAGCTTCTGCACGGCAAAAAAGACAAAAACAAAAACAAAGAGAAACCCCACCGACTGGGAGAACATTTTTGCACACAACACTAATGATAAAGGACTGATCACAAAAATCTACAAAAAGCTGATGAAACTCAACAAAAAACAAAGAAAATACTCCAGTCAAAAAATGGGCAGAAGAGCTAAAAAGAAACTTCTCCAAAGAGGAAATGCAAATGGCCAACAAGCATATGAAAAAATGTTCAACACCACTTGTAGTCAGGGAAATGCAAATCAAAACTACAATGAGATACCATCTGACACCAGTGAGAATGGCACATGTTAGAGAAACTAGCAACAACAAATGTTGGCGAGGTTGTGGAGAATAAGGAACTCTCCTGCACTGTTGGCGGGAGTGCAAAATGGTCCAACCACTATGGAGAGCTGTGTGGAGATTTCTGGACCTACTAAACATAGAGCTTCCATATGATCCAGCAATTCCACTCCTAGGTATTTACCCAAAGGACACAGAAACATCAATTCCAAAGAGCACTTGCACTATTTACAATAGCTAGGCTTTGGAAACAACCCAAATGCCCAAAAATAGATGACTGGATCAAGAAGATGTGGTACATATACACCATGGAATATTACTCAGCATTCAAAAAAGATAAACACATGCAATTTGCAGCAACATGGATGGAGCTGGAAGGGATCATGCTCAGCGAAATAAGCCAGAAAGAAAAAGAAAAATACCGGATGGTCTCCCTCATAGCAGGAATCTAGCAAACTTAAATAAGGGACCAGGAAAAAGAATAACTATAAGAAAGTAAAAATCAAAATCAACAAATAACTATGAACCAGAGACACTCTATGGGGGTGGGGGGGGGCGGGGAAAGAAGGGATTGGGGTCAAAATAAGGGGGTTGCAATTGTATGGGAATATAAAAATAAAATTTTTTTAAAAGTATAAAAAAAATTAAAAAAAAAAAAAGTCTAGGGGTCATAAATTCAATGCCTACAGGAGCTCAAAGAGTGAATGGGCCCAGGTAGGAAAGGCAAAAAAAAGCAGAGAAGACTGCTCTCCTGATGAAGTGCACACACTTCTCTGATGAAGTACTCGCACCCAGCCAATTTGTGCTGTGCAAGAATGCAGGCTCAATGCTGTCAGACATTCCTTCTTTCTCAAGAGAAACAAAAATCTTGGCATATGAAGCTAATTTTTTTATTGCTGGCAAATGATTCAATATTTAAGGAGAAAAAAAAACCATGAATGCCAGAGGAAACAATCCATGAGCCAACTGGTGAGCTCACAGACCTCCAGTTTGTGGCCTCTAATTTGGTTCTTGTTTGAACACCTCCTGTTTGAACACCTTAGAGATCACTCCTTGAGGAGTTACCCCATTCATATTTGGACAGTGGTGTGAAAGACCAAATCTGCCATTCTATTTTACCTTTTGGTCCTCAAAGATGAGATGCAAAGCCCCAATCAGTATATACTCCCTCGGTGTAGCTCTTGCTATTATTCATAGTCATGATATAAAGTCCCTAATGCTGAGATCACCCCCACCTGTTCTTCCACCTTTTAGCATGCCACCTTCATGAGCACGACACAATTCTCCACCCATAGTCTGGAAATCATTGAACAAAGCGGAGCCTTTGCACCTCTCTGTGAATGCCAGATTCTACCAAAGCAGCCACAGATCACAGTGACCATCAGGGTTGGGTGGCTTTTCTTGTAATGACACCACACTCTGATGAATGCTAAATTTGCACCTGATTTCTTGATTTCCCATATTCCACATCAATCCACCAATAAGGAGCAGAAGCTCTACCTTCCAGAGAGTTTCCAAGTCAGGGGGTTCTAATTTTACTGTAATCACCATACTAGTCACCATCAGGTGACCCGCTCCCACAGGTCACCATCACTTCTTGCCTGAAATACTAGCATCCCTGAACTCACACACTATATTTTAGTAGAATAACTATATGACAACTCACAATCACATCATTCTCCTGCTGTTTACCCTCTCTTACCTTGTCCTTAAAAAAATACAAACTGTTCTCCACAGCCTCTAATACCCCCCACAAAGTAGGTTCTTGCCTCTCCTCATCAACCCTAACACACTGGAGTTATCCATGCTTCTCAAATATACTGTGCTTATTCCCATCTAAGAACCTTTGCACTGGTGTTTTCTAAGACTGTGAGGCAATGGCAGTTTCCCTGTATCTAGATCCTTCTTGGTAACTCAGTTCTCAGTTTACATGGCACCTCTATAGTGAGGACTTCCCCCAAACTCACAAAGTGCATTACTGTCCCTCCCCCAATCATTATTACATTACTCTGCCACATTTTCATGCCTGCACTTCATACTACATGAAAACATCTATATCTATTAGAGTACTTTTATTAGGTCTTCCTACTGCTGGAATATGAGCTCTAAAAGAAAGGTGCCTGATACATAAGTGCTCAGTTATTTGTAGAATTAATGAAAGTAGACATACTTTATTTGTTCTATTCAACCATGCAGACCCAGTATCTACGGCAGTACTGCCCAACAGAAATATAAGGTGAGCCACATATGCAAATTTAAACTGCCTGTAGTCATATTTTAAAAAGTAGACACACTAAACTGATTTTAATATTTTCTACCAAATATATTCAAAATAATATTTCAACATGTAAATATTGTTGACATATTTTACTTTTTTTCCTATCAAGTCTTTGAAATAAAGCCTTTATTTTATATTTACAGAACAACTCAATTCAAACTAGTGACATTTCAAGTCCTCAATAGCCACACATCATTTAGGGCTGCCTTTCTGGAGAGCACACATCTAGAACACACAGGCATATAGAAAGTAGTCATGAAGAACTGGCTGAATAAGTGAGTGACCTAAAACCTCTGAGTTAAAAACTTCTGTTAAGCCACTCCTCCATACTCTGTACTCATTATTTGCTGATTAGTTGATTGATTAGTTTGGGAAATATGAAAATGGAACTTTGCTTTTTATTACTATTAGTGTGACTTTTTCTTTCTTAATTCAATTTGGAATCCACCTTCCAAGATCAGGATGTTCCAGATTCTACCACCTTACAAATTTACTAATCTTTCTAGTTTCACATCAAGCTCAAGTATGGTACTCTATGCTGAGAAAAATTCAGATACCATTTCTTCACGATGCCTCTAAAGACATGTACTGACTCTTCAGCCATCCATCTGTCAGGTTTTGCCACCCTCTACACATCTAACTAAACAATACCTTTCCTCTAATGTCTCTTCAGTCTACTCAGAAGAATATCACTTGCAGATTGAGAATCAAACAATGTCTCATGAAGCCCTTGCCTTGGTTTAGTACCTAACATTGTTCTCATTTGCCTGTTCTAGTCTGCATATACATTGTCATCTCCATGTAAGGTGACAGATTTTTTTTTTTAAAGACTGATTTATTTATACAAGCACGAGGGTACAGGCCAGTAGCATGGGAGGGTGAGAGAATTCACCAGACAGAGCAGGGAGCAGAACAGGCAGATGGACCAAAGACACTGCTGAGGGGACCAGGGGGCGAGACAGGAGAGGTCTGCCGCGCCATGTGGGGGTCTCCCTGGCCGGCTGGGAATCAAACCTGTGCTGCAGAGGCTGCGGACAGCTTCACAGCACTGCACTGAACCCACTGTACCACCGGGAGGCCCCGTGACAGATTCTTAAAAAGAAAAAAAAAAAATCCTAGTAGTTATATAACAAAATAATCATACAAATATCTGGCATGTGTGGATTTAAGTCTTAATTTCAACTCTTCCCTATCAACCTATGTGGTAATTCCTTGAATTATGGGCAATAAAAGCCCAGTGGATAAAAAGAGTTATTTAGCTGATGAGAAAACCTAGCTAATGCTCTCACATCCTCATTTCAATTTTATGTTGTAGTTCTCTAGTCTCCACTACATAACTCTATAATTTTAAATTTGTGTATAGTGAGAAATGATGCAAAGGAATCTAGAAGACTGCTGATGGTTAAAGAAAAGGAAAAATGAATATAAATGGAATCATTTTCACCAAAAATAAGCAAGCAAATATAATAAAAAGAAGTGTTAGGTTCAACATTAACTCAGGGTTATATTTCAGAACATTTACTCTGTGCCAGGGTCTGTGTATTCCTTCACTTAATCCTCATTAAAAAATCTTTTGACAAAAGACCTATTGTCATCGTCATTTTAATCCCAGTTATCCGAAGTAACTCCATGTCTGTCCCCCACGAGTAGACATACCTGGCTCCTGTTTTATCATCTTCTACCACCAATGTGCTTTCCACACTGTGGTCTGCAGAACCTTTATCTCAGGGTCACCAGGATGAATCTTTAAGTGCAGCTTCACCGACCCTACAATATTCCTAGCAAATCAGACTTCTGGGCATGAAACCTGCAAATCCTCTTGTAAAACAAGTTCCCCAAATGATTCCGAAGTACATTAAAGTCTGTAAACTACTGCCTTACAAGACATTGTGAAATAAAGAACTCTTCTGCAAGTATTGGGTCACACATCAGAATCTTCAGGTAAAACGTGAAGAGCACCTTCAAAATAAAAACTGCAAGGTCACATCCCAGATAACAGATTTTAGATTTATTGGGTTACACTTGGCAGTACTGGATGGTCTCACTCATAGCAGGAATTCAGAAAACCTAAATAAGGGACCAGTAAAAAGACTAATTAATACAAAGTAAAAATCAAAATCAACAAGCAACCATAAACCAGAGACACACTACGGGAGTATGGGGGGGGAGGACTAGGGTCAAAATAAGGAGGGGTACAATTGTATGGGGAATCTAACCAAAATGAAAATGTATACAGTGTGCAAAAATGAAAAATGATGTAAGAATGATATATTATTTACAAAAAAAATTTTTTTTAAAGATTTATTTATTTATACAAGCACTGGGTACAGTCAGAAGTGCGGGAGGGTGAGAGAATTCACCAGAGTCAGAGTGGGAGCAGAACAGACAGACTGACGAAATACACTGCTGAGGGAAGCAGTGGGCATGGCAGGAGAGGTCTGCGCACCATGTGGAACCCTCGCTGGTGACCAGGGATCGAACCGGCGCTACAGAGGCTGCGGGCAGCTTCGCAGCCCAGCGCTCAACTGCTGCACCACTGGGGAGGCCCAAAAATATGTATTTTTAACACAAATTCTCCTGGATCTTAAGAAGCAGAAAGCTAGACCCTGATTAGGTGGTGAACACTGAGGAATAACTAGTATAAATCCCTATCTGGTTCATGTGGTCATACTTCCATAAATTTTATGCTATAATCGTTAAATAAAAATTCATGATTGCATAATTTTACCAAAAATATATGGTAACTTGCTCTTTAGATCCTTATTTTCCAAATGGAAGAAAATATTTATTCAACCCAAAAATTTGAAAATGAAATTGTTCTGCAAAATAAAGTATCCTAAATAATCAGCAACTCTAAACCTATACAGGAATGTCAGGATATGCTGGATGCCTGTAGTCACAGGCTACTCCCCAGTATCCCTTGAGTATGTCCACTTATAGTTATGCTTCCCATAGGCCAAAAGTAAATGCCAAGTATACCTACCGCTATATACGGATGTGAGTTGTTTAAATATATAAAAACAATGAAATAAGTGATTGAAACAGCTGTTTTCATAAAAACTAAAATGAGGGTATTTTTAAAAGTTGCCTTGGAAATAGGGGTAAGTTTAACAATTATTAAAGACTAAGAATATTGTGAAAATCTAGAAAGAGGAATTTACATTACTGTTATATTTTAGAGAACCCAAATGAGAAAACTGAAGATGCTTTGCAGGTTTGGTTTACACAGGAAAAACTGACTCAGTACTCTAATTAGCAGAGGCGCACTGAGAGGAAAGGCCCAAGTGTGGCATGATAAAGAAAAGAACTCCTATGCAAGCAGAAAATAAATACTGAGCATGATCCTATTACCCAGAGTCAATCACCGTTAACATTTTCGTGGACATCTTTATTTCATAAATTTATATAATAATGATATATAGAGCTTTATATATAACATTTACATATAACACATAAATTTATAGATAATAAAAAGTAGAGATACATGTGTGATAATATATCTTTGTCTTTAAAAAAGCTACTTCATAATGTGTTCTTCTTCATTAATAATAAATCATGACCATCTTCTGATGTGAATATTTCTCTAGAATGCCTTTTTAATAGCCTTGCAGCTTTTCATTTCATAGACATACCATACTGAGTCTGTAAATCCCCTTTGTTTGCACTCATAAGTAGATTCACATTTTTTTATTAATCTATATGTTTATTTACTTTTTTCTTACAATGGTTGCTTTCTCCTCTCAGGTGTAGTTCCCATAGAATTCCCACCACCAATTCACCCATGCACCCTCACCATACTCCCTTGTGCTCTTCCCGCCCTCATTTTGATCCTTTTTTCTCCCCCATCCCAGCAGAATGTCTCTGATTTCTAGTTGTCTGTTTATTTTTGTTTTGTTGTGCTGTGTTTTTTGTTGTTGTTGTTACTTTTTTCCTTGATCCCCTATATTCCTTCTATAAATGAAACCATCTGGTATTTTTCTTTTTCTTTCTAACTTATTTCACTGAGCATAATCACTTCAAGCTCCATCCATGTTGCTGTGAATGACATCAGTTTATCTTTTTTATTGCTGAAGAGTATTCTATTGAGTGTATATACCACATCCTCTTGATCTAGTCGTCTATCTGGGGGCATCTAGGTTGATTCAAGTCTCACCTATTATAAATAGTGCTGCAATAAACATAGGGGCGCAGGTATTCTTTGGTATTAATGCCTTTGTGTACACTCACATTTTTATCTGTTATAAACAATGCTGGCACCATTGTGTGCAGCCCTCACTATTTCCTTAGGTCTTATTCTGATGGCTGTAATCTCACACACCAGATAAAATGCCCAGCTCTGCTTTTTTGGATCTTAAAAAGAGCCACTGAGTCTGCAAGATAGATGTGGAGCTAAAGTACAGCAAACCGCTAAGGGAAGAAGAGAATCCTTAACTTTATCTACAAAGTGGTATATGATCCCTATTTTCCAACTTTTGAGTTCCTGATATAGACCTTTTTTAAGTATGAACCCATGAAGATTTTTGTTTTTTTGAAATACAACCTTAGCAAACAGTATCACCATTCTCGTACATTTCTTGAGTTCCCTCCCATGAGGTGTTAATGGCAGTTCCATTATATGAGTGTTCTGTGACTCTGTCCTCAAGAAATTTAAGATGGGCCTGCACATCATAATTTAGGGATACATTTGTAATTTTCTTGACTACACAGCATCTCAACCCTTTTCCTATGCCTCACAAATCCCTGAGTTTCTCTCTCTAAACACTCATTATGCCAGCTATCCAAACTACTGAAGCATAACAGCATCTTGTATGACTGAAGAAGTACCTCCCAGGATCTGCCAGCAGAATTCCTTCTTGGTGGTACCAGCAGTGTTCTCCACAGATGATTCCACAGAATGACTCATACTGTGATTCAATCAAAGAAACTCCCTGCTCTCCTGCTTGTTTACTGAGCCTCCTGGCAACTCAAATATTTTCTTCTTCTCTTCAACTGTTAGCCAGATATATCCTTCCAATGAATTCGTTATTGCAAGAGCCCATCTTTGCTGCTTGCAACATAGAGGTCTGATTGAAATGGTAACACCTAAGATGATATATAGACAATGTGTGCCACAACTGTACAATATGAAGATCCCAGAGTAATGTGACCCATTCGCTAAAATCCAAATTCACACTCCCCAATATACTGACATATGTATGGTTGATCAGAGCAAACCAATGTAAGAATTTAACCTACTAGCAACATGGTTAATCTAAGTATATTTTCTATTAGTACACTTATCAGCAAATTACCTAAATCTAGACAGCATTTCCTCTCTGTGAGAGTTTGGTCTTCGTTTTCTCTATTCCAAGAGTCAGAAAATGTTTTTCTGTAAAAGTCCAGGTAATAAATATTTTAGGCTTTGCAGCCGCAAAAACTCTGTCACAGAATGGCACATATTAAAAAACAAAAAAACTGGCAACAACAAATGTTGGTGAGGATGTGGAGAAAAAAGGAACTCTCTTACATTGCTGATGGGAATGCAAACTGGTCCAACCACTATGGAAAGCTATGTGGAGGTTCCTCAAATTACTAAAAATGGAGCTTCCATATGACCTACTCCTAGGAATCTACCCAAAGGACACAAAAATATTTAATTTGAAAGGAAACCTGTACTCCTATGTTTACTGCAGCACTATTTACAATAGTAAGATATGGAAACAACCTAAATACCCCAAAACAGATGAGTGGATCAAGAAGATGTGGTATACATACACAATGGAATATTATACAGCAATCAAAAAAGATAAACTCATGCCATTTGTAGCAACATGGATGTTTCTGGAAGAGATTATGCCCCATGAAATAAGTCAGAAGGAAAAAAGAAAAATATCAGATGGTTTTACTTATAGGAGGAATTTAGGAGAACCAAATAAGGGATTGGGGGTGGGGGGGAGAAAACTAGTAGGCAACTGTAAGTTGGAGACATTCATCAGGGAAGGGGGAAGGATTAAAATGGGCAGAAAGAGCACAAGAGACAATGGTGATGATTCACAGGTGACTTGGTGGTGGGAATTTTGGAAGACTACACCTGAGAGGAGAAAGCAAACTGTACAAACATGAACAATGATGTAAAATATAGAAAAAAAATGAATAAAATCTGTGTCACATATTCTACTTCTTTTGTTAACAATACCTTAAAAATGTGAAAATTGTGAAGTATTACACCTCCTGATTTCAAAACATACCACAGAGCTACAGTAATAAAAATGGTACAATGCCTACATAAATACAGATATATACACCAAACAAGTAGAACAAAAGAGAACAGACAGCCCAGAAGAAAAGAATCTCTTTTTGGTCAATTATTTTGGACAGGCAAGTTAAGGCAATTCAAATGGAAAAGGACAGGCTTTCTTTTTATTTATTTATTTTTTTTTTTTTTGGTGGGACCCTCACCGGCGGCCGGGGAATGAACCGGCGCTGCAGAGGCTGCGGGAAGCCTCGCAGCCCAGCGCTCAACCACTGTGCCACCAGGGGAGGCCCAGGACAGGCTTTCTAATAGATGGTTTTGAGAAAACTGAATAACCACTTGGAGAAGAATGAAATTGGAACTTTATCTTTTACCACATTCAAAAATTAACTCAAAATGGGTCAAAGGCACAAATGTTAAGAGCTAAAACTATAAAATCCGTAGAAGAAAACACACAACAGCAGCTTCATGACATTGGATTTGACAACGACTTATTGGATATGATACCAAAGCACAAACAAAAGAAAAAATAAGTTGGACTACACAAAAATTTTAAACTGTAACAATCAAAGAACACAATCAACAGACTAAAAATGCAACCCATAAAATGAGAGAAGGTACGTCCAAATCATGTGTAATAAAGATTAGCATCCAGACTATATAAAGAACTCCTACAACTCAACAAAATCCTATTAAAAAGGGGGCAAAGGACTTGCATAGACTTCAGCTAGACATAAAAAAAGAGACAAAATCAGATATCAAAGATATCAAAGAGGAGACATCACAACTGATACCACAGAAGTATAAAGGATTGTAATAAAGTACTATGAACGATTATATAACAATAAATTGTATAAACTAGAAAAGTAGGATAAATTCCTAGACATATACAATCTAGCAAGAATGAATTATGAAGAATTAGAAAATTTGAAATCAAAAATCTCCCATCAAAGGAAAGCCCAGAACCAAATGTATTCACTGGTGAATTCTACCAAACATTTAAAGATAATGACAATCCTTAAGCTATTCCAAAACCTGAAGAGAAAGGAAACCTCTCAAATGCATTTTACAAGGTCAGATTTACCCTGATACCAAAGTCAGATAAGAACACTACATGAAAAGAAAACCACAATGAGCTATCACTTCATACCTGTTAGAGACAATGTCCTCAAAAAAAAAAATAAGCTAACAAGTATTGGCAAGGGATGGCTTGCACACTCTCAGTGCAAATGTAAATGATCTAATATAGAGGTTCCTCAAAGAATTAAAAATAGTACTAACATGATCCAGCAATCCTACTCAGGGTCTATAGCCAAAAGAAATGAAAACAGCATCTTAAAAAGATAACTGCATTGCCAGTTCACTGCAGCATTAGTCACAATAGCCAAGATACAAAAACAACCTAAGTGTCTGTCAATTGATGAACAAAGAAACATGGCGTGATTTATATATGCATATCCATACATATATACTTATACAAACGATGAAATATTATTCAGTCATGAGAAAGAAATCCTATTTGCAGCAACACCTATGAACCTTTAAGATGTTATGCTAAGCAAAACAGACATACTATATGAAATTATTTATATACAGAATTTTCAAAAGTTGACCTCATAGAAAGAGAGACTAAAATGGAAGTTACCAGAAAAGAGACATTAGGGGAGTGGAAAATGTTGATTAAAGGTTCCAACTTCCAAGTAAAAGATGAATAAGTGCTGGTGAGCTAATGTATAGCATAGTGATTACAGTTAATAATATTATATTATATACCTGAAAGTTGCTAAGAGAGTAAATCTTACCACAAAAAAGAAATGGTGATTATGTGATGTGATGAAGATGTTATTTAATGCTACAGAGGTAATCTTTTGTACTGTGTAAGTGTGTCAAATCAACATGTTGCATACCTTAAGCCCACACAATCTTATGTGTCAATTACAGCTCTATTACATTTGAGGAAAATTCAAAATAAGAAAGCAACTTCTCAAAGAGATTTGTACACCCATCTTCACAGTGGCATTATTCACAATAACCAAAAGGTAGAAGCAACCCAGGTATCTATCAACAAATAGATGGATAAACAAAATTTACTAAATATACAAAATGGAAATTTTTTCAGCCTTAAAAAAAGGAAACTGAGACACACTTTAACATGAAAGAAGTTTGAAGACATTATGCTAAGTGAAATAAACCAACTACAAAAAGACATTCTATATGATTCCACTTACATGAGATCCCCAGAGTAGTCAAATTCTTAAACACATAAATTGGAATTGGGGGTACCAGAGGTTGGGGCAGAGAGGTTACTGTTTAATGAGTACAGAATTTCAGTGAAGAGTTCCAGAGATGGTTGGTGGTGATGAATGCACAACAGTGTGGCTGCACCTATGCCAGTTACACTGAAAAACAGCAAAGATTGTAAAGTACATGTTACTTTACCACAATAATATATACACACACATAGACTTAGAGAAGAAACAAAAATAGTCCTCAGTCCCAATTTAGCCTACCTGACCCTAATCTAGTCCAGTTATCACCAAATAGTGTTTCAAGGAACTGCCAGGCAGACCTTGTGATAGGTCTATAGAGAGGGTCTAGGCTGCCCACCCAGATCCCTTCAAACACAGCAGCTCCTCTCTCAACTGGAGTTCTATGGGTTTGACTTGATGAAAGGCCTTTACAACTTGGTAAGGCATTAAAAAAAAAAAAAACCTGCTGTATCCATCTTCCTCAAGTTATAGAAGAAAAAACAAAGAACCAGAAACGGTAAGTGAAATGTACAGCAGAGTTAGAAATAGAATCAAAATCCTTAGACTGTGAGCTTAGGTCCATTATACCACCCAGGCTCCCCCAAGCAAGGCCATACACACTAACACAGACTCTGGCTTCCAACAGATCCCCTTAAATTAATGACTTAGATGCCAATAAATTCAAGTGATTCATTCAGCACTTCTACGTGCCTAGAAAGTATCTATGAGAAAAGTACAGGGCAAGATCCGACTACTCTGTGGTAAGCAGAGTAACAGCCTGCCCCCACCCCAGTCCCTGGAACCTGCAAGTATGTTATATTACACGACTAAAGACTTTGCAGATGTTGTTAAGGTTAAAGATCTTGAAACAGGGAGCTTATCCTGGATTGCACAGATGGGCTCATCTAATCATGTCAATCCTTAAAAACAATGAAATTTTCCCAACTGTCATCAGTCAGAGAGAGATGTGACTACTGAAGAACAGTCACAGGGATGGAACATTCCTGGCTATGAAGATGGAGAAAGGGGGCCATTAACCAAGAAATGTGGACACTCTACACGTAGGAGAAGGCAAGGAAATGCGTTCTCCCCTAGAATCACAGCTTGCTGACATCGTAATTTTAGCCCAGTGGGACCTATACAATACACAATGACTTACTCATTCTTTAGCTTGTGGGCAGTTAGGAGCATCTCCTGGTCTTTTGTCTTCCCTACTGTTAAGCACATTGGCCTTTTGTTTGTTTTTTTTTAAAAGATTTATTTATGCATGTATGGCCCATGGCTGCTTCCCCACTACAATCATTGAGTTGAGATGTTGTAACAGATACTAGTAAGGCCAAAAGGTTGAAAATATTATCTTATTCCTAACTGAAAGAGTTTACTGACCCCTAAAGATTGGCTGGGACAGCCCCCTATAAACTGAAGGAAAAGGATCTCCGAGTAAGAATTCACAAGATCACATAGTCTCCATTCTCCCCTGCGCAGCCATGTTATGAGGAACCATGTTTGCCTTTCCTCCTGCAGTTGGTTTTGTGACTCATGTCTGCTCACCCTTTTCAGTGAGACTGAGAAAGACAACCACAAACCCAAGGAAATCCAGCTGTGGCTATCCAGCTACACTTTCCTTTGAGTCAGCTGTCCCAGCATGTAAGCAGCTTCATTTGATCTGTTTCTTCTAATCCAGAAGTCCCCAACCCTGTCTACTATATTTTTTTAAATATTACACTAATGTATTTTTCATTACCCATAAATCATGTCCCCCTGCAGCTCTCTACCCACCAAATCAATATCTTTGTTGTTTCATGGGAAGAAGAAACACAACCTTGAACCAAGAAATCCTCTTTAACTTGTGTTTTATATTAGGTTTTTCAGGCCAAAGAGGAACTATTATTTAACAAGTCAGCTTTGTTGAAAGAGAAAATATATTTCTATTCAAAAATCATCTTTATATATATTAAGAACAAACTTCAGAGACTAAGAATAAATCACAATGAAGAGAAAACAGAAGGCATGATGCAAGGACAATTTCTATTGTCTAGAAGAATGAGGAAGACTCCACCCATCTCCTTACTTACTAGGGCTTGACACTGGAAGACGGGGGAGATTGAGATATGAATTCCAGACAAATAAGAGAATGGAAAAATACATCCATCAATGACTTAATCAACCATACCTGCATAATGAAGTTTCCATGAAAATCCTCAAAGATGGGGCTCAGAGTTTTTCCAGATCAGTGGAGACACTGGGAGAATGGCATGTCCAGGGAGGGCATGGAAGCTCAGTGTCCCTACTCACGTACCTTGCCCTAAATGCCTCTTCCATTTGTGTCCTTTTTTTTTTTATACAGTCTGTCTTTCCTGTCCTCTACAGCACACTGGCAAACAAAAAATATTCAGGCCAGTGCTTTAATTTCTCCCTCCCTCCACTGCTCCCCTATGTGTGCGTGCATACACCAACACACATATCCCACCCCACACACGCTCATGTTATGTAGTTCCAAAGCATTAGGTAACTTGCAGAATGAAATGCCAAAGCAGATGGGCTGGCATTAACATTCTGTTTCCTGAGAGGTTACACCTGACATGGGGATCTTAAAAGTTCCCCATATAAAAATAAAATAAATTAATAAATAAATAAATAAAAAGTTCCCCAGTGGCTCTGTGGTGGACATAGAGAGTAAAGAGAGTGTTTGTTAAGGGGCAGCCTGGCATGTGGCAGGAGAATCCTGTAGCAGCAGAAACTGAAAAGTAGATTCTGACAGAGATGCTGGCTAAGCTTCAGAGAGTCGACAACTGCAAAAGGCAAGTGGAGGAAGCTAAGCCAGTCAATCACCAGCACTGGAGTGCTCAGCCAGACCATCATGAGACTTGCCAATCAAAGAAAGAATAAGGAGAAGGAATAAGGAGAAGTCGACAGAAGCCAGCAGACATCCCCCTACCATGACAAAGCTACAGAAGTCTTATCCTATGCCCGATGTCACCCAGGATGAGATGATACAAGAAAAGGAGAAAGCCAAAAACAAAAACTTAAGCCCACAGAATCTGAGCTTACCTGAAAAACATTGCTTCAAACCAAAAGAAACCAATTTTACTGAAATGGGAAATTGTTAACCTCTTTTGGTTACTCTATAGAAATTGGTCTCCAGAACAAGATAAAACCAATTACAGAATATAAAGTTTCCACATTTTGAGTACCAACTGAGTATGATGAGTATCCCTTTTTCTGCCCTACACATATGCTTCCAACCACTTTTTTAATGCTAGAAAGGAAAGACCCCTCCCACTAGGCCAAGAAGAGAAAGCGAAAGCTGATGAACTAAGGCTGGGGTGACGAGCATGCTGTCCTTGCTGGAGCTTGGATTTGACGGCCCTAGAATCAGGGAAGTGTGTCAAAGGCTCTGGGCAACATTCACATGTGCATAACCAGCAGTAAAGGAATGGGGATGGGGAGGAAAGTTTTATTTCCTCTCACTGAAGCTCACTGCTAAGAGTTCAAAGTCCAGAGGGCAATTCTATAGGTTCCATGATTTCAGATGAAGCCAGCAGTACCCATTTCCACAGGGCCTACTTTCAGGCCTTGCCGTAAACCATGTCATGTCAGTGCACCCTTCCCCGCCTCCAGCCCCAGAAGCCTTTGACGGCAGCGTCACACTCCCTCCCTAAAAGGACACACAGAACAGGGCACAGGACAAAGGCGTGTGGCTGCATAGTTACAGTATTTCCCCCAAACTGGAATCAATTATCACTACTAGCTCCTCTGTCCTCTTAGAACTGTAAAGCGTGGGTCACAGTGACTGTTTTTATTGGCCTACCACATATTGAAACCATTCCTGCATATTGATACTGAATATCTCGGCCAAATCCTTGTGAAAATTACTTACTGTGCAGCACAACAGAACAACTTTCTAAAGTTAAGCGTCTTGGGATATTTTATCTTTTCAAGTACATACCAAAAGCAATTAAGTTCAAACTTAGGCATACAGTCTTTGCCAGTTTCCATTCCTGACACATATGCGTCTGTGTTTGTAAGTTCAAAGACCTCTTAAAGGATCAAATCTCTAGTTTTAATTTTCTCTTTGTGAGTGAAAAACTGTTCTATAACCTTCTTTAAATCATCTGCAAGGGAATCTGTGCATGAATCCTTTACAGAGACATCTCTAAATGGACTGAAAGGGGAGAACAAGAACCCACTGCTGTCCCCACTTCTCCAGCAACCCACAGGGAGTACTATGAGGGTTGACGAGTAAAAATTTTAAGTCACAGAGCACTAAGCAAGAAAGACATACAGGGCCTCCCTGGTGGCGCATGGGGTTGAGCACAGCGCTGTGACACTGTCCGCAGCCTCTGCAGCACGAGTTCAATCCCCGGCCAGGGAGCTGACCCACATGGCGCAGCAGACCTCTCCTGACTGCCCGCTGCTCCCCTCAGCAGTGTATTTTAGTCGATCTGCCTCTTCTGTTCCCCACTCTGTCTCTGGTGAATCCTCTCACCCTCCGTGCCTCTGGCCTGTACTCCAGTTCTTGTATGCATAAATAAATCAATCTTTAAAAGAGAGAGAGAGAGAGAGAGAGAGAGAGAGAGAGAGAGAGAGAGAGAGAGAGAGAGAGAGAGAAATACAGCAGCCTTCTGCCAAAGACTGAGACTATGAGTTTCACTACATTGACCCAAATCACAGAGCGGCTCTAGCACTCACAGCCTCATTCTTCCTGCTCCTTCTCTTCCCTGCTGAGCAATTCAAACAATCCTTTCATCTCTCTCATGGCCCCACTTTTTTGCATTCTTGGGTTCTTACATGATGCCTTCATTTTCTCCTCCTCCAAGACCACACTTTCTCCTTTTTCCCCTCAAATACGAAGGCCTTTATCAATGGGATTCACACACGCAGCTGAGTGATACACTGAATGTGCTAAAAATCTCCCAAAAAGCTATTTTACTTCTCTCTCCTACCTCCCACCCCAAGTTTATCTTTCAACACTGGTCTTCAAATTATAATTAATTCTCATTAACAGATTCTATATCTATAAATTCACCTATTCGCTAAAATTTGTCACCTTCAAATCAAGACTCACAGGCACCTCCCTGGTAATTCAGAGAGATGGGCAAAACAGGAAAAAAAAACTTTGAGTTTTCTAATATACCACAGCCACCTGAGGATAAATAAGACAATGTTCTGCCTTCTTGTTTCAGCCCTCATACTGTAAGCAAGTATCATTTTTGTAATGCGTGTAAGTTACAAGCTTTGGGGGTTTTTGCATTTTTTTTTTACTTGTGACTATGCTGTTTAAAATGATCCCCAAGGGAATTGGTGAGAGAGGAGTCAAAACAGGGGAGGAAGAGCACAAGGGACTATGGTGATGGTTCACAGGTAATGTGGTTGAAGAAAATTTATGGGGATTTATTCATTTATTGTACAAAAATAAGAAAAATATAAGAAAAATAAATATATAAATGTGAAAAATAAAATGATCTTCAAGGGTAATACTGTCTAGTGTTGCCAAGCACAAGAAGGGTGAGATGTGCCTTATGAAGAAAATACATGTCAGAAAAGCCTCATTCAGACCTAACTGCTGTTGACCATGACTTAAAGTTAATGATATATATTAAACAAAGTGTCTTTAAACAGAAACACATAAAACAAAGTGATGTTATTAATTGGTTGTGATCAGATTTGCAGGAATCTAACCCTGTATTTCCTTAAGAGCAATGGCTCAGTATTAGCTAATTTAGCGTTCACAGTGACTTTGTCCTGCCTCTGTCCCTTAATCTGTCTTTAGTTTAAAGGAAGACTTTATTCAAGCACAGCACATGAAAATGTCAAAATCATCCTTTGTTTCAGGATTCTGCCATGATATGATTGCTGGGATTGAAGCAAGGCACTCAACAATTCTAACCAGGTCATGTGTTTGCAACTACCTAATTTGTGAGTATAAACAATCCACACCACCTTCTTCAGGGTTGTGGTTCCATTTCAAAGGCTTTGGCTGCCTCCCTTCTGTTCCTGTGCTCCTCCATTGGCATGCCATTTTGTCTCTTACCCACAGTGAAGAAGGAACAATTATACATTAGTTAGTCCATTCTGGCAGAATACCATAAATTCAGTGGTTTACAAGCAACAGAAATTTACTTCTCACTGTTCATTCTGGTAGCTGAAGTCTGAGGTCAGAGTATTAATAAGGTCAGGTTCTGGTAAAAGACCACTTCCGATGTCATAGATGGCTGTCTTCTCACTGGTAGAATAATACAAAAGAGCTCTCTGGAGTCTAATGCCATTCAATAGGGATACGGCCTCATGACTAACACCCAACAAGTGTATACCACATCCCTTACAAGTGTCGGTTATGAAAAATGGTGAGAATGAGTTGAAGAAGATTGCAGAAGTATTTTCTTTTATCTTCTAATCCTCGGGACCTACCGTAGTGCCTGGCAAAGTTATTAAGAATTTGAATATGGGAGAAAAACTGAATCAATAAATAAACTACCTCTTAAAATATTTCAAAGTTTTCCCTGATACTTCACAGGTAACCTATTTATACATCATCTCTTGCCTGAACTATAATGGCTTCCTACTGGTCTCCCTGCCTCCAGCCTCTTGCCACTGCAGTCCACCCCCCCCAGGGCCACCAGAATTATCTCCAAAACACAGGTCATTCACCACCTTCCTTGAAGATCTTTAGTTTTAAGAAGCAACAGGATCAAGTTCAAATTCCTTTCATGGATTAAGGCCCTTCCTCATTCGACCTCAACTTAACTTTGCTGATAAATATTGTCCTTTCCGTTTTTTAACTCTCCTCCAACCCACCCTAAGTTCCAGCCAGGTAAGTCTTTGGTAATATCCTGCACACTGTTTTTTCTTCACCCCACCTAGCTAGCCTAGTAAACGCCTCATGATCCTTCATTGCATAGTTCAGATGTTAACTTATCTCCACATTTCCAGGCAAAATTAGTGTTTCCTTTATTATCCCTTAACTATGATGGTACTCATGACATTGAATTATAATTATTTGTTTAAAAGTATATCCCTCCCACTAAGCTAAATCCTATTCCAGAGATGGACCTACACCCTTACTCCCTATGTTATTGGATAATGGGTTTTGAATGATGGGGGAAAGGAAGGACAGAAGGTATTGGCATTTTTCCAATTGCTAAGTCTAGAAACCTGGAAGTCATGAATTCCCAGAACAGAAAGGAATGTTACAGATCATCATGAAAAATCTTTACTTTAAAGATAAGTAAATTGACTCTTCTTTCATCCCCTTTACACAATTTGTCACCAAATCCATTTGTCATATCCTCTTTCAAAATGTCTACCAGATTTCCTTCTGACTCTAGCCCCTCCCACCTACATCCAGTCTATGCTCACTCACTCCTGCTGGGATTGCTGAAAGAGTCCTCCAAGAGATCTCCTGTCCTCCCTCTTTCTGAGCCATCACATACACAAATAACAGAGGCAACTTTCTAAACTAGTCCTTTTAACAGGTCATCCAAACCACCCCAAAGAAATGTCTGCAATTTCTTAGTGGCTTGGTTTTAATAAGCCAAGTTCCAACCCACCCAACATCCACCAGTGTGGTCTTCTAGAGCTCAGTCATCTCAGTCACCTTCTTGACCCAACTCTTCCCAACAGTCCCAGACATATTTACCATCTTGCAGTGTCAGAAAATACGGCAGTACTCCATCCTGGTCTCCTGCTTTGGTCCCAAGACCCTCCCTGATGTCTTCCTCTTCACCTCTACTCATTAAAAACATCATCAACCTTCCAGGTCCCCCATTATACCTTTCTCCCTGCCTTCCACAGATCAAACTAACACTCTGAACTCCTATCATCCGTATGGCATTTATCATATTCTTCTACTGATGGACTTTTGGCTGCTGCATTCTATTTTTCTTAATATAGAGACAAACTCCGTAAGAACAAAGTCTCCTCTTCTATGTATCAGGCCATCCCATGTGCCCTCAGTACCCATGGAAGTGTTTTGTACAGAACAAAGTCTTATTATTGTAAGAGTCTTTGAGTATCTCTATTTCTCTGATTCCTAAAACGGTGACGGTAGAGTCTGAGACACACAATCACTGTGCATGTGCACACTGCAGATGCTTGCGGGTCGAAGAGAGAAAGAAACAAGGACATGTTTTCTGGGTGTAGGCACACATGTGAACCTGTCCTCCATGCTGCTATATGGGTGAAGTCCTCTGTAAATGGTTCTCCATGGTAACCCTGAAGGGGAAAAGATTTAAAAGATAAGGCAGAGAGGTCGGTTCAGACCCACAAGATCAGCCTTGGTGTCCCCCTGGAGTTAACTGTCAGGCTAACCTGGTTTTAGGATCTAAGGAAACTCCCGGACCCCAACCAAATCTATTCTCCAGCCTAAATTTAATCCCTGAGGGCACCTGCTCGTCTCTCTTTTCCTGAATCCTTAAGTAAGAGCATAGACATGGGGTAAACACACCAATTTATCATAGCCTAGGCCTCACCAAACTGCAATAATTCTTTAAATTTCTCAATGCCAAACCAAGTCCCAAGTTGCAAACAGGGTATTTTAGACATCAGTACAAACTGCTTTGTCAGATTAGAAATACTTTTGATATTTGAAGAGTTTCAGCAAAATATAAGGCAGGTGATAAATACACTGAGATTACCGTTTAGATACCCGCAAGTGTCATTAAATGACAACTTATTTTCCAATCTACCTTCAAATTACATACAAACATTGTTGAAGTAAAGAACTTTCTATAATAATATCAGCACATCATATTTGGCTTTGCATCACTTTCATTCATGAAATGTTAAATTGCTCCCCCACTTCTTGATTTTTGTCTTACTTTATTTCGATGGCTTCAGAAACCATATTCTGTACTGTGATATTTCCAGGTCAAATTTTTGCGCAGACAAAGTCAATCAATAAACATTTCATCTGAAAATGCTAAAAAGCATCTGTGTAATATGTGTAAGATTCCAATCCTTCATAGTGATTCTCAGGGTGTCCTTATCACTGGTATGGTGTTTACAACACATTCTTGTGGGAATCAAGGTCAGAATACTTTCTGCATTTCCATTAGTTCCCACTAGAGAATGACAAAGTCCTTTCAACACTTCTTAGAGACCTCCTTTCAGCCCTCTACCATGTCTAACGCCTTAGAGTCAACATCTGAAACAATTATGCATGCATTGACTTGATACCTGAGGACCTATAAAGTGCAGTTAATTTGGTAAAACATCCAGTTAATATTCTGAGTTTCTACATGTTTTGCAGCATGTGACTCAAATGACTGAATTTTTGCTGGGTTAATGGGAAGTTCAGACACCTCCCAAATCCACCATTGCAAGACTCAAAATATGTGACTAACACTATCCATAAAGTTGATAGAATCAATTACTTTAACTGAAAGAAAACTTAAATTGTCCCTTTGCATTGGCTGTGCCATCAGCTGAACATGCTACATAACTTCTCCTAAAATATGATTTGATATGAGAACATCTGTAACCATGTGGAACATATTTTTCCCAGGACTTTACTTGGAGCTCTCTACAGATATCAGATGTTCTCCACAGAATCTGTGACAGGTCTTAGGATTCTTGAATAAACATCAGCTATGCCTCTGTCTTAAACAGTGTCAATGTGAATTGAAATTTTGCCAGCCTTCTTAACATCACCACCAGCAGACTTCTTAATTAATCTGTTGATACTGCAGATAAAACTTATATTAAAATCAAAGATGCATAGCCAATCTTCCACTTATTTTAGAAATTCACTTCAGTTTCCAAAGATTCAAGATGTGTTTGAGCAAGCAACAATCTGAGAAATATGCACTGGAGCTCTATTTTACCACTTATATTTGCTAGAGTGACAGGGTCCTTTACAATGGCCTAAGTCCATTAATCATGCAAAATAAAAATAATACTTCAGCACAACTTGTTCTTTCTTCATGTAATTTTGATTATCAAATGGAAGACTGGTGGTGTGATTAATAGTACTTCTTAAATGGGAAGCCTTCATCTCGTATACCAGTCTCTGACATAAATGTTCTACAAACTACATCTAAAAATATTATAAAAAAGAACCTATTCCATTAATTTTAATAAAGCTATCTCGGATATGCACAAGGAGGTATACACAAAGATATTCTCAAAATTTTTCAGTGATTTGAAATATTTGGATAGTCTTGTGT
This sequence comes from Talpa occidentalis, assembly GCF_014898055.3. NCBI lineage: Eukaryota > Metazoa > Chordata > Mammalia > Eulipotyphla > Talpidae > Talpa > Talpa occidentalis. Next base: position 78,247,087 of record NW_023604861.1, on the reverse strand, counting down.
CATATAGTAAAGTTAAATGATTTATGGCACATTCCACAAGAAAAGCTATGCTGTTACTAAAATATGGTAAATGTATTTTTACTAACATGGATAATAGTCCACCGTTATAGTTAAGTGGTGGAAAATGTTAAAGACAATACAATAGTTTTTTTGTTTATGTTTTTAGTATGCATGTCTACATTGCAAGGAAATAATTCTGAAAAGATAGACATCAAATAGTAAAGAGTGGTTATCTCAGGATGATGGAACTATGGGTATATTTTATCTTTGCACCCTTCATTATGCCACCACCACTATGCTGTGACCTGTAAGTGCCCAGGATGTGAAAAGGTAGTCTGAGCTGAGAGCAAAAGACAGAGGGTGCACAGCTTTAATGGCTCCCAAAGGCAAAGGGCTCTGGCATGGAAGCTGTGAATGTGCACTTCTAATAGGCTCCAGGAAATACTAAGGTTATTACTTTAACCACTACCTTCCTACCTAACACTGTCTTCTTCCTACCTAACATTGTCTTCTTTGGCGGGGGGGGGGGGGGGTGTCTCTCTGTCTATCTGTCTGTCTCCCTGCCTGCCTGCTGATTCTTCTACTATATGATTGGCTTGGAAAGGCCTGTGGCTTCTGGCTCCAAACCTAGGCCTTCTGAATAACTAAGTGTTCAATACGTGATTGATGAAGAAATGCAGTGACTTTCAGGCATGGTGGTAGAATACTGAGCAGCTCTGTGGTGTTCACTACTTCTCATATGGGACCACATCATCATAAACTGCTTCACCCACCTGTGGGCCAGAATCTCTGGGGGCAGGACTATGAATCTAGCTCTCCAGGTGTTTCTGCTCAGTAAAGGTTGAGAAACTGTCCCAGGAGTCAAAGGATAGGGAGAATTCTGTGGTTTGGTCAGGGAAGGTTTTTGCACTGAGACAATGGAAGTCCCTGATAACGTGACACTGCCTTCAAGGAACTTCATCACACTTTAACTCATTAATCACTTCAGTATGAATTAATGCCTCCAATTAACACAGAAGAAAATAGAACAAAGTTGATAAGATTTAATAAAAAACTCTTTTTAAAGGTGCAGAAAGAACTTAGAACTAACTTAAGGATTCCCCAAGGAAGTTGGGGAAGAAGCACATCACAATCTGCCAGAAGACTTCTTGTTTTCAGGCAGGACAACCCCCAAATAAAGAGATTTTTAAAAGAGAACAAAAAGATGAATAAAAATGTTCCTACTCCCCTAAAGACGTTTAAGCAAGCTCTAAGTTAGAGGAGAAAAGAGAGCTGGACTCAGAACACTTAGTGGACGGTCTCTCCATGCGCCACTGTTCCCAGCTGTATCTGCCAAGACCCAGAATGCCGGGATCTTATAAAAGGCATTTTGAGAGGCCGCAACACTTCCTCCTCTTACCCCAACATGAGGCCCTCTATTAAGCCGGAACTAATTCTTATGACAAGTTACAAACCACAGGCAAAAATAATGAAAACCCTGACACCACTTACACTGGAGGAAGACTCCAGAGAGTTCTCATGACAAAGCCCCCATTATTCACCTAACTCTCATCGTCATCCCCAGCGCTGAGCACAGCAGCCTCCACAACCCTTGTAGAATGTGGCAGAGGACAGAATTTCCACAGTGGCACTGGTTCAAACTTATAGGAGACGATTCCGCCTATCTGACCAACTTTTACAGATTTTCTCTTTGAATTAGAATGAGAAAGACTCAAGTCAAAAGTTCCAGGTTTTATATTCCTGGTTATCGAACAGGGCATGGCCTGAAACAAGTTAGCTGATTTCTCTGGTCCCTGAGTGTGTGTGTATATGCTTGCATGTGTGTATATGTAAAAGTACAGCAATGGCTTCAAAATTGAGAATTTGAGCACATCTAGTATGGGGGTGATGTCTGTGTCCTTCCAGTTGTCTATTCACAAGTACTGACAGGTGCTCCTTTGCTAGAAAAAGAGGACTTATGCATCAAAGGTCTGTAAAAGGAATGAGGGTTGAGGAGCCACTCTCACTGGCAGCAACCCTGTTGGCCTGGAATCAGAAGGATCTGCCACCACAGTGAGGCTCCAGTGGCAGAATATGTGAGACCTGGCTCTTGCATGCAAGTATGCCACCCTCACTCTCCTGAGGAACGCAGAAACAGAGAAATCCATAAAAGAACGCCAAGGAGAGAAACTTCAGAATTGGGTCATTCCACTTACAGAGATTTCCTTCCAGCTCACTGGTGGGCAAGGCCTGGAAACTGCAATGCAATGAAAGCACTCCCATGATGCACCATGGGGCCAACAGAAAGCTCTAAGTAGGGAATATACTGGAAAGTAACTATGAACTACAAAAATTAACTAAAAGTATACAAAAGCCCCTACCTTTCTTTCTCAGCAAGAGGTCAAAGGGCAAAAGAGAACTCATATACCAAAGGTAAATTAAGTCCATAGAGGGTCCATGTGACTACATCTAAAAACATCTTTAGGAAGATAGATTAAGTTTCTCTTACTTTCCAAAGAGGCCTCAAATTGTTTCTGAGGTTGACTGATCCCTGCAAACTGTGAGTGAATTCAGCCAATCTATCTCTGATCTTCATAGCTTTAGTCCCCTCTATCTCCATTTAGGATAGTACCATCTGAATACAGACACCTTCAAATCAGCATGTTCTAAACTAGAATCTCTTTGTTCATAAATTTTAATTATCATTAAATATACATATATGTACTTTCCTCAGATCTAAGGTCATCGAGGTTACCGGATCTTATGTGTCTTTGCATCTCCAATGGAAAGATAGTAGCATCTCATAGTAGTTGGTTGCAGTGAACTAGAGTACTCATAAGTTTTAGCGAGAATAATGCTAGCTGCTGTGACACTTATTATACATGTTCTCAGGAACTGATTAAACATTACTTTTTTGCACTGAAGAACCCAACATGGATGTTCCTGACTAGCAGGCCAGCACTTTACACAGCTTATTTGGAACCTAGGAAAATTCTGTTTTATAGCTTTGCCCCCTTTAGGGTCTTAAAGTCATCTGCATTCCGCCCAAAGATGAGAGCAGGGTGTTAGGAGGAGAGGAGTACTGAAAGAGAATAAACTGCCGAGGAAAATCCCATTTTTGCCTATTCTCAAAAGTATCCAAGTTTGGAGGACAAATTATGTTGTGACGCTACTGGTGAACATCTCATAATCTATGAAACTACCACAGAGTTTCTCAAGGCTTACATTTTTCACCATAGACAACTGAAAAACTCTCTGTAAATATCGTAAACTTAATGAAGATAAAGGTCATTTCACCTCGCCACCATCTACTCTCCTGTGCAGTCAGGTAGACTTTGAACTTTAAAGTTTATTTCAGAGAAATCACAGCCCTCCAGAATATGCCTCCTCTGTGCAATATCAAAGCAGTGCCCCAAATGTGAAGGACCAAAGTCTGATACTGAAAAGCAGAAGTTTCATATCCAGTCACCAATAAATCTGTCTTCCAGGAAAGGTCTGCCATCTTCAGACAGGCTAGTTTTCCTTGCCCCCCTCCCCAAAAAACCCTACAATCCAATATAAAAACCCACCTTACTTCCAGCACTGAAAAGCATGACCTATTAGGAAGTCAAGAACCGTTTTCCCAATGGTGAACTGCCACTCAACTTTAAAAACAGAAGTTTCTAAATTTGAAATTAAAATTATATAGACGGGAACAAGCCTGAGGTTTACCTTTCTAATAACCCTTCATGATGTGAATGGGTTCCTAGACCCACTTCCTAATGTGGGTATGTGTGGAGGCCTCCCCACACCAAGACACAATTGAGACTTCAACTCAGTTCTGACACTGTCTACCAGTAGACAGCATCAGGTTCCACAGGTCAAAGGTTCAGCCTCCCAAAACCACCCTCTACTTCAAATGCCAGTCCCAAGCCAGTCAGTCTGAGTAGTTGGCTACAGATCAGAGGTTCCCAGGACCATCACTTCAGGTTAAATAAATTTGCAGAGTGGCTCACAGAACTGAGAGAAACATTTTACTTACTAGTTCATTGGCTTATTTTAAAAACTGATTTACTCTGTTGTGCAATGAATAGCACATTGGGCTTCTAAAAGCTGGTTTATCATATAACCCGGGAACAGCCAGATGGAAGAGATGCACAGGACGAGGCACGGGGACAGTGCAGAGCTGCCATGCCCTCTCCAAGTGTGTCTTGTTCACCAACGAAGCTCTCTGACCTTTGCCCTCTCCAAGTGTGTCTTGCTCACCAACGAAGCTCTCTGACCTTTGGGCTTTTATGGGGGCTCCATAACACACGTATGATTAACTCATTGGCCGATGGCAACTGATCAAACCTCCAGGTGTCTTCTCTCCACGGAGGTCAGAAGTGGGACTGAAAGTTTCAACCCTCTAATCACATGACTGATTTTCCTGGCAGGTAGACTGCATCTTTAGGTAAATGAATAACTTGCGACACTCACACTCTCAACACATAGGAAATGTCAAGGGTTTGGGAAGCTATATGACAGTCACTGTGGACTAAGACCAAATATATGTGAAAAAATATATACTTGGTCATCTGAATAATCAAATACATTTCTTATAAATTACACAATATTGCACAAAGCAAAAATAAAGGTGTAAGGAAATGTTTAAAGTACTTAAGGGCAAAAGGTTTTCAAGAATCCAAGAGAATTTCATAAAGTACAAATATATTATATCATGTATTAGATGGCTAAATGGAAACAATGTAAAACCCTTTGTTAGCCTACACTTTCATAACTTTAGTCTGAGCAAACTGAAATTATACAAAAATCTCTTTGAAAAATAGTCTGCAATTCAACTACACCAGTTCAAACTGATTTTTCATTAGTCCAGATGAAAAAGACTTTGCAAAATATAGAGGATTTCCCATCTAACAACTTCTCCAGTGGAGTCTTGTGAATATATTGCTAAGGAGTCTGATCAAATGCTTAAGTATTAACCATGTGCAAGAAAAGCCATTAAATGAATGAACCTTCTGTGAATTAAATTGATTTTCTAGAAAATGAAAACAAAACTGAATCCAAAAATAAACTATCTTAAAAATCACATTAGATGTGTAAAACCATAAAATATTTTTTTCACTGAGGCTATAAAAATTAAATTAGCTAAAAGAGGAAATAAATGCTTTTGTGTTCCAAGCTGTTCCATTTATTAGGACAATAGTACCTATGAAGGAGCCAAAACTCTAAAAAGAATGGTAATTGTTTCTTGGGATGATGCTTTGTGTAGTGAAAGAAAGTCAGTTTTATCTCTCAGTAGCTTTGCGGGAAGAGTAAAATCATACTTAGTGGCTGCTCACAACTGGAAATGGAGGGGTGATAACCAGAAGTTCAGGGATATCCACATTTGACCCAAAAGCCAATTGCTGACTAGTGATACCTGGAGAGGGAAGAAAGGAGCAGAGAAGCAGCCTGCCTGCCCTCTCCTCAGCAGGCAGCCAGCTCCTCTCCTGCTCTAAGCGGAAATCTAATGGATGAACTTTTCCAGTAATGAGGCTTCACAGTCTTGCCACCACCAAGAGGAACAGCAATCAGGCCAAGAGAAAGGCTGCTAACTTGCTCACAGAAGTGTTGATAAGGCTTTCTGCAACTGGTCTACCAGAGGAGGGCTTCTTATCAGTCGTCATTTGAACACTTTGTGAATCCTTCTTAGACCTCCCTGCACCAGACAGACAGATACACATACATATACACACACACACAGGCAAGATGGAGCAGGGAGGGAGGATATTACCAAATTGAATACCAACATTTTCAAAGGAGACTGTGTCTAGTGCATGTGTCTCATGTTATGAGAAAGCTATACTCCAGAAGAATATCATGTAAATCCCATCAGAATTAGAGAACAGTACCTTTTGGTAAACTCCAAATTGTTTAGTTTTCTTGAAGGGAGATGTACACATTATCTATAATTCCAGCTTCAACTCGATGACTGTGATTTTCAGACAAAATATAGAGGAAAATGAAAAAAACTGTCTTTTAATCTCCAGGATAGTTGAGCAGTCAGACAACAGACATAAGCAGGCAGGAAAACATGCTTTTCTTTATCAGAGTCACTGTGAGTGGGCTTAACAGCAGACCAAGCTCAAAGAAACTGGGATCAAAAGCAAAAAACCATCGACATTACTTAGCTAAACATTTTAAGAACTAGTCCTACTTAATATGGTAATAATCCTCATTTGACTAATATTTTTCAAAACACTTGTATGAAATTTTATTTTTAAGGTATAATCAAACCCCAAGAACAAATAATTAGCACTGTCCAAGTCAAAGTCTTGAATTCCTCCCCTTTGTCCTCATTCTGTTACTTCCAATCCCTTTTCTCTCACCCACTGCCAGAACTTCACCCTCAGACTCTCATGATATAATCGGCAGGTAGAAATACAGCTCAAAATATCATTATTTTTATATTATATGTATTCCAAGAATGATTATATTTATTTTCAGTTTGTAAACAGAAATACAATCACAGATTTTACATGTAATCCCTGACATCATTTATAATCATCTAGTTATATGAAAAATTTAATGCCCCAGCATTTTTTATGGTCTTCCTTTCCTATTTTAATCACTCACTGTACCAATTATCAATTATCTCTTGGTCACCTGGAATTTATCTCTAAGCTTTTTTTTTTTTAAGAAAATAACTAAATTCTTGTCTAGGAGAAAAACCAACCATAGGAATTTTCTGAAACTTTGCCTATCAGAGAATTTATCTATTGTTTTTGCATATAAAAGACATATTATCTAGGTATAAAATTCCATGTAATTTCATGAGCAAAACTACAGCCATTGCTTGGCATTGCTATCATAGAGTACTACTATTCTGGATGATTTTATCTTTCTTCTTTTGGCATCTTGGCATCATTTATTTGTCCCACACTGAACATGTGCTGTTTTAATTAAAAAAAAAAAAAAGAACAAACAGATTTGTGATGTGAGCTTACTATTTCATTCCCACATTGTGCTGAACTGAATGTTAAGAGGTATACACCAATAAATGTTGTCAAGGACACAACTATAGGTCAGCTATAGAACAATGGGGACTACTGATGATATAAATGATTATTATTACACAGTAATTTTACAATGAACAAAAATACATTGGGATTTAATTATCACTTTTTAGGGAGGAAAAAAAAAAAAACAACAGTATACCTGGACTACACAAGGTGAAAACATCAGAGGTCCTCAAACCTCCCCAAATTGTCCACAAAGATTCTGAAATCTGAGGTCACATGGTTTCACAATTAAGTTCAAGTCCTAATCTCCTTTAGGCTACAGAAGAATACCACCTCGCAGTCAGAAAGATGAGATGCCCCTTTCCCCAAAAGGAGACATCAAAACTGATTAAACTTTGGAAGGATTTGGATGAAGGACTACAGAACTGCTGTTAAAAACACCCTGTCCCAGTTCAAATTATTTCACCTATGGTCTCACAATTACTTTGTTGTAGCAACTCATGTAAAGGAAAAGACTTTTTGCTTTCACATTCATTAACCCATAGAAAATTTATGAGGCACAGCACCCTAGAATATCCTCCAAGAACCTCTAAAGGGGGAGGGGACTGTAACAATGCAAGCTCCAGAGGCTCCTCTACCTATCATGCAGGTGAGCCTGTACAGGTGACCTAAATTAGCCAAGCGAAGTATTCTTATCTACACAACAGAAATGTAGTAATACTTAACTGATAAGACTGTTGTGAGGGTTAAACGAGAAAACTATATCTAATACACTTAGCACAGGGCCCTTCATGGTTTTTTATGGGTTTTACTATCACAGCCAGGCCCAAATAAAGATCCCTGTGCTTGAGTAGAAGAAGTCTATAAAAGCTGCCATATCAAGCAATACACACAGTGACTGTGCCAATCTTGACACCTTATATCTTTATATCTTTCCATCTTATAGAACTTCCTATGTCATAACATCTATTTGTACATTCCCAGGGCCAGCTATTGTTAAGCTGTTTTTGTAGAGCCCCCAAAACTTTGTCATGGCAGCCCTCCAGTTTGGCCCTATGATGAAGTTCTTATCGGTGTGGTAACCTGCTAACATTTGACCTTTGGCAGCCAAAATCCTGGTGTCCAAATTTGCTTGCTTCAGTGTTTCACTGGGCAGACAACTGGAGAAACAGCTGTGCTAATGGTTTATTGACTTTTAGGATAAACTCAGCTAGGAGTGGCTAGAAATCTCCTTTTTGTCCCAGAAAAGAGAGATCCCTCTGAATTTCAGAAAGAAAAGACATCTCAGAACCAAGGGGTTTCTAGACTGTGATACGGGATGCTCTCAAGACTGCCAAGAAGAAAACATCTCACAGAGTTGAATGAGCTGAATGAGAACAACAGAAAGACAAGAAGGTTCTTGTGCTGCTTGTGCTCCCACCCAACAAGTCTCCTACTATACTCCTCCCAAAGTTGGGTTTGTTCTCAGCAGTGAATTGATGGCAAGGGGAGTGAGCAAATGCTGTATCCGAGTAATACCTGAGAGAGGGTATTAACCGAGAGAGTCCAAACCAAGTTAAGAAGTCACACTCCAAGTCCTGCTTCCCTGTGACACTGACAATTTGCAGGGGAATCTTCAAGTCACCCCACTTTTCAAAACTTCTATCCTCCACCTCTATCCATTTGCTCCCACAATTTCCACCCTCAGCAGTCTATTACTCCTTCTCTCCTTTTCTAAAGAGATCCTGAAAATGTGACAATTAAGAATAAAAAACAAATGAAAACACAAAGCTAATCACACAGACACTTCATAATAATTTTATAAAATAATATTTTAGAGTATCTCTTTGGAGGTAAGGTACATCCATGGTAAAGCATCGGAGTCAAAGAAGCTGAGCAAGTACATCAGATTTTAAAGTTCACATGAAAGCAGATTGAAAGGCCCCAGGTCACATATTCCTCTGTTTGACTTTTGTCGGAAGAGCTTACAACCTGGAAGCAGCCACAAGGCGAAATATTACATCAGACTTGTGAGAGCGTCTCTCCCTCCTGTTTTGTTTCTTTGTCAATGAGCTACCAGTGACTCCCATTCAGGAGCCGATTATGGCCATGAAACCTGTCATAAGCAGAGAAAACTGTCCCACAAACTTCACACTACCAAATCACAGAAGAAAGGCTGGAAGCTCCATTCTTTAATTTATTCACTGGGGCGAGTTTTCTACCCACTACTTACCCACTGTCTGATTCCCCACCAAAGCAGCATTTGCAAGTTGAAAGATTTATATTCTGTGAAATATTTCACTTGTCATCAGCCAGTGGCTCCAGGCTTGCCGGCTGTGCTGGTCAGTTCCAGGAAGGTTCCCTCAGCCTTCCTCATAGGCAAGGCCACACTGCTCCCAAGTGGCTTTTATGGAGAATCAGGAAGCCAGAATGAGCTGTGTTGGAGTGCTCTTCAGACCTCCCAGGCTCTACCTGCCTGCTAGAACCCCATCTCTATAAACCCAGACCTTGACACACTGGAGAGCTCAGCAGCTCCCAGCTATAGGGAGGCCCCTGGTCATAGCAAGGGGAGGAGTCACCTTAAATGCTTAAAACATCTAAAGAGCTTCACAGTTGGTCAGAGAAAACAAAGTCCAGAATTCAACCTGGATTTCATCACAGGGGAGTCTGTTAAGAAAAAAACATAAGGATGCCTTCTCCATCCTTTAACTTTAAAAAAGGAAAAAGACAACCAAGAAAATAATTGGACACTAAAAACACAGTCATGAGTACCTCTTCACAGGACTATTGGCACCACCTGAGGCAACTCCTTATCCTTTTATGAAACTATGTATAGCAGCTTATGAAAGTAAAGTGGTCTTAATAAGCTAAGTCTCCTTCAAGCTCATCCTTTCTCATCAATTAAAAATACAATCTATCTTTATAATTAGTGTTCTTATAACTGATTGTTATTGCACCCCAAAAAGGGTAGAACGGATGTTCTGGTACTATGATATAAGCTGTGCTCAAAGTTTAGAGCTACATCACCTCGTTAATTCTCAGTTGACAAGAGCTCAGTTAGTTAAAAACAAGACCTTCCTCCCACCCACCCACCACCCCCCCAAAAAAAAACAAGTCTCAGGGATATACCTGGCCCTACCAATTCCTGTTATCCTGGGGAATCTCAATACTCCCAAGTCCAGACCAGTGAAAACAGAACCTGTGCAGGTGGACCCAGGCATCACCTAGGTCATGAGGCTCACGGTGTTTTGAAGCTCCGCCAGGAGTTACAACCTGCAGGTGAGTTTGGGAACCGTCCTCCCTCGCTGGTGTTCTTAATACTAGCTGCACATAAAATTAACTGTGAAACCGCCCAACAATACCTATTCCCAGACCGCACCTCAAAACAACTAAAAGCAATCTCTGAAGATGGCGTGATTCAGAAGGTATATTATTAGATCAAATCATTTCACTCATTACAAAAACGTATCCACAGAAAAAGAAAAAAGCCTATATACATATACATATAAGATAAGCATAACCCCAAATCTATCTTCCAGAAATAACCATGGCCACAGTTAATTTCTGTAACTGGCGTAATGGGGGCAGGGCGTGTGTTGCAGGAACCTGTAAATGAAGGAAAGCGGACTCACAGGTCTTGAATTCAAAGCCCCCACCACCTTCCAACACGCTACAGGACGCTCAGAGGCGGAGGCTGCCCCTGCCGCGCGCATGCGCTTATGTAGACACAGGCTCGCACACAACTGACGCAGCGGAAGGCACGCAGCACGCACGCACGCACGCACGCACGCAGGCGCGGAGCACGCCCTCTGCACTGGAAACCTTCGCTTTGTGGGTAACCAGGTTAGAAGCATAGTGTTCACCAAACGGTATTTGCGAAAGAAGTTATCTCATGTGAATTTTTTTCTAATCAAAGATTTTTGGAATGCCCAATGTGAGCGGCTCATCGGAAAAAGCAACCCTAGCGGAGGGCCAACTTGCTCTCACACCATCTGTAGGGTGAATGGTTTTTCAGGCTTTTCTGTCCTCCCACCATTAAGATTGCTGGGCCTGATGGGGCACCTGCAGTGGTTACATTGTTGCAAATTATCTTGTTTACTTCTGTGGGTCATAGGCGTATTGAGACAGCCACCAAGAGAAGCAGAAGAGAGAAGGGGAGAAAGGAAGCCAGAGAAGCCCAGAGTAAGGACTTGCCCGGGCCTTGGAGGCCTTTTGGCCTCCTGGCCTCCTGGCCCCCTGGCACCGCTGCCTGCCGTGTACCTGGTTGTTGCGCTGCATGCAACGCTCAATAAAAGCCTGAGAATGCCACCGAGGGCTCCAAGACTTTTCTTTACCTGTCTGCGGGATCATAGATAACCTGCTCCTTGCCCTTCCTGCCCCTACACCATCCTAGGACAAAAATAAATAATAAAAAAGTGATGCTTGTTGAACCTCAGCTGTAAATCTTTGGTAAATTGTTGTGGCTTGTTTTTTTGTTTGTTTTTTAATTAAGACATTTGAAATACTAAGGTACAGGAAACAAATCCCTACCATTGAGAGCCTGGGGATATTTGAGGCCAAAAAGGAAAGATGAGTAACAAATTCCCGTAAGGCACTTGGTTAAAAGAAAGAGAGGAGCATACGGCCAGAGATCCTTTATAATATGTTGCTATTGTTAGGAATTTTAGTACGCTGGTAATTATACATGAATCCTCAGGCAAATCAAGCCTCATCGTCCCATTTGTAAGTGAGAGACATTGAGTCTAAGGCAAGGTTTCTCAGGTTGGCTTTACTGACATCCTCAGCAGGATACTTTTCATTTATGGGGGAGCTGTCCTGTGCATTGTGGGTTTAGCTGCATGCTGACCTGTACCCCTAGCTACCAATAGCAGACACTACCCACTCCCAGTTTTACAATCAAAAACTTCTCCAGAAGATGCCAAATACCTCTTGAGAAGCAAAATCAGCCATGGTTAAGAACCCCTGATATGGGGTAATTCTGAAGCTTTCTTTTCAAAAATTCACAATGTGGTTTGGTTTTTTTTGAAAGTGGGGAAATGATTTGACAAACAGGGAATGTGCATATAAAAAGACAAAGATGAGAAGCTGTGGTTACTATTTACCTGTGATAAAACAGAGGTTCTCAATCTTGGTTGAATATCATAATTTCCTTAATAACTTTTCAAATTCCCAGTCTGGAGATCAGACCCCTGACCAATTAAAATCAGAACTCTGGGAATGGAAAAGCATTTATCTCATTTCAGTGGGCAACAGTTTGAGGAGCACTAAAGGAGAGCTTAGCATGAAACAGAAAGAGCAATAAGTCTGTTCATCATTTCTTATGATTCCAATAGTTCATTTCAAACAGCAAGAAGAAAACCAAAAATCTAGTTTATACAGGCATTTTGCAAAGCACTGGGAATCAGGTAATCTTGAATCAACCCATCCTCAAGCTTTAGTTTAATTAAAACCAACACTGAATTCTAAGAAAAGTACACAGGCATACAGAGACCTAAGCAAAGTCAGAGAGTTCAATATCTCTCCATGATGTGCTACCATTCAACCCTTGAATCTCCTGTCCCCTACAGTTATTCACTTAAAACCATGCCAGTCATTCTCTCCAAACCATGACTGTCAATTGCATTAATCCTGTTGGAGATTATCTGTTCCGGTTTATCAAGCAAATGACAATCACATCAAAAGAAAATGTTATCACTCCCTGGAAGAGGAAGATACACCCTATGGACATCCCTGAATGAAATCAGTCTATGTTGCTGTGTTTGGAAGAACCCTGGAGACCCAGGCAATGAGCAAAGCCACTACATTGCTGACTAGATGTGAATAATAATATAAGTAGTTCAAAGGAGTTAGTCTAAAGTCACCAAAGAATTCTTGACTATTTCTTGGGGATTCTGTACTGATTAACTTGGTACTCTTTCAAAATGCTCACAATAACCTATGAAGAAAGTGGTGACATAAACATGTACAATCCTTTTTATTAGAATTTGACTTTGCTTGCTAGTACAAGTAACAGTGGCAGCCAAAATTTAATAAACACCCTGTGCCAGGCCTAGTGCAGTATTTTATATAGATATTTTATTTCATTCTCATTAGATTGGTTTAGTAGCAGTAGTGGTGGTGGTGGTATCATCATCCCTGTGTTGCAGCTCAAGAAACTGACACTTAGGTTAAATGACTTGCCCAACACCCTGCTGCCAGAAACCACAGAAATGGGAATTAAAACCCAAGTAGTCTGGCTACAGAGCTAAATTTTTGAGCATTATGTAATATGGCCTCCTGAGTCTCCTATTCATTTTTCAGATCATGAAACTCGTAACTTTGCATAGCAGTCTTTCAATCTCAGATTTCAAAACACTTTAAAGTTATATAGCATATAAGCTTATGACTGGATATGATCCACATGCAGTAAAGCTATGCCAGTGTTTACTAGCACAGCTTCGATTCAGAGTTGCCTTGGGGAGCTTATTTAAATGCAGGGTACTGGGTCCCATTGCATACGTACCTTATTGCATTTTGAGGAATCAAGAAGTCCAGGGGAGAATCTGCATTGTGAAGATGCTACCCAAGTGATGGTGTTACCCACAGAAGTCCAAAAACCATTCCCCTAGAATTGGTAGATCTTTGCATACACATGCAAGGCTTTTCTTTGACTAACTGACTTCCCTTAGTAACACTTCTTCAATTGTGCCTGCAAAATTCGAAGAAAGAAAACTTGTCTCTCCAGAATTATAACACAAAGAAACTTCAAAGATCAACTTAAAAACCAGAAAATTCCCAGTAAGGCAGCCCTCTGAAAAATCTCTCAATGTGTTTTAACATATTCAACTTTAGACATAAATCCACTTATCAAAATGCATCCTACATTGTACTGAAAATCTCCTTCTGAGGAGACCAGAAATCTACTTTATTATTATCACTTAAGTTGTTAGACAAGGCCTTGAATACACACGCACATACTTGCGCGTGCACACAGCCACACACACGCACAGCCCTACACAAATTTGAGTAAACAGTATCTAACCAGAAAATAGAATTGCTCTCAAATAACCATTATGACTTTTCTTATATGCTCACATTGCAATAAAATTCAGAGTGAGAGCTATCAGTGAAGATGGAAATTACAGACCATGCGCTCTTCTGCCAGATATGAGCCCTTAAGGGCTGGATGGCATCTATTCTTCTCTCAGTGTCTCCAGTTCTGAGCACATAGTAGGCAATTAATCCCCTGTTGTGTTGAGAAAGAATAAAGGAAACTTCAAAGGAGCCAGTGAGCAAGTCAATTCCCTGATGGAGAAAGCATCACTGGTCAGCTCTTCTCCCAGGAAGACTTGGGCAGGTCTGCTCTGCAGAGTATAAGCACATGCAAGGCTTTTCTTTGACTAACTGACTTCCCTTAGTAACACTTCTTCAATTCTTGAATCCATGCATCTTTGGTACAAAAGATAATAATCACCTTGGGGTCTCCCTGGTGGCGCAGGACTGCACTATCAAGCTATCGCCACTGCAGCACGAGTTCGATTCCCCAGCCGGCCAGGGTGCTAACCCACATGGCACAACAGACCTCTCCTGTGTCGCCCGCTGCTCCCCTCAGCAGTGTATTTCAGTAGATCCGCCTGTTCTGCTCCCCACTCTGTCTCTGGTGAATCCTCTCACCTCCCACACCTCTGGCCTACATCCCAGCTCTTGTATACATAAATAAATAAATCTTTAAAAAAAAAAAAGATAATAATCACCTCAACTTCTTCAGCACACATACAACCCAAAGTAAGCCACCAAATAAAAAATGAAAACCAGGATAAACACATTGAGGAAGGAAGGGAGAGAGAGGACAGATTGTGGTTTTTAAAAAAAAACAAAACAATAACAGTATACAACAAACCAGGGGTTATGAAAATATCAAATTTTCATTTTATAGCAAAGAGTCTGTTGTTTGCTGCATTCTACTATTCATGAATCTCATATTCTTCTTTACATTAAACGTATTTATGCTGCTGCTTTATTCTCTCCAGTCTCCGTACAACATTAATATTCACAAAGCTGCTAAAGGCTGCCAATGTACACACACACACACCCCTCCATCCCACCTAAAGGTCATCCTCTTGATCCCTGGGAACTTAGGTGATTAAGTAATACCCAAACTGCTGCAAAATGAATGCTAGGATGATATTACTCAAATAGCATCAGAAGAAACTATGTGTGAGGTTGGTTTCCACAGAATAATTCTGAGTTAATGGATTCAAAGTGTCTTATTCAGACTTTTACATAGTCACATCAAATCATAAACATTCAGACTTAAAAGACCCCAGGAAATCAAGCTCAAAGTTAAACTGCTTGCCCTTAATCAGATGATAAGTTGGTGCCTGAGTACCAAATGCTGTTGTCTCTCCGCGATGCCATATTGGGACCAATATTTTGCACTTAATAGATAGCTAGCTGGCAGTTCAACAAGAAAATTCATCTGGAGTCTTCTTGGTAATGACTGTGAGATCTGAATTCAATGTCTATAAATAATTGCCAATTTTTGCTACAGTTCCTAAAGAATGCTGGACTCCAATAATCAATATTGTAATAAATGAGTTCTAGCTCTTCTTTTTTGTTAACCTCTTTTTTTAAGTGTCAGTGGCTAATGGAAATAAAATATGAAAAAGAAAAGAGACTTTAAAGTTCAGAAAATCAACAAGCTAGATAGCCCCATTGGCTGGCTACATACTTTATTTCATAACTCTAACCCTGGCCATCTTTAAAGAAACCCTACTGTCTAACACTATTTCTCCAACTTTAATGTCACATAGATCTAAATGAATTAAATAAAATGTAGATTATGATTCAAAGGTCAGCGGTCTTGAGATTCTGCATTTCCAAAAAGCTCCCAGATGATACTGACGCTGCTGGCCACAGGACCCCCTCTTTGAGTAGCACCCGCAGTGTTCAGGGCATGGACCATGCAAAGCAAACCAGATGGCAGAGACTGAACGACAAGTCCGTAGGCCCTGAAAGCAAGGGTGGCTTCTCAGGAAAACTGCAAAGCCAGAGAATGGGCCAACAAAAGTTAGTTTGCAGCTAATTGAATAATATCCCCTGGGCCTTTAGTCTAGCTTATCTAGATGTCAATGTCAGAGAAGCCCACAGTGTCATCATTCAATGGTGGTAAGTTATATTTATCCAGAAGACTCATCTCTGAGAAATAAATCTGGAAGCACAAAGGCAGCAGAGCTTCCAATTCTCTGCATTAATACTCAGGAGCAAGGAATAAATGAAAACAGAGCACTCCCAGTTGCTTATAAATAACGTCAACGCCAAGTGCAGGGAAAGAGAAAGGCCTTTAATGATGCAGCCAGGAGAGCGCAAGGCTGAGCCCAGCCCTAGCCTTAGTTTACTAAACAAACCAAATCGTCATCTTTGCTTGGAAAATAGGTTTTGTGCCAGATGGACATTTATTTCTGAAAATCAAATGGGCAACTTAATTTCAACCTTTCTGATTAAGTAGATCCTAGCCGTTCTATGAACATGCTTCCAACCTTTCCCCCAGGGAACTGAGTGGTAACATGAAGAGCATGACCGTTTATTTGGCTTAAGGAACACATTAATTTATCTGGTTTATAGAATTTAAACATCTGACGAATGACAGTGGGGTTGATTTTATTCATCAGCTAATTGCTTTGCCACCTGGAGCTGAAGCTTTATATATGCAGCTTATAAAAGATCTGAAAAGGATCTCAATTATTCTTTAATTTGTTCCTTGAATATAAAGTAGGAAAATCTGGCTTAATCAAACATTGTCTCAATTCTACTGGGATATGTCTAGTTACCTTATAACAAGGTAAGCTTTCATTTAATCATATGATATGATAATTCCCCACTTTCAAGCCAAGTATCCTCTTAGTTACAATCAATTTTCCACTGAAAAAATAAACATTGTCTCTTTACTGAAATCCCAGAAGAGAAAAATAGCCCTTTTTAATGAAACTTGCTGCTAATACAACCACACTAGGAATTTCTGTGTAGGAATCCATTAAACCCCCTAATTTGACATTGCTGGTAAATTGCAGAATAAAGCGAGTTCCATGAACAATTCTCTATGCACATGGCCATTCTTGGCACACATGGAAGAATGGATAATGAGTGCACACACGCACACACACACAGCATTACTGGAATCTATTAAATCTCACTTAATAAATGTTTTAATCAAGTTGAATTCTACAATTTATCTGAGGGGGAAAAAAGAGGAGAAACTAGCAGTCATGCAATTTCTTTAATTGCACTGAGTGAATCTGAAATGCCAGCATGTGCTAGAAGGCTGCTAGAAATCCCAGGACATAAAAAGCAGTAACTGGCAGGCAACTGGGACACCTCCTGAAATGTAATCTTGCAACAAGCTGAAAGAATGTAATGCCATTACTTTAATGACCCAGGGTGTTGTGGATTTAAAGCCAAGTATTTGGTCCCATCTTACTAAGTTTTCCTTCCTCATCTATTAAATGCCCCAAGAAGGGGTAATGCAAGTGACAGAATGGGCAAAACCAGGGGGGATGAGGGGCCAGGCATTGCACAGTCTTCTTACAACAAAGCAGGTCAGCAGCCTGCAGGTAGGGGAACATCTGAGGTGTAAGGCAGGAAATTGTACAGCTATAGGCAGATGGGTGGCAACACAGACACTGTTGCTAGGAGCAGAGACTCGGGTTTAAAGGCAGGTCCCCTAGTCCCAGAAACGCCGCTGAAAGCAAAGAAAGACTAAAATCTTTTAGGAACTGTTACATGTGAAGAGACAAGCAACCAAAACAAAACTCCAGCAGAGAGGGAAAAACACAAGAACCCCAAAACAGACCAGGATGCATGCGGGGAAATTGGCCGTCAAGAATAGTGCAAACACAGGGGACAGAGGTGATGGTGCATGGGTGCATTGGTGAAGGAAACTATGGAGACTACACCTGAGGGGATGGGGGGAAGAAAATATGGTTTAAAAATGAACAATGATGTAAAAAATGAAAATATATATATAAATAAAATTACATATCCCCCCCCCAAAAAAAAAGAATAGTGCAAAGAGACAAAGACTGGCACAAGGATGGACGTATAGGGTAAAACCAGCCCTATTTTATCATCTTCCATGAACAAGAAGTATGTCTTCCTTAGCATTTTATTCAAGAATGAAGTACAATTGAATTTTAGAACTGAGCAATATCAAAATCCATTGTACACATGCACAATAGGAATCCCCCAGATCTTGAAGATAGCAGACCTTAGGAAATAGAGCTCAATTCTGGAGTTAAAATTCTAACCCTATAACTCACTAACTGTTTCTCAGGGAAGGTTTTTGCCTCTGACTTACAGGTTACTGGAGGGAACGGGGATGGAGCAGGGAATGGGGCAGAGACTTAGAACATTAATGCTGGTGGCTTACTGGAGGCTGAGTGGAACATTTGCACATATGGAGAAAGTAAAAACATAACTACCAAATTGTAATAATAATAAATCAAAATTTTAAATGGAGATAATAAACATAGTGCCTTTCATAGGACTGCTGTGAGAATTAAATGAGATAATTCATAAAGAGCGATTATAATTTCTGAGATATGTAACAACTCAGTAAGTATTACCTTCCATATTGTTGTTATTATTATTATTATCATCACTTTTATGAACTGAATTGTGTCCCAAAAATGCATATGTTGAAGTCTAATCCTCAATGTGACTGTATTTGAAGATGGGGCCTTTAAGGAGGTAACTAAGTTTCGTTCTTTTTTTTTTATTTTTTTGTACAAGAACTAGGGTGTAGGCCAAAGGTGCAGGGGTGTGAAAGGATTCATAAGAGACAGAGTAGGGTGCAAAACAGGTAGATTTTCTAAAATACACTGCTAAGGGAAGCAGCAGGCAAGACAGGAGAGGTCTGCTATGCCATATGTGGATTAGCTCCATAGGCAGGGATGGAACTCAGGCTATAGCAGTGATCACAATGAGATTTACCCCTAGAACACCAGGGACCAAGGTAATTAAGTTTAAATGAGAAAAACAGTGTGGCACTTCCTCAAAAAATTAAAAATAAACTACCATATGATCCAGCAATCCCACTTCTGTGTATATATCCAAAGGAAATGAAATCACTACCTTGAATAGATATCTGCACCCTGATATTTATTGTAACATATTCACAAAAGCCAAGAAATGGAACCATCTTAAATGCCATAAATGGATGAATGAAGAAAATAAAACGTGACACATATATACATATATAATGGAATCATATTATATGTAATGAATTATAAATATATTTATATATAATTCCACAAGTGGAATATTATTCAGTCATTAAAAAGGAAGGAAATCCTGCCTTTTGTGACAACATGGATGGACCTCCAGGGTATTATGCCAAATGAAGTCAGTCAACAAATACTTTATTCTCTTTCACATGAGGAATCTGAAAAGCTGCACTCAACTAAACAGAGAGTAGAAGTGGGCCTCCCCAGTGGCGCAGAGGTTGAGCACTGGGCTGCGAAGCTGCCCGCAGCCTCTGCAGCACCAGTTGCATCCCCAGCCGCGGGCGAGGGTCCCACATGGTGCACAGACCTCTCCTGCCGCACCCGCTGCCCCCCTCAGCAGTGTGCTTCGTCAGTCTGCCTGTTCTGCTCTCCGCTCTGGCTCTGGTGAATTCTCTCATCCTCCCGCGCTTCTGACTGTACCCAGTGCTCGTATAAATAAATAAATCTTTAAAAAAAAAAAGAGAGAGAGAGAGAGAGAAGTACTACCAGAGATAGGGGAGATGTTGTACAAAGGGTACACAATTCCAGCCATAACATGAGTAAGTTCTTGGGATATAATATACAGCATAGTGACCATAGTTTACAATACTGTATTGAATACTTGAAAGTTGTTAAGAGAATAACTCTCTAAAGTTTTTGCCACACATGAAAAAGTGTGATTATGTGAGGAGATAATTAGCCTTATTGTGATGAATGGTTCAACATCACTTATAATCAGGGAAATACAAATCAAACCCACAATGAGATACCACTTCACACTGGTGAGAATGGCCCATGTTAAAAAAAACTGGCAACAACAAATTCTGGTGAGGATGCAAAGAAAAAGGAGCCCTCTTACACTGCTGGAGGGAATGCAAATTGATCCAACCATTATGGAAAGCTGCGTAGAGTTTCCTCAAATTACTAAAAATGAAGCTACCATATCACCCAGTGATTCCACTCCTAGAAATTTACCCAAATGACACAAAAACATTCATTCAAAAGGAAACCTACAGTCCTATGTTTATTGCAGCACTGTTAACAATATCCAATATATGGGAGCAACCTAAATGCCCAAAAACAGATGACTGGACCAAGAAGATGTGGTATATATAGTATATGTGTGTGTATGTACACATAAATCTATGTATAATGGAATATTATTCAGCAATCAAAAAAGATAAACTCACGCCATTTGCAGCAACATGGATGGAACTAGAAGGGATTATTATATGTGAAATAACTCAGAAAGAAAAAGAAAAATATTGGATGGTTTCACTTATAGAAGGAATAGAAGGAAATTGAACAAAGCGACCAAAAAAAAGGCAAAATTTGCAGGCAAACTATAGACCGGAGGCATAAAGGATAGGAGAGGGAGGAGAGGGGTCTAAAATGGAGGGAGGAGCACAAGGGACTATAGTGACAGTTCCTGAGTGATATGGTGGTGGGAGATTTATGGGGACTACACCTGAGAGGCAAAATCAAATATTGTACAAAAATTAACAACAATGTAAGAAAATGAAAAGTTCAGTCAAAAAATAAATAAAGATAATACTATAGCAAAAAAAAATTAACATTATTGTGGAAATTATTTTGCTATATATGTGTATCAAATTATATTGTATGTCTCAAATTTACATGTTTTATGACAGTAATATCGCAATAAAGCCAGAAATTTTTAAAAATACTTACAAATAAAAGAATGTGCTCTGTGATCTGCTTCAGGTCAATTCCACAGTAATGGCTCTGATTGTTTATCAGCTGATACTTGAGGAAAGGTGATGAATACATGGGAGCTGATTTTTCTATTCTCTCTGCTTTTTTAAAAAAAAAGATTTATTTGTTTATGCATACAAGAGCTGGGGTACAGGCCAAAGGTGCGGGGGGTGAGGGTGAGAGGATCCACCAGAGACAGAGTGGGGAACAGAACAGGCAGACTGGCTGAAATACATGCTGAGGACCCAGCGGGCGAGTCAGGAGAGATCTGCTGTGCCATGTGGGCTTCTCCCTGGCCGGCTGAGGATCGAACTCATGCTGCAGAGGCTGTGGATTGCTTCATAGTGTGATGCTTAACCCCTTGCACCACCAGGGAGACCCTCTCTCTGCTTTTGTAGATTTTTTTTTTTAATTCAGAACAAAATTTTTTCATTGAAGTATTTTTACTGAGGTAGTGTTGAGTGCAACACTGTATATGATTAAGGGATATAGGTTCATACCTTTTCAATGTATGTTATCATACCACACCCACCACCAAATAATCTGCACCAATAATCTGCAATACAATCTACTGGGCCCATTCCCCCCTTTGATCCTCCTCCCCTATGTCTCTCCCACTGGTTCTCAATTATGCAGTCAGATTTCAAGGATTTGTTTTGGTTTAGTTTTGTCTGTTCTTTTGCTTTATTTCTTTATATTCCACATATGAGCAAAAATGATACGATATTTGACTTTCTCCTGACTTATTTTGCTTAGTATAAACCCTTCCAGTTTCATCCATGTTGTCACAAATGTGAAGATTTCATCTTATTATTTTTAAGGTCATAGTATTGCACTGTGTTTATACACATCTATATCCACTCATCTGTCATTAAGCTCTTAGTTGTTTCTGTAACTAGACTATTATAAATAGTGCTGCAATGAACATAGGGCTGCATATATCCCTTTGAATTAGTAAATTAACATTCTTCAGATAGATACCTAGGAATGGAATTGCTGGATCATATGGCAGATCTATTTTTAGTATCTTGAGAAGCCTCCACACTGTTTTCTGCAGGGGCTGGACCATCATTCTGATGTCCCTAAATTATACTCCTGGAAAATATCTTCATTTATCTTCAAAAACTATCGAATACCTGTGTCACAATTAGGGATTTTGTTGTTGATGATGAACAGTATCTAGAAGTATAATAGGATATCTGAAGAAACAAAACACCTGGTCCCTACTCTCAGAACTAATTCTCCACTAGGTAGAGACAAGACATGGGGACTTAGAACAATTTCACAGAAACTCAGAACTGTTCATAATTAAGATTCAAGGTAAGTGTGACTGGCTGATAGTATGCAGGACATTCAGCACAGGACAGACAGAAGCAGAGTGGGGAGCAGGAAGGTTTGGATGAGATCAGCTTAGGGTTAGGCCCACAGGGTCTGAGACTTGGGAGCAATTCTTCAGAGGCAAATGCTGGCATCAAAAGATAAGTCTGGGCAAAAAGTCAAGTTTGAATAAGCAGGTGGGACTTTATGTGCCACATGCTAATGGTTCTCAAATGTCTGTCTCTTCTCCCTTCTCTAGGCTGGGATTTGTCACAGAATTAGACAGTGTGCTTGATTTTCTCCCTGTTTTATTAGGTTATAGATTCAGCAGCATGAAAGAGGACCCAAAATGTAGTAGTTTAACCAAGAAACATTTCTCACTCACATAAAAATGTGAGCTTCTCTGTTCTTAAAGTTATCAAGGGTCCAAGTTCATTCTGCCTTGCCATCACAGGGGAGATGCCCCTGTCCTTGAAGAGGCTCACCATCACGGGACAGCATTCCCTCTGCCAGAAAGGGAGGAGAGAGATAGGCAGGAGAGAGTCTGTGGTTTCTTTTTGAAGTGGTACAAATCTTCAGAAGTTGACTGTGGTAATGGTTGCATAACTGAGTAAAGTGGATTGTGCACTGTAAATGGTTGAATTGTATAGTATGTGAGTTATATCTCATTAACATTGATCAAAATATTCCCCAACCCCCTGAGTATTCAGACCCCAGTCTTAAACATTCCATACTTTGTGTTTATTCCTCCAGGAGGCTCACATGCAATGCACACATGTGACTTTATTCCACCTTCCTGATCAAGTTCACATTTGCTATTTGTGCCTTTGGGCTTTAGAATTCCCTGTATATCCACAATTCTCCCTATCCTTCCTCACTGAGGAACATTTTATTTCCAGAATTTTATCATTGTTTTTTCCAAGATAACATTTTGGTTATCTTAACAAGTCTATATCCAACACAGCCATGGTGAAAAGAGATAATTTGAGAATAGTCTTTTACTAACCTAGCTGCAGGTGAAATGCATGTTACACCAAGAATGTGCATTATTTTCTGTCACCCTATCTTTAGACCCTGACAGGCTATCTGGTAAGTTTGAGGATTTCCTAATACACTTTAATAGAATTAAAAAGTAAATTGCTGGCGTGGAAAATATCTAAATAGCCAGTAAGAAAACAAAAAGTTAACCTTCTAGCCCATGCTCATAACAAATGATTTCTACTCTCTCTAGTGGTCAATTTCTAAATACTATGCCAGCACAAAATTATCTGTCTTTACTGAGCTTCCCAACTCAGTTATTGCCTGAGTTTTGTACCAGGGCATCTGCTCCCTAGCACTGAAACAGATCATTGTGGTGCCATAAAATACCCCCTTGAATACATAGTGCAGTTAAGAAGCTTTTGGGAGGTCAGGTTATTCAGCTGCCCTTTCTCCGGCAGAAAAGAAGTGATCAAAGCAAAGTAGCAAAATAAAGTAAGATAGACTAGGGCTCTTGTTATCTCTTTCCTCCCATCTCTTTCACACATGTCCTTGCTTCCCCCTAAAATAAAACTTCCTTGGAAAAACAATAGAGTGATTTTTCTTTAAAATGAAAAAAAAAAGAGGAAGACCAAAAACAAACACGCCATCTGTTAACAAACATCCAGAATGGATAATTCTGAATACTGAAAATATGGATAAATTTCATTTTCTTCTTTTCATTTTTCTGTATTTTTTTAATTATTGAAAAAATTCGATAAATAATATTTTTAAATATGTATCATGTCCCATAACCTCAACCCAGGCACTGTCTGAATGCAATGCCCTGTTTGGGCTCTGACCCCAGAAATAAATGGGAAATGTAATTTTTCTTTAAAAACCTATCGGCTCCGGGCCGATGCAGCGGTTGAGCGCTGGGTTGCGAAGCTGCCCGCAGCCTCTGCAGTGCAGGTTCAATCCCCGGCTGCTCCCCAGCCACCAGAAGAGGGTCCCACATGGCGCGCAGACCTCTCCTGCCGCCCGCTGCTCCCCTCAGCAGTGTACTTCGGTCCTTCTGCCTGTTCTGCTCCCCGCTCTGGCTCTGGTGAATTCTCTCACCCTCCCACGCTTCTGACTGTACCCAGTGCTTGTATAAATAAATAAATAAATAAATAAATAAATCTTAAAAAAAAAAACTCCCAGACATTAAAAAAAAAATAAATAAATAAAATAAATAAACCTATTGGCCCCATCCCTCCTAAATAGTCTCTCCCCTACCTAACATCATAGCCCTGTGCTCCATCCAGGAACTAATACTTTTCCTTTTTTTTTTTTAAGATTTATTTATTTATGCATACAAGAGCTGTGGTACAGGCCAGAGATGCGGGGAGTGAGATGATCCACCGGAGAGAGCGGGGAACAGAACAGGCAGACTGACGAAACACACTGCTGAGGGGAGCAGCGGGTGAGATAGGAGAGGTCTGCTTCGCCATGTGGGTTTCTCTCTGGCCAGCTAGGGGATTGAACTCGTGCTGCAGAGGCTGTGGATTGCTTCATAATGTGGTGTTTAAGCCCTTGTGCCACCATGGAGGCCTTGGGAACTAATACTTTTCCATCTGCAGTTTCAAAGTTACCCCTTTGGGGATTATTAGAGGTGCATGTACGCATGTGAGTGTGTGTGTGTGTTTTCACTTTTGATTTTGGGAATATCTAAATTCACAGGAAGTTGCAAAGAAATGTACTGGCAGGTCCTGCATACTCTTCACTCAGTATTCCCCTTTATAAACACCTTACATAACTATTGTACTATAGAGCAACAGCAAAGCCAAGAAATTGACACCATAAAAACCATAGTTTATTCAGATTTTACTGGTTATACATGTCTGTGCTCTATGCAGTTTTATCACGTGTGCAATTTCACGCAACCACCACCACAAGACACAGAACTATTCTAATAACACAAGACCCCCTCCCGCTTCTTCTTTATAACTACATCCATCCTCAATCCCAACATCCCTAAGCCCTGACTCAGGTCTGCTAAGCCCTGCTGCACCCTACCTGTAGATTCCTTGGGATCTTCTACATAATCATGTTGTCTGCAAAGAGATAATTTTCTCTCTTCTTTTCCTATCTTTCTGGCTTTTATTTCCTTCCTGTTCTTATCTTATTGCTGTAGCTAGAACTTGTACTACTATCTTGAATAAGTAAGTATAGGGGGAGCAGACATTCTTCCCTTGTTTCCAGCCACAGAAGGAAAATATTTCATCCTTCACCATTAAGTATAATGTTAGCTATAGGGCTTTCATAAGTTCAAGGAAAGTCCTGACTATTCCTAATATGCTGACAGTTTTTATCATGAATGGGTATTAATTTTGTCAAACGTTTTTCTGCCTCAGTTGACATCTATGACATTGGAATGATGGATTACATTGATTCACTTTCAATCAGCCTATATACCTGGATTAGATATCACCCGATTATAATTATTTTTGTTTTATACATGTTGGATTTGATTTGTTAAAATTTTTTGAAGATATTTGCCTATAAACTCATGAGGACTTTTGGCCTATGCCTCTGTGTGTTGGGGTTGGGGCAGAGGCAGGTAGGGTGTGGAGGGAGAGGGGTGTCACAGTTTGGTTAGGGCAGGCAAAGCTAAAGTTAGCTCCAAACAGCAGACCAGGAGTTTGAAGAGCCAGTGAAGAGGCCAATGGACCGGATCTTCACCAACAGCCCGTCAAGAAGTTCAGGAAGCGGTATGTCTCTAATTTATAATTTTCTGTTTTTGCT
Source organism: Talpa occidentalis (assembly GCF_014898055.3). NCBI lineage: Eukaryota > Metazoa > Chordata > Mammalia > Eulipotyphla > Talpidae > Talpa > Talpa occidentalis. The sequence goes on along the minus strand of NW_023604861.1, from coordinate 78,221,130 downwards.
TTGTTGTGTTTTGTATTGCTATTTTTTTTTACACTGATGTCTTATTTGGTTCCCCTATATTCCTGCTATAAGGCATCCTGCACGGGAGGAGGCGGGAGAGGGATCAGAGGGAGGGAGGGAGGAGCACAGGGGGCTGAGGTGATGGCGCTCGGGTCCACTGGTGAAGGAAACTCTATGGGGACTACACTTGAGGGTGGTGAGGGGAAGCAAATATTGTTTAAAAATGAACAGTGATGTAAAAAATTAAAAATAATTTAAAAAAATATATAAATAAAATAAAATAAAATTGATCAACTGTAAAAAAAAAAAAGTCAGGAAGCATTAGGATCCAGGTCCTTTGATGCCAACATTCCAACCTATTTGCCAAGAAATCCAGTTCAACACCCTGCCCCTTTCCTGCAGATCTGGTGAAGGGCTTGTCCTCAATGCACGAAGGTGCTCTTCCCGGAGCTGTGTCCCGTGTAACAGCGCTCTGAGGAGGCCTGGGGCAGAAACATGCTGGAAGCTGCCAAGGATTCTGCTTCCTTGTTCAGAAAGGGGAGATAACAGATTTTCCATCTCACATACACCCCAAAGTCAGGCTGTTCCAGACCTTCATGGTGCACAATCTATTGCCCCATCCCAGGCAAAGAGAGAATTGCTGGTCTTAACTTCCTGCTCTATGAAGTCTCAGATTCCCCAAGGAGAGGCTTACAGATGTGCAGCCATAAGGAAGTTCCAGGGCACATTTGTACCACTAGTGCCACTGTAACATGTGACCAGAAAGAGATGAAACAGAGCACCCGCATACGAGATTACTGATTTATTTTATCACGTATTTTAAATGAGGCACAAAATCTACACTAAAATAGAGTGGAACCAGGGTGTTTGCATAAAGGACCAATCCCACGGTAAATGAAAGTCTAAGTACACTGAATCGGATCACTGCCTCATCAAATCGAGACACTATGTAGCGCTAATGTGCTACTACAATTCAGTACTGGGCCTCAACAATAAAGCCGGGACTGTAATTACTATAATGACCTCCCACTGCTATTGTGTCTTTAATTAAGTCTTTATCAGTAGGCATTTGCCACTTAAACCTAACTCACTGTAACTACGGCAGCGTATCATCTACATTTTCACAAAGAATTACTGAATCATATTTCTGTCACAAAGATGAAAGGGAATATTTTAGTTCAAGTGCCATTTGCAGACAAGCTGCATAAAGAAAAATCAAGCTGTCCTTTAGCAGCACTTTCTGACAAGTGAAACTCAACTGAGAGATGCTGAGGGGTTTTGTGTATGTGTGTTTTGGCTTTGCTGGGTTTCTTTTTAGCACAACTCCACTTCCTGTCTACATAAACTAGGGGAGAGAATGACACCCAATGAATAACACACTTGATTACATAAAATGTTTTGAGGTGAAAAGGGCTGAGACCCTGAGTTTCTGAGTGAGTTGCCCCAAGTCGCATGGTGGCGACTGACAGAGCTGGGTCCTGGTTCGCACCTCCCAGCTCTTCTCTGTCTTGTGAGGCTGGCCACAATACTGGGAGGGCCAGCAAGCTGCACTAGAATCAGCCCCGGCTGAGGAGACACATTCCAAGTACAACTTTCCTGTCATAGTCACTTCCTCACTTTGCCATCAGAGTGAGTGCTCAAAAGACCTTTTGGCAGAACTCAGCTGAGAGAGCCCAGCAGGTAACCATTTATCAGAAGAAGCCACCCTATTCGAGGCCCTCCAGGGGCTTTCACTAAGGGCCAAGCCCTACAGAGTTGGCCTCTGACGAGGGAAACCTGGGCATGCGCTCTGATCCTGCTCCTCTGAGGTCACTTGACCTGCTTGGGGACCCAGGAAGAGCCCCTCCCCCAGGACTCTGAATTCCCAGGACCTTCACCAAGGGGATGCAGCATCATTGTTTGTGTTTTTGCACATCTCCAAAAAAATTTGGACTTTAAAACATGCTCCTCCTCAGAAGGACATACATAAATCCTTCCAGAATTGGGGAACGATCTTCACAGAATAGGCTTGGGGGGGTAAGGAGATAGCAGAGCCTCCAGCAGGGCCCCCAGCAGCACTCATAAAGGAGAGGAAGGGGAGGAGATGGAGCTAGGTTGGGACGTCCCAAGGCCTTAGTTGCCCAGGAACTCAAGGACAAGTATGGGTGCTGCAGCTCTGTGACCTCCCACAAACCTGCAGGCATGAAGAGGCCAGCAACTTCAGTTCCTTTTATTTGAGGGATTCTGACTCCAGCTGGGGAACCTGACGCTGCCACCAATTGCCACCTTTTTCAGTGCCATCATAAGCCACAACTGCTTCCCCTTTCCTTTGCAGTTCTAATTTCATTTTGAACAACATAAAGGCTTTAACTGGACACAGAAGAACTGAAAATGAGAATAAAACAGAGTGAGAGAGGAAGCATGCTCCCTAGAGGGACCTGGAGGGAATTCTATTCAATTTTCTCCCACATATTTGCACCCACTGGGGAGCAACTCAGATTTTCCCACCTTGGCAGGGATGCCTGCTGCGAAAGTACAACTCAGCTTAGATGGGGCCACTGTTGTTAGCTGACTTCTACTCTTTCACTGTCTGTTGTTGAGGGAGCCAAGCCCACAAAAATGAGCAGAGAATTCTACCGTTGGATAAGAAATCCAAAATGACCTCGGCCCTAAATAAAGCAGCAATTTCAAAATTTACATGAAACCTTGTTTGCACCTACTGGACCAAAGTGGCCCCAGCTGGAATCTACATTGATCTGATGAGATTATACTTTTAGGCATGACTTCCTTCTCCTTGCTTCTTTGTTCTATAAAGAGCTCTTCTCAACCAGAGATTTGTCAGTGAATCTCCAGATTACCCTGTCACTGGGGCCTGCAGGCACCTCTTTGCTTTGCTTGTTTCTCCTCGCCTCCCCACTGCTGTGGACACCCTTCCCCCGGAGTCTGCACACAGCCCAGAGGCATGGTGGCCAGGGCCAGAGGGAAAGTGGCTCTGAGCACGGTGGGTCTGTGTTTATGAGGATCCCTGCCACTGTAGTTGGTCCTTTCAGAGACTGCCAGGCCTTCTCGACTAAGTCTGCTTCTCTCACAGGGAGCTTAGGCCGATGATTGTTTCCGCTAATGCTCTCAGGGGCTACCTTTTCATCTGACAAAGGACTAGGCCAAGTGATGAAAGACATAAGCCAAAATCCACTCTATGCCTCATCATACAAATACTTGGCTTTCCTGGGGCCACAACGCCTTCTAGTGACTGACATGTTTCTAGGTTCCTTACCACACCCTGCTGTGGACAGTTAGGATGTTTCTCTGGGTAAATGCCAAGATCCTCCCTGGAGGGCAAAAGAAATGTCAGAAGCACAGCTCTTATTAAACAATCTGAAATTATCATATGCCTAAAAACCATATTCGCTAGGAAGGATCTCTCTTAGATGTCATTTCCACGAAATGTAGAGGTAATTCCCATCCCGCAAACATGGAGCTGAGCCCAAAACACTTCATAAATATTTGTTGAATATAGATGAGTGATGCACGCCTGAATAAATTAATTTTTCTCAAAAGGAACCCAATTTCCTCCTCTGTTCCTTCAGTCTCCTTATTGCCAAGCATTGTATTGTGGATGACTCATAAGAAACCTCGTATTACTTCCACATGGAAAGAGAAAAGATAAATGGAGAGTATAAGAGAAGTATTTATTACCATGGAAGAAAAATAAGGATTGGGAAAAGTAGGGGTAAGCTTAGTTTAGATACCTGTTTTCAAACTTGTCTGTGCATTAAAATCCCCTGAGGAGTTTTAAAATGTACTGATGGCAGAGTCCCCTGACTTAATTGGTACAGCGTGTGATCTAATAGGACATTTTTTAAGTACCCCAGGTTCTTCTACTATACAGCCAAGATTAAGAAACACTGGTTTACAGGACACCTGTTCTAGAGATCTGTATACTAGTTAGAGAACAAAAAAAAAAAAATTGGCTCTGAGCCTCCTAGCAGCTAAGGCGAAAAGAGGGAAACACAATCCATTACACAATCCAATGACCACAAAAGAAAAATCAAACTGCTTATTTAAAAGTATAGTTAATACTGAGACTTGTCCCCAGATTTGTCCTCAGAAAGAAGACTTGGAAGGAAGCAAGTAATAATGTCTTCAAAGATGTTGCTACAGTACCCAATCAATAAATATTTACTGAGCACCTACTTCTTAGATCAGCTCTGTTCCAGGACCTGTAGGCAAGAAAATTTAAAAAACAAACTTGAAACTTTCTGCCTAATGACAATTAATAGCTGCTATTATTGAATGTTGTTCTGTGCTAAGCACTTCATATTCATTGCCTAAGTTAATCCTCACAACAACTCAAGGAGGTGGGCATTTTACACTTGATGGAAACTGAAGTTCAGAGAGGGCGGCCATTAAGTGTTAAGACTAATAGTCAATCTCAGGACTGTCTGACTCCAACATACATACTCTTGACCACTGTATTATACACTTAGAAGTAAATATAATTATTTTCATTGGACTCAACCTTAAAATACATTTTACTTTGAAATGAAAACATCATCCCAACCACCATTTGGTTAAAGCAAGTTCTGAAAATAAATTAGAACCACATAGTTCAATCACTGTTAAAATTAAAGATGCCTTTACCCATTGCCAGCAGAGTTATTCCAACAGCATATGCAGGCATATATACCAGTTATTCATTGTACCATTATTTCTAATAGCAAAAGACTAGAAACAAAGCAATAGTGTTTGAATGTGGTTGAATAAACAATGGTACATTCAGGTAATGAAATACTATGCAGCTATAAAAAATGAGCAAGATCTTTACGCTCTGATCTTAAAAATGAAAAATAATGTTCCAGACCATGGAATTACCTTTGAAATAAAAATGGAAGTAAAATAGCCATATATATTTAGAGTTTCAAATACTTCCTTTAAAAACCACCTGAAAGAACAATAAGAATCTAATAACAATGGTTGCCTATAGAACCCTATAAAATCAGGGAATGGGTAAGCAAGATAGATAGAAAGAGAAGACAAGATTTTAATGATATTTATTTTTAGCCCTTAAAATTTTTCCAACTTGCGAAAGTATTGCCCATTGAAGAAGACAAAATAATGTGAAAGAGTAACTGTGTGAGAGCTGAAACTCCTCAACTAATAAGTGGTAGAGTTGAAATTTAAATCCAAGTCCATCTGCTTCCAAGTCTATATTCTTAACACCATAGCGCACTGCCTTCCCCAAAATCTCAAGGGCAGCAACATTCCTTCTGATAGCCAGCCAACAGAACTGACCTGAATGAACAGGGTCCTGTCCTCACCCTTAGATATCCCTTAAGTGTGGCTCAGCATCTGGGGGGGTCCATAGCACTAATTCATTCACATTTGTTGGTTTCTAAAACTCTCCATGAAGGAAATGAGCAGTAATCACAAGTAGATGGGGAGTCATCTGCAAAGAGATACAAGCCCTAACAAAGATAAGTTGAGTATGTTTAAACATACAGTCCTTTGTAATGCAAACATTTAGAGGTCGTTTGTTTAAGGTGTGTTGCCTGCTATAAACCTTCCCAGTAACAAATAATAATATATTCTAAACACATTGTACCTGTTACTCAGGTTTATGACCATGCCTTGGCTTATAGTAAGGAAAGGACTGCCAATATAGAGCAAGGATGCTGCTCAACATAGAAAAGAAATTGACAAAATCTAGAATTTTACAGCCTGTCTACTCTGATTAGAAATGGTAAGTCCTAAAAAATAAAGCCAGACAGTTTTCTACCCACGACTTCTTAAGTTTGAAATCATCCCAAAGCTGCCTAAGAGGATATTTAGAAGAATCATTTTCAACATCTCAGGCACAGATGGTAGGGCTGTCCCCAGACGATGCAGCTGATGTGGAAGTGTTTGTGTAAAATTCCCAACTGCCCGTGAGTTGAAGAAGCATGTTAAAGGGATAACGGGTAGCACAGTTGGCCTTGACAAAATAGGAACTCCTCCTAAGGTATTGTTCCCATCCTTACAGTGATCTTGCATAAGCTAAATTGGTCTCTCCTTTTCTTGGAGGGTAGGAAAGATGGATCGATGTCCCTTCTCTTTCCTGAACCCAGACCAGCCACATTTGCTTTTCTTCCAGTAAAGTAAAGAGCGAAGCCTGAGGTTTGTGTTTTTTCCAGATCTGGACAGCAGGGGAGCGAAGGGGGTAATTTTTCTAGATAGAACTAATGTTATCAAAGGGGCCCAGATGGGCAATGCATTGGACTTTAAATTCAAATTGTAGAACCAAGGACTATTTGATGCAAGACTGTGAAATGAGGCACTATTGTTGTCAACATTCTTTTTTTTTAAATAAATTTTATTTTTATATTCCCCACACAATTGCAACCCCCTTATTTTGACCCCAATCCCTCCCCTCCCTGCCCCCCACCCTCCATAGAGTGTCTCTGGTTCAAAGTTTTTTGTTGATTTTGATTTTCACTTTCTTATAGTTATTCATTTTCCTGGTCCCTTATTTAAGTTTTCTAGATTCTTTGAGCCCCTTTTTTTATGTAAAATACTTTACCTGCAGCAGACTAAATCATTCTCACAATATCACTATGAAGTGGGTACTCCCTTTTGCCTCCTCTGAGGCACAGGAAGGTAATTTGTTCAAGGACATAGCTGTGGATGGGCATGAGATTTGGCCCTGGGGGGTCTGACTCTTGAGCCCAGGAGACCACTACGTCTCAATCATTTGTAATGATGAAGCATGCTCCCAGAGCTAGGTTTGAATTTCATCCTTATCACTAGCTTAGTTGAATGATACTAGGCAAGTCTCTCTAAACCTCAGTTTCCTCATCTGCAAAAGGGGATCAGTCACAGAATCTATTTCATAGGGTTATAAGGCATGACTGCGACCTGCATGTAAAGAATCTGACATGGAACCTGGCATGTGGTAGGTGTTCAGAAGTATTAGCTATTGTTGTTATTGAATATTTATAAGTCCTGTCTTGCCTCCCCCAATGTCATTGATGGTAAAGATGAAAGTTATTTGCTATCTTTCTCCCCAGGTGCCCAGTAGAGTGTCTACCACATAGCAGGCACTTGTAAAATGTTTGTTGACTAGAAGGTTCAACAACACTACTTTTCTCTGCTATTTCCAATGACCCAGTAAGGCCTCCTCTATTTTGACCACAATAGGCTCTTCTGGCTAAATTCTATTCCTTAACATTCAGAAATATATTATCAAGTGTCTAAGAGATCATTCTCAAATTCTTAAATTAGCAAAATTGTATGATTTTTTTTCCCTATAGAAAACAAGAAAAAGTCAGCCCCCCTCCATGCTCCCAAACCTTCTTGGGCTCTTGCTAGCATTTCAGAAAGTGCTCACTTTCATAAGTATAAGGATGGAAACTTACCAAAAAAAAAAAGCCTAGATTAGAAGGGAAGTGAATTTTTTCTTTGTAAAAAGCTTCATAGTCTCTTAACATCAATGATCCCCTCAAACTCCACTTCCAGAGAAATTCAAAGAAGATTTAACTCACATGGAATATTTCAGAGCACATTCATTTTGTAAAGTGAAAGTAACTCTCGTTGAATACAGCAACGTCATAATCCCATGCTGGCACACAGCCTGCATGCCCCTTCCCCCAGATGAAGAGGACTACCCTCATGGTGTACCCCGAAAATGCAAGCACTCATCTAGCAACACCACTTGCCTGCCACGGAAATCTCCCTGCAACCCCTCCCTATTGGCCAACCAAGCTTCTCAACATTCAGCAAACATCCTTCTTAGGCAGTGTATTAGTTTCCTAGGGCTGCTGTAACAAAACACCACAGACTGGCTGGCTTAAAACCACAGAATTTTATTCTCTTAAAGTTTTGGAGGCTAGGAGTCTGAAGTCAGAAGTTGGCCATGTTCCTCCTAAAGGCTATAAGGAAGATTTTTTTCTTGCCTCTTCCATCTCCTGAGGGTTGTCAGTAATCCATGTTGCTCTTTGACTTGCAGACATATCTCATTCTCTCTGCCTCTGCTTTCACTTGCTTGATTGCCTCTGTGTCTAAATTTCCCTCTTCTTATGTAGATTCAGGATGCACCCTAAGCCAAGATGACCGCATCCCACCTTGAGCATATTTGCAATGACCCTGTTTTCAATATTCACAGTTTCCAGGTGGACATGAACTTTGGAGGATACTATTCTACCCAGAATGGAAGAGAAGAGTATGGGAAGAGAGACTCAGCAGCTATGCTCCTGTTCCAATGTTGCAGCTATTTTAAAAACAGTAGCAGGGTCTAACTTGAAAGCCTCCTTCCCCTCTACAAAAATGTGCTCCAATATCTATATTCCACCATTAGAGAGTTTCCTTTTGTTCTCAATGCCTTTCTATTGCCAAACAAATTAAAACAAAACTTATAATATTGCAATTGCAATCTGAAAGGGTGGCATTCATAAATCATTATCATTTCACATTCAAGTGGTCATGAACCAACAGCTAGCAGAAGCAAGATTCCATCTGAATGGAGTGTGGAATCTGTGACTAGAAGGGAGCAGGTGGCTCAACAAACCTAAGTGTTGAGGCACCAAGCACAAAAGTGAACTTACTGCTTGGTGAAATCTCCCATGTCTCAGGGAACCCAGAGCACCAGAGACCAGATACCATGCAGGAGCTAGAAGGAATAGAGTTCATAACTCATGCTAGTTCACGTGTATGGAGCACCTACTATATGCTAGAAACCATGCCTGGTGCTTTGCACACATTATTTCATTCCACCTCACACCAACCTCAGGATGAAGAACATATGATCTCCCGATTCACAGATAAGAAAACTAAGACTCCAGGGAGTTAGGTAGCTTGGAAAAGGTTAGGAAAAAAGCAGTGAAAATCAAGCTCAAGACCATGTGCCAATATCTCCTGACACTTCACAGAGGAGAGAAGCTACAGGATCCAATATTCCCAGCCTCACTTCTGCTGGGAGCTGGTCCAGTTTGATCTTCTCTTGCTGTACATTGGGTTCGCTCTTCTGCTTCTAAACTGGCATCTGTTTTCTATTGTGTTTTCAATGTGCCTCTGTGTGTATCTTGGAGAGAGGGAGAAAGAGGATATATGGGTCAATATAAGCAGACTCTTAAAAGCTTATACTTTATCATTGTAATAATCATAATGTATTTTACTTTACAGCCACTCATAACTGAAGCCTCTGGGCACCCTAACAAAAATAGCTAAAAGAAAAAAGGAAATTATATTAAACAAAGGAAATACGACTATAAAACCCCAATAGCCAGGAAACTAAATGAACAACATAAAACCTCCAAACAACAAAACTACAATGAAACCAAGGGGGGAAAGAAACCTTTTCACGAGCTTTACCCTGAAGGATTCCACGCTGTGAGATCACATCTGTTTAAAGCACCATAATTTATCGATATGACATCAAACCAGGAACCAGCCATTGTAAACCTTTCCCGCAGAAACTCTCAGAAAACTAACCAGGTGGTCGATGGGGGGGTCTGAAGCATGTAGCCGGGGCAACAATGACTTTAAAATTTTATGTTCAAATACATCTATGTGAAGTTCCAAATCTTGGTACTGGGATGCAAAAATTAGTTCATTCCATGGCTAAGCAGAATTTACAAACAGGACTCTTTTTAACAAAATCTTTTTTTTTTTTTTTTTTTGTGAGCTAGTTCATTCACTACAACTCACAGAATTGAGTGCTTCGTTAAATGGATCATTTTCAAGAATGGATCCTATTTAGGATTAATCACTGAGTCCCAAACACTAAGAAATCTTTTGAAGGAAGGATAAAGACCATTTCATTTATAAAGCAACTGAGTCACTGAGCCTATCCTCCCATTCTGATGTTGCAGCTATTTCAAAAACAGAAACTCCTGCTGACACACGATACCATCATAAATATTTGTCCAGGAACCACTGATCATCATATTCATGCTTATGAGGGCAATATTTCCCCCAAGCAATTGCTTCCATATCTCGCCTACATGCTTTCCTATTGAATATTGGAAGGAGAACCTGCTGGCGGAAAGTCTTTAAAAGATTTGTAGGATTAGGATAGCCCAAGGGCTTAGGAAACAATACTGGTGGCAAAATCACATCAAATATTAAAATCTCGAAAGCCATGGTGTCTGTGAAGAATGTTTTTCAAAGTGTTTGTTCTTTCTACGTTGGTAAACATGTGGTGTCTGAATGAAGACACTCATAGCAGAAACAGATCTGGAACCCAATGAAACTAGAGTGAAGCAGTTAGACAGACATACAGAGGGAGAGAACGAAGGTAGCATTCAAGGGGGAACTTGATGATACAGAAGGATCCCTATGCATTGGAGAATCAACCCAGCCTGGGGTCCCACCCACAATCTTGCTTTTAGTAGCTAGGAGACCTGGGATAAGTGACTTAGCTTCTCTGGGCCTCTGTTTCTAACTTAAAAAATGAAGAGAAATTGCTAAAACAAACAAACAAAAAAAAACACCCTGCTCTTTTTCTTGTATGAGAGCCCAAGGAGTTCTCCAAAGGAATGACCTGGGTCTCCACAGTACAACCTGGCTGACTTAGTTAACAGTGCAAGCTGCAGGATGGTCCACACAGGATGACGCAATTTGTGTTTAGAAAAAAAGAGAACCCAGAGAACTCTGGAGAACCCAGAGTTCTCATTCAGGACAGTATAAATATGATTTTCCTTACAGAGCTGAATATTTCAAAAATTGGCTCAAAACCCATTTGGAAATGGAAAGGTAAGGTGCTTATTTGTAGCTGAAGAAGGGGAGGTTCTGGACAGGCTGAAAACCTGGATGGTTCCCGTATGCCAACACAGCAACCACTGGGGAACCAGCTTCACTTTCCACCATGTATCTGCCAGGTGTGAGGCACACACACCCACATCAGTATCCAAAAGCAGTTTCTGGAAACTCTAATAAGGTTACTAACAACCACCTCTGTCATGTTAATCAGGACACAGAACCTTTAGTCCCTTCTCGCTTTGAACTACCAGGTAAACCACTGGCAATCTGGGAGAGGACAGAGTTCCTCCTCATTGCTCAATGAAAGTGTTGGTGGACCTTGCTGGAAAGACAAGGTCTTCTTGTACAAGGTTTTCTTGTACAAATTAGAAGAGGAGGCATCACAAGCACACAAAGAGAAGAGAAAATGAAATAACCTCTCACAGCCTGAGAGGCTAAGTTACCAAAATGTGTTTCTTAACTTTAGATGCAGAGTGAGGATGAAGACAAACATTTATTTCAAAGTAGGTTACCCATGTCTTCTAGGTTGGCCCAACAAAACAGAAAGACTAATAGTAGGTAACAAGGGAGATGACTTAGAATTGGCACCAAAATGATTGTGATGTTTTTGTCCATGAAAAACTTTAAGAATACATCCAATCACACAAATAAAACAGAAAATAATGCTAGATGCTAGCTAAAATGCAAGAGTATCAGGAAGAAGGGCAGCTTTTTCTTCTGTCCATTTTGTACTCGTCAGATTCAGGATAAAGCCTCCTGCTGGGAGGAGGCGCTAAGGGATGGGCAGAGGATCCCCTGGTCTGCATGGTTGTTAGCTTCTGGCTCCAGGAATTAGCTCCACACACAAAGTTTATTTTAAAAGAAAAAAAAAAGGAATTTGAACCTAATTAAATATCAACTGAATTTGGAAAATTTTTTATGTTGCCTTTTTTTAAAAAAAACTGAATAATAGATTCAGGCACTATTCAATGGTAGACATCCTTCAAAAACAGTTTAAATTTAGTGTGTGTGTGCGTGTGCGTGTACGTGTGCGTGTGCGTGTGCGTGTGTGTGTTTTAAATCAACATTTGGGTTTAGCAAATTAGTGCAGGTTTGCCTGTTTTCTGGTATATGGATCAGTTCCAGATCTGTTTTTAAGTACCAAGCTCCTGAAGGATTATTATTTTTAGAATTCATATTCCTTCCTAATCCCCTAATCCATTTGGGGGAAATGTCCAGATTGTCAACCCAATACATGAGAAACCCTCAATGAAGCAGCAAGGAAAAAAAATACAAGACAATAGACAAATAACCATGGGATATAGCTTTTGTTGAGCTTGAAATGTGCCAAGTTGGAAATAGGAGAGAGAGGTTTGTGATATTCCAGTGGAACATATTGTCACTGTTATAACCAGCCCACGTTCACCGGAGCTGCCAATTATTCCCCAGCCACCATTTTTTTCCTTTAGATTGATCTCCTGCTTGAGGCTGTTTCACACCCATGACTCTGAAGCTTCCCTAGTGGCATGTTGGCTAATTAAGAGCAAAATCCATCTCTTGATGAAATAATGCTGCCACTGAAAAGGAATTCTACATTTTTTTTTAAATTCTTAATCAGGCTGGAAGGAGCAGTATTCTAACACTTGTATTGCGCATAGGAAAAAGGTCTATAGCTAGCAATTAGCAATGATGAAAAGGACAGCGATTTAAAGCATGTTGCGGTGACATTTTTATCAAATTAAATGAGTTTGCTAGGCCCACCAGCTGCATATGCTTATTGTCATTTACTGTTTGGACAGCAACACATCAGCCACTGAGTATCAGGAGGTGCTGAATTTAATAAGTCATTTTGACACTGGTGTGAAACGAGCAAATCAGCATTCTGAGGAATGTGTTCACACTCTGAACAGACAGGCAGACATTCTAAGCATGCGAGGTGACACCAATCAACAGGAAGAAATGATGAAAGCCAGGCTAGGAAGCAGGCACAGCGGTGGCGGCAACGCAGCCACAGAGACACCACTGGGAAAAAGAAAGAGATACATGCACTCCCGCACAGACCCGCACCCCCCCATACACACACCAAGGGTTTCTTGGTGTAGTTAGAACATCTAAAGAAACAAAGACTTTTCAGAAATACTGGGATGTATACCCATTGTAGATGCTGTAAGTTTTCATTTATAATTTAAAGACTTACACATTTCCCCTGTAACAACCACTTGAAGAAATTGTCAAGTCTTCAGAATTGTTTTTTTTTTTTTGCCCCCCTCATGTTTGAAACATGGCATCCCCTTCAAAAGAAATAAATAAAAATTCCTCTCCATCCTGGAAAACAAAAGTTTTGGCTTACCCTTTCTACCTAATGTGTTTGCTCTAAGCTGATTGTCCAGCCAGGATAGAAGTATTACTTGGTTTTTATTTACAGTGGGGTGAGGGTATAAGTTGCTTTCAAAACTCTCGCTCAGAATATAAGATGTAGAATTACATTCTGATAATCCCAGGAGCTATTTATGTTGCGGGAGAGATCTGATACCAATGTCTTAACCATGTACCTGGCATCAGAGTTAAAACACACCAGAAAGTCGATTGCCAATTACCTCTTAAAACATGCAGGTGTAATTTATAGCCTAACAAAGGTGACTAGTAATTAGTTCATGGCTTCGGAAGTTTCTAATGCCATCTAGTGGAAATGGTACATTTGATCACTTGCATATCAAACGGGAGCCTCAAATCCTAGATAATATGTAATTGTGCGTCTGCATATTCAGAAAAGCTCAACTCAGAGTCAAATCTCAAATATATCTAAAAAAAAAAATTGCTCCAGTGTTTTCATATGACTTGAGTGCACATAGAAAACAAAACTCTCCCAGAATACCCTTGGATACCTGCCCACGGAACATGAAATAAGTGTCAGCACCACCCACACCGCAGCTGTGTCTGCAAGATCACTTTCCTATCCCTGTTCTCTCTCATCTTCTAAACTCTAGAATCTAGAGGTCGACAATTCAGTAGACTTTTTTCCATTATTTTGCAAACAGTAGGTTCAATAAAACCTTCAAGATACCTTTTGAAAAAAATAGTACTGGAGGAACTAATTTGCTAATTTAAAACTAGAAACAGATCAATTTTCAGTGAAATCTTCATAGATTCTCCTTCATGGGATTCTATAGTGAGATTTTGAGCAGAATAGCGTTGGCAACTTTGTGCTGCTTTTCAAGGGGCTCACCAAGCAGCTGTGGGCATCTGATGCAGGAACCAAAAGGTGTTTTAACGCAATTGTAAAAACAAAAATAGGTCATATTTTACTTTGTATATAAAGATAGTTGGTAAACAGATATGTCACTTTCCTCTGTATCACTTCCCAGAGATAGTCCTCTCCAAAAGCATCGTTATAATAAGAGAAATCTCTGGAACCTTGAATTCTAGTGTAAGTTAATGTGAACTCAGAGCCACTCATTTCACTTCTCCCCCCACCTCAGTTTCTTCTTCCATCAAATAAGGAAGTTGGACTTGAAGTCAACTTAAAATCACTTTCTTCTTTAAAATTTCAGTTTTGAATTTCAAGGCCAAGACTCAGGACTTCTGTTTCAATGTAATTATTTTATTTAAAAAGTGCTAATTTCAGGGGCCTCCCTGGTGGCGCAGCCGTTGAACGCTGGGCTACAAAGCTGCCCGCAGCCTCTGCAGCGCCAGTTCGATCCCCGGCCACCCGGGGAGGGTCCCACATGGTGTGCAGACCGCTCCTGCCGCACCCGCTGCTCCCCTCAGCAGTGTATTTCGTCAGTCTGCCTGTTCTGCTCTCCGCTCTGGCTCTGGTGAATTCTCTCACCCTCCCGCGCTACTGACTGTACCCAGTGCTTATATAAACAAACAAATAAATAAATAAATAAACAAATAAATGGATGAATGAATGAATAAATAAATGAATAAATAAACAAATACATAAATCTTAAAAAAAGGTGTTAATTTCATTATAGCTGTTCTACTTAAAATAATCATGTTTATCAAGATCATTTATTAGTATGAGACTTGCAGTGAATTCCAGTGTTTGAACCACATCAATTTTATTTCTTATTTTTTTTATTTTTATAAAGATTTATTTATTTATTTATACAAGCACTGGGTACAGTCAGAGGCGCTGGGGGGTGAGAGAATTCACCAGAGCCAGGGCGGAGAGTAGAACAGGAAGACTGACGAAGTACACTGCTGAGGGGAGCAGCGGGCTGCAGGAGAGGTCTGCGAGCCATGTGGGACCCAGGCCGGTGGCCGGGGATCGAACCGGTGCTGCAGAGGCTGCGGGCAGCTTCGCAACCCTGTGCTCAACCGCTGCGCCACCGGGGAGGCCCCCCACATCAATTTTAAAAGCAATTTATCTGTTAAAAAAAAATACCGGATGGTCTCACTCATAGCAGGAATCTAGAAAACTTAAATAAGGGACCAGGAAAAAGAATAACTATAAGAGAGAAAATATCAAAATCAACAAATAACTATGAACCAGAGACACTCTATGGAGGGTGGGGGGCGGGGAAAGGAGGGGTTGGGGTCAAAATAAGGGGGTTGTAATTGTATGGGGAATATAAAAATAAAATTTAAATAAACTAAAAAAGAAATTAAATAAAAAAATAAAATAAACATGATTTAAAAAAGAGGGGGCTACAGTTTTAGCAAATGATGCTAAAGAATTTTTAAAGAATTAAAAATAGAAAGTATCTTTTCTATATACACCCACCTTAGCACTCCTATGATGAGTAAAATATATTTTATTTTAATATATTTGTAAAATACAGTATATCTTCTCAGTGGAAAAGAAATATTAACCATTGCACATGTAAAAATTTTTTTTAAAAAAGATGAGGAAAAGGAAGAAACAAAGAGAAAAATCATTTGTAGTTCTAACATCCAAGAACATCAATCTATTGAACACCATGGTGAATCCCTCTCAATCTTTCCTTATATATAATATTTACATAATTTGTACCATATGGTATATATAAATATATATATATTGATTTTTCACAATAGCACCAATTTTTCTGACTATAAAAATATAATTTATTATTATAGCAAATTGTTTAAATGTATAAATACATAAAGAAAATTAAAATTGCCCAGAATCTCACCACCCAGATATGTCCTCATTTACTGTTTTATTTCTGTAGAGTTCTTTTTCTATGCATAATTTAACACAGTTAAGATTATATTACATATTCTGATTTTAAGTACAATTAATCCAAGAAGAGTCATTCACGAGTCCTAGTTGGAAGATGTTACAAAGAGGGTCTTAATCACAGATTATGTCTGCCACTAGTAGTTTATTCATTTTTCATAATTACAAAAAAAAAAAACCTATATACTCAGGTCACTCAAAATGAATTCTAAGAAGCAGAAAAATTATTACTCAAGTTCCTTGTCAATGCAATGCAGTTATAATGCTGAATAAAATTAGTTTCACTGAGCAGTGGGAAAAAAATACATTACAGGTTTAGTAATTCTGCAAACAATGTCACTGTCATTTAAACATTGCAGTTCTTGTTTTAGAATAAAAAAAGAAGTAGGCTTTGTTGTCTTTTAAGTAGCAGGAAATTCCATCTGAACCATGAGGCAAAGAATATAACCTAAAAACACATTTCCTGACACTTAACAAATAGCAAAAACCAACAGAATTAAGTAATGGAAACTTCACAGACTCTAGCTACTCCCCAGAGCTATAAATTTATTTGAAAATATCTAATACAGTTTGATTCCTGATCATGGAATCAAAACAAAATAAGAAGATATTTGTAAATCTTTGTATGTGATAGTTCCTCATTCCCTAGTCTTTTATTCTACAATTGACTGGAATAAAACTTAAATTTTTCAAGTTGTTTCCAACTGGACATATTGTGAAATTTTTAATAGTTTCCACAAATTAAGGCAATTTTTGAGTTGCAACATTCCTCTTCCCAAACCTCAAAACTGTGGACTGGCATTGTCTTCAGTGGCAGTTATGGGGAGAACACTAAAATCAACCTGATTTTTGTTTCTGGGTAAATTGTTTTTGAACCTAATACTTAAGGATATTTTCTTTGGCCTTACAATTCAAAGGTCCCAAGAGGAGTCTAGCAGTAGGCCTTTTTCTCTTTTTAAGTGATAATCTTCTAAGTCATTTTATTTGTTATTTATTTGTTTATTTATTTGAACTAACATTGGTTTACAAGACTGTATGTGATTCAAAGCTATAGGATCACACCTCCTCAGATGCATGTCACCACATCACACCCATCTCCAAGGCACCCTCAGCTCTCCATCATAGTCCATTGTGCCCCCTCCCTTATTTGTTTCCCCCTCTGCTCCTCCCTATCTAGTAGCCTCAATTCCACAGTCAGATTCCTAGGGCTTATTATTGGTTTGGTTTGGCCTGACCCTTTGTTTTATGTCTCTATATTCCACATATATGAAACAAATGGTGCCTGTCTTTCTCCTGACTTATTTTGCTTAGCATAATGCCTCATTTCCATCCATGTTGTCACAAATGGCAAGAATTGATTTTTTTTTTATAGCTAGTATTTCAGCTATATACACTATATAGTGTTGTGTATATATACTATATATCGCTATTATAATAGGACTAGACCATTCCCATTAGGACCACTATGAGTCCTTTCACTCTCCATTCAAGTCTTCCTTTGGCTTAGGAAACTCTTCCCATTATATCATCAATTACCACTTTTGTCCAATTGGGAGGATGGTCTCATCTTCATGAAAACCAATTCATCTCTTATCCCTATATCTACCCATCCCTCATCCTTGTAATCTTTGTCTTTTTTTCCTCCACACTTAGAGAAAAGTTTTATTTTCCACAGTATGTGTTCTACATTACATAACTCTATAATGAACTTTAATTTCTAATTTATATCTAACTTCCTGACAGTCCATTATTTTACCCATTTTTTTTTTCATTCTCCCCTGTTATGTTTTTACCTCAACCCTATTGCCTTTTTTAGGTAGTACTAATGTAAATATCTTTAACTTGAGATGTTCTTTTACCCAAAACTTGTCTTTTATAAAGATATTTTAGAGACAGTATGGAGAGTCCTCAAAAAAAAAAAAAAAAGCTTCTATATGATCCAACAATTGTACTTCTGGGTATGTATCTGAAAAAAACAAAAGCACTGACTTGAAAGATATATGTACTCCCATTTTCATCACAACATTATTCACAAAGACATGGAATCAATCAAAGACTGAAGAATGAATTAATCAAATGTGAGACATTGTGTGTGGGCTACATCAATATCTATCACATATATAATGGAATATTATACAACCATTAAAAAGAATGAAAGTTTGCCACTTGTAACAACATGGATGAAAAATTCACTAAGTGAAAAAAAGTCAGACACAGAAAGACACATACCATATGATCTCACTTTATATGTGGAACAAAAAAAATTAGGTTCATAGATACAACAAACTGATGGTTGCCAGAGGTGGGTGATAGGAAGGTGGACAAAATGAGTGGAGGAGGTCAAAAGATACAAAACTCCAGTTACAAAATACATAAGTTATGGGGGTATAATTTTCAACATTGTGACTAAGTATTACTGTACTGTATATTTGAAAGTTATGAAATGAATAAATCTTAAAAATTGTCATCATAAGAAAAAATTTTGAACTATGTATGGTGATAGATATTAACTAGTCTTATTGTGGTGTTCATTGTGCAATATATACAAATATTGAATTGCTATGTTATACATCTGAAACTAATAAATTATGTGTCAATTATATCTCAATAACAAAATTTTCATAAGTTTTTAAAAAGACCAAAGGTGAAATTTTAAATAAAGTTACATGCAATTTTCTGTTTCCTAAAAAATAACTATGATCAAATTAGTTCAAATATTATTTGATACTGTTCAACATAAATAAGAATTATGTTATATCTTAATTTCTGTTCAAATATTTATGAATGGTAACTTACTATAAGTTTATTTTCCATACTTCAGTGTAGGAACCATCCAGAGTAGCATTGCTAATAGAAATGGGGAAACTAGCAACCTATTGGCATCTCTGCTCATCTTTACAAAATCTAGTTACACATTTTACTGCCCACCCTATCCAGGCCCTAAGGTGAAAAAAAAGAAATAAATGCAATAGGAAAAAATTCAAGGTGGTTTGTAGAAATATAAAAGGGATAATAGAAATTATCCACATGCAAAAAGTATTAATAGTTTATCATATTTGCTCAGATATTTTTATAAAAATAAAATACCACAGGTAAAGTTCAAACCTCTACAGTCTCCTCGCTGCAATCATTATTGTGAACTTATTGTGAATCTAGTCCATATTTTCATACTTTTACCACATATATCCATAAGTAATCTGTAGTGGACTGTGATTACCAATTCCTATATGCTATACCATACCAAACTAAAAATGGTATCACTTTGCATTTTTTCTCTGAACGTTATGGTCAATGGCGAGATCACATTTAGGTGTTCCAGCAGAGATGTCACCCACCAGTCAGAATCCACCGC
The DNA here is from genome assembly GCF_014898055.3 of Talpa occidentalis. NCBI lineage: Eukaryota > Metazoa > Chordata > Mammalia > Eulipotyphla > Talpidae > Talpa > Talpa occidentalis. The sequence continues at coordinate 78,201,922 of NW_023604861.1, read as the reverse complement.
CAGACCCAGGAGGACAAGAACCCATGATCACACCCCTATCTCTGAGTCACTTCAGCTGAAGCCAAATAGAGCAGAGGCAAACTGTCCACATGGAGGCCTGCCCAAACTGTATTTTGCTAGCAAAATATATTTTGCCATAGTATAAGCCATTAAGTTTGGAGGTGATTTGTTATGCAAACATAGTAACTTGAATAGCTTCTTCCCATTCTCTGTTCTGGTTTCCCCCACTTTCTTACCTGTTCCCCTACGAGCACTGCCATAATAAATTGTCTGTCTCTGAATCCAAGAGACCAAGACAGAGAGAGTTATGGGATAATCTATACCAAAAAAGAAGTATACAACTTCTCTTAAAAACTCTGTTCTTTTTCAAACTCAGTGAGCTGCTATTTCAGTGGCACTACTCATTGGATAAAAGAAGCAACTGAACTAAAACTTAAAGTAAGTAGGAGGAAGAAATTTGCTCTCTGAATTATTTTCTCAGTAACCACATTAATGGGGGAGGTTAAGACTCAAGAAATAACTATATTCAAAGCTAACGCAAAGAGAAGTATTTTGTAAAATCCTGTTTGTAAAGGCAGCATTTGGATAATTTACCTAATGCTTCTTAAAAGAATCCCCAGGAAGAAATCTCCCTCTCAGGTGAAAAAAAGGAGGAGCAAATCCCATGGCCTTCCTAATCCTGCCTCTCCAGGGAAATTTCCAGTATCCTTATGAACAGATGCCCTGACAAACAACTCAATGGCTGGGAGGAGAGTAAACAATGGTCCTGAGCCCCCAGTTCCACCCACTGGAGAAAAAAACCTTTGCCAGCAAGGTTACATATCACCTGTCCATCCAAAAACATGGGACCTTCCCTGGATAGTAGATGGAGCAATAAAATCCCATCAGCTAATGTGAGTGCTCAATCTTGATTTGCCAGACACAACCTCAGAAGTTTGATCTTGTATACATACTAGCTGCTTCTCCTACTTTAAAGTAACTAACCCCACCCATCTAGCTCTGCTTCACTTTTACCTCTGGTCTTGACACGAGTCCAGCAACCTGCATAGTCACAAAAGAAGAGCATGCCCTGTGGCTGGGATTTCACATGCTGGGTTTTATTGAAAGGATACTTCGTCTCACATCTATTCTGCAGTCACTCTAGCATGCTCATCTTCTCAAGTGATTTCAAGCACGGTTAATCCCAATTTCAGAGACCCTCCCAATGTCATCACTGTCAATGACTGTCGGTTCATAGACTGAGAGCCACATCCTGTAGCAGATTTCTCTTAGCTGCTGGGTCGCTTGTAGATATTTCAAAATAATGAGCCTACTTTGGAGTACTCAGAAATGAGCCTTAAGACATATTTTAGGATGAGGTGGATTAAATTATTCTCCACTTGATGGTGGGTACAGTGCAGTTACAAAACCTGAGGGAGGAGATTCTATACTTCTGATACACAAACAGCAAAGTAAACCAGTGTTACCACAAAAAAAGGAAAGAAAAAATTCTCTATCTTGAATCTTCATTTTCCTTACAAGATCCTCCCCTCCCACCATAGTGCACAGTTTATCTTTTCTCAAACTTATCTTACCCAAATCAGCTGGAAAATGAAGCTAATTTAGGAGACATTGGAGGCCTTTGGAAAGGTCTATTCTATTTATCTTCTGAACTCAATCTGGCCACCAATTTATGGCCAGGGAGAGAGGCTTACAACGGCAGTCATCAAGAAACAGAGCAATATTTGGTATTCTTCCAATGGCGTGTAACACGACCTGTGGAAAACAAGATCTGGGGTCATTCATTACCAAGATCACCAAATCCTGTGCATCAAGAAAGCCAATTCATCCTTGCCTTCTGTGGTTAAGAAAGAGAAGAAAATTTACCTACCGCAGTTGTGAGGTGCTCTGAAGAACACTCCAGAAGGCTTCAGGAAGATCACTCTCACAATGGCAGACACATATCTGGCCCAGTCCCATAACCCTGTAAGTTCTAGCAAACCATAAGCTGTTCTTGCGGATTTGACATTTGTTTTTTTGTGGGTTTTTTAATTTATTCTTTTAACTTTTTCCTTCTTTTTTTAATAGCATGAAATTTCTATTGGTGAGAGTAAACAAAATTATAAAAATGTTAGAAGTGAAATAAGAATATTAAAGTATTTTATGAAAGAAAGTATAAATGTTATTGAAGAAATCAACACCATATGAACTAACACAAATATATGTCATTTTCTTAGACGGACTGCATATGATTAATCACTCTGTTTTATTAAAATATGTGAATATACTGCAACTACAATTGGAGCATTAACTTTTTTTTTAAAGTGTTGATATTCTCTCTTTTTTTTTTAAAGATTTATTTATTTATTCATACAAGCATTGGGTACAGTCAGAAGCGTGGGAGGGTGAGAGAAATCACCAGAGCCAGAGAAGGAAACAGAACAGGCAGAGTGAGGAAATACACTGCTGAGGGGAGCAGCGGGCGTGGCAGGAGAGGTCTGTCGCACCATGTGAGACCCTCGCCGGTGGCCGGGGATCGAACCGGTGCTGCAGAGGCTGCGGGCAGCTTCACAGCCCAGCGCTCAACCGCTACGCCACCAAGGGAGGCCCGGAGCATTAACTTTTTTATATGAAAGAATAGTTGTTAAGAAATAACGAAGAAAATCTTGAAGAGCTATAATGCTGTTCTAATCAAATGAATACAAATAGGAGAGGGAATTCAATAATAGATCATAGTATACATATTGCCCATTAAATAACTACAATTTCCTTCCCCCCCTCACGTGGATTCCTTATATCCCCTTCCCTCTCAACTTCAGAGCACTCACAATGCTTATTGATATTTACTGGTTCTTTTAAGTATTTTGTTTATGAATCATCTGATATGTAAATGTCCAGTGTTTATTTTTATCGTTCCGACTTGCTTTACTGCACATACTTCTCTCAAAAGCCCCCATTTTGTTGAAGGGCTACATTTCATCCTTCCTTATGACTGAACAGTATTCCATAGTGTGGATATTACCACATCTTCTTGATACAATCACTGTCAATGGAAATTTAGGCTGCTTCCATATCCCAGCTACCGTAAATAGCGCTGCTGTGAACATTGTGTTGAGGTTTCATATTCTGTGGATAGATGCCCAGGAGCAGGAATTCTGAGTCATATGGTATTTCCATTTTCAGTTTTATAAGGTAAATCCAGATTGTTCTCTATAATGATTGCACCAGTTCACATTCCCATTAATAGTGCAATAGGGGGGCCTCCCGGGTGGCGCAGTGGTTGAGCGCTGGGTTGCCAAGCTGCCCGCAGCCTCCTCAGCGCTGGTTCGATCCCCGGCTGCTCCCCAGCTACCGGAGGAGGGTCCCACATGGCAGCAGACCTCTCCTGCCGCCCGCTGCTCCCCTCAGCAGTGTGCCTCGGTCCCTCTGCCTGCTCTGCTCCCCGCTCTGACTCTGGTGAATTCTCTCACCCTCCCGCGCTTCTGATTGTACCCAGTGCTTGTATAAATAAATAAATGTTTAAATAAATAAATAAATGGGCCTTCTTTAAAAAAAAAATAGTGCAATAGGGTTCTTCTTTCTCTGCCTCCTCTCCAGGACTTTTTTTGGGGGTCTTTTTTAATATGTGTCATTCTCATAGGTGAGTGTGAGCTGTATCTAATTGTGTTTTTTCTTAAAGATTTTATTTATTTTTATACAAGAACTGGAGTACAGGCCAGAGGCATGGGGGGGTGAGAGGATTCACTAGAGACAGAGTGGGGAGCAGAACAGGCAAAATGGACCAAAATACACTGTTGAGGGACCAGAGGGCGAGACAGGAGAGGTCTGCCGTGCCATATGGGTATCTCCCTGGCTGGGCAGAACTCGAACCCAAGCTGCAGAGGCTACAGACAGCTTCACAGCGCTGTGCTCAACCCGCTGCATCACCAGGGAGGCCCCTCATTGTGGTTTTAACCTATATTTCTCATTGCAAGTGATGTTGAACATTTTTTCATGGTTACTGACTTTCTGGATATCCTCTCTGGTGAATCATTTGTTCATATGTGCTGCCCACTTATTAATTGTGTTGTTTGTTTTAATTGTTAAATTGTGCTAGTTTTTATATATCTTGGATTTGAACCCATTACCAGTTATATTTTGTGTGAATATTATTTTCCATTTCGTAGAGTATCCTTTTATTCTTGTATTTTCTTTCACTGTATAAAAGCTCTTTTAAAAAATTATTTTTGCATAGAAGAACTGGGGTATAGGCCAGAGGTGCGGGTAGTAAGAGGATTCACCAGATATAGAGTGGAGAGCAGGTGATTTATTGAAATACACTGCTAAGGGGAGCAGTGGGCAAGACAGAGGAGGTCTGCTATACCATATGTGGGTTAGCTCCCTGTCCGGGGATCAAACTCAGGCCTTCGTGGTGATAGCTTGCTAGTACTGAGACTTAACCTCTACACCACCATGAAGGCCCCTGTAAAATCTCTTTAACTTGTTTATTTTTGGTTTTATTTTTCCCAATTGTTCATTTTCAGTTTTATTTCTCTCCATTGCTTTTGTTTGTCTGCTGTTGAGGCCCTCAATTGTATATTTTAATCCATTTATAGTATTTCTTAGCTCCAATATTCTCTAATTTCTTAGCACCTGCTTCATATTCTCTCTATCCTTATTCTGTTGCTGTTTTATATCCTCCAATGGTTTTCTGAGTTCCACAAGTGTTGTTGTAACTGTTACGTTGATCTCTTCAGTAATGTTCTGAAGTATTCTGGATTGAGACACCTTCCAGGGTCTTTTCTGCTCCAGCATTTGTGATAATGTTTTTCTTACTCTTCATTTTTACTTTCTATGGGTTGGAATAGGGAGAGACTTTCATACTATTGCCTTTACACCTGTTGAAGTAATTGAAGAACTGGTGCCAGTGGGGAGTAGAAGATGTAAAAGAAGTCCAGGGCAATAGGGCGCCAAAGGATCCCCTCTAGCAATTCAGGCTTCCTACTCTGCTGAGGGCACTAGAGTTGTGTGGTGGGATCTACCATGACCCCCTCCTCTAGGCCAGCTCCTCAGTCTTAGCCTCTCTTATCATCTCATATCAGCTTCTAAGTCTAGGCTATCTTTGAGCAATGGAGGCAGCACTGGGCACAGAATGTACTTGCTATGGGGTCACAGACCAAGAGTTGTTCTCTTTTCTTCCAGAGCACAGATCCTTATCCTGCGAGGTTTGCCCCTGTTATTAAGTTGCTTAAACTCTGCCTGATGCAAATGTTCACTTGTTTTGGTTTTAGCTCTAACAATACAGGGAGGTGTTTTAAATATCCCAGCTGCAGCTTCCAGTCTTAGAGTCTTCTATGAGGAGACTAGTTCTCCATATTGCTTCAGCTCCAACTGTTCTATTTTCAAAGGCTTCAGGCTCAACCCAGTGATGATTGCCCTGCACCCCACCCCTGCAGCGCTCCAACAGATGGCACCCTGGGTGCCATCTCTGCAGCCCCCTTATCCAGTGCAGTGCCTAGTCACTGATGTTGGTGGAAAATACTAGCTATGTGGAGAGAAATCCTAGCAAGCTGCATTTTATCTGCTCACTGTTTGGAATATGCAGAATCCAGAGTGGTCTGTAAAAAGTCAGGGTCATCTTGTGTCATGTGATAGAATCCCAATTCAAAAGCACTAAAATGAGTTATTTCACGGAGAGAGAGAGGAAGAGAGAGACAGAGAGAGAGAGAGAGAGAGAGAGAGAGAGAATGACCTGCATGATGCTTTTTAAGCACTCAACCAAAAAGACAGCAGACTGCAGGTCAACAAATATTTTATGCAAAATTGAAAATCTACCTCACAATATGTGCTTCACCCTTCACATTCAGAAGCTTCCTCGGGCCAGAGGGCTCAATCTGGTGATATTATGCCAACTGGAATGGACTGGGTGAACTGTATTAATTGTGAGTTATTGAGAACTCTTTCTACAACGTTGCCTAAAGATAGAGAGATCTTTTTTCTTTTTATTATGGAAAACTTAAAATATATGCAAAAGTAGCAAAAATATCATGAACCCCCATATTCTTTTTACTCAGATTTCACTACTATAAATTAAGGCAATCTTACACCGTCTAGACTTCTACCCACTTTCCTTTTTCATATTATTTCAAAGCCCATCCTAAATATTATTTTGGCTCATCTGTATGTATCTAAAAGGGCTTTCTTTTTAAAACATCAATAGTACTACTATCACACCTCAAAGCTTAGTGATAATTCTTTAATATCAACTATCCAGACAGTGTTCAAATCTCTAATCGCCTCATAAATTTTATATTTTTAACAGTATATTTATTTTAATAAGGATCCAAATGATGTCTACTTATTTCCACTGGTTGATTTTTCTTAAATCTTTTTTCTCTATTGGTTCCCCCTTAATGTTTTCTCTAGAAATGCATTTGTTAACAAAAAAAACAACCAAATGGTTTATTCTGAGTTTCCCAAAGTCAGGATTTCACCAAGAATATTGTAAAAGCATACTTAACTTTTCAAACAATTATCCTGTAGGTGAAAAAAGGGAAGAGCAGCTGAAGAAGGTATTGATCTGCTGGTGAAGACATTTTTGTATTTTTCATTTCAGTTGCAGGTTGGAGTAAGGAAGCCCAAGACTTGTCATGCTATCGGGACTCCCTTTATTTCGGCTAAAGAAAACATTCCAGGTACTACCACTCTGTGCACCTCATTATCACTCACTGTCATTCATGAAAACTTGCTCCTTCTCACAACACTGACAATAATCCATGCAGGAACCCAGGGAATGAGCACATGGTTGTAAAGGTAAAAGAAAGACTGAGGTGGGAAAACCAAAGGATGAGGAAGTATCAGGTTGATGCAGCCACAAGCGGGTGAATTAGGGATTATTGGAGAATGGATGGGCAATCAACAGGTGACCAAGTGTCACAGTGAAGGTAGAGAGCAAAGTTTGGGGCCTCTGCCATGATCATTGGGTCTCATGCCCTTGGTTCGAGATGAAGCCACCGGGGCGGCTGTGATAATAAGTCCACCCCTTCTCTACCAGGAACAACCTCTGCTCCCACAAATCAACAACCTGTAAACAACTCAGCAGTTGTCAGTGATTCGTTCCGACCTGAGTCATTTGGACAGCTCAGATATGGCTGTGCAGTTATGGCGGTCAGCGCCCAGCAATCTGTTAGCCTGAGAACTGCTGTGTTTCCACACACAAGGTGCCTGCAGTGATGAAGAGTCCCGTTTCATACACAATTGTAATCTCTAGAGCACATCCCCATAGTATGAGGGATCCCATGAAAATAGTAATAGCCTTTGACAGAGGAATAATGAAAGTAGCTGATAAAATAAGGATTTGGCCCTATTTGGGGATATTTAAGATATACTGTTTCTTTGTCTTTTACTTCTCTTTGGCTGTCATAATCAGACTTGGAATTTAATAAAAAAATTTCTCATGTGATAAGATGCTTCAAGTTAATACTTTTGAAAATCAAAGACAAAATCTTAAAGGCAGGGGATGGGAGAAAACCCATTATCTTCAATATAATAATAATATTGTCAGTTGAATTCCCAGACAATGGAATGTTATTTTCAAACTGTTGTGAGAAAATAACAAAGCTTCCATTTTCAAAATTGTGAAGTAACCCCTACCAGACCCAAATTTCCAACAGATCACAATGATAAACTCTGGACAAAATTTTTAAAAATATACATCTCAAAAGCATTAGAAAGTGAAGAAAAGTGGGAAGATTATGGAGGCATTTGGGGAGAAAGGTGCAGCACACAGTGAGTTACCTGTTTTATGGCATTTGACCTGAGGGCAGGTCGAAGTCAGTGCTGCAGAGAGTGAATCTGAAAAAAAAAAAAAAAAAAAAACCACCCACATTATTGGTTTGGGGGAAAAAAGACAAAAATAGCAGAGTTTAAGGTAACCACAAGCACAGAAACTGAACAGGAAATATCAGGAAAGAGTCAGAAAGGGTGACCACAATTTCTGTGTTTTGGCACTGCCCAAATATCTGGCTGACACCTGAACTCCATTCATAGGACAAATTCCAACTAAGAATACAAACCTCAAAAACCTATGGAACAAGGGTCTCCCTGGTGGTGCAAGGGGTTAAGCACCGCACTATGAAGCTATCCGCAACCTCTGCAGAACGAGTTCGATCCCTGGCTGGCCAGGAGAAACCCACATGGTGCAGCAGACCTCTCCTGGCTTGCCTGCTGCTCCCCTCAGCAGTGTATTTCAGTCAGTCTGCCTGTTCTGTTCCCCACTCTGTCTCTGGTGAATCCTCTCACCCCCCACCCCTCTGGCCTGTACCCTAGTTCTTGTATGCGTAAATAATAAATCTTTTAAAAATAAATTAAATAAATAAAAACCTATGGAACAATATCACAAGGTTTAAGAGAATATCAGAAGAAGAGAGAGAGATTAGGATAAATATTTAAACAAATAATTACTGAAATAACCTCAAACTTAGTGGAAGACATATATTGTCGAAACAGGAGACCCCCATGACTCATAAGCAGGACATACACAAAGAAAATCAAACAGTAATATCAGATTTGGCTGAATGCCAAAGACAAAGAGAAACTATTGAAAACAACCAGAGAAAAATTCATATAACATAAGCAGAACAAAAATTAGCAACACCAATGACTTCCCATTGGAAACTAGGAGGTGAGAAACAGTGGTAAATAATATTTTAAATGATGAAACAAAAAGCAGTCAACCAAGACCTCTACATCCAATGAAAATACAGTTCTAGAATCAGACAAAATAATAACATTTTCAGATGAAAATGACAGTACTCCCCCCCCTATAAATAGTTGGAGGTCGTTTTGAGGAGTGTTTTCCATTAATAAAGCTGGCAGGTGTTTAAGCCACCTGTTTAGTTCAGTTCTGGAAGACAGAGGTAAAGAAAAATCAAGGAGATGGCAATCAAATTTTACCCAAAACTACAGAACTCCAAAGAAAAGGTCCCTATGGATTATATTTATTCCACTTTAGAGGGTTCACATGTGCAGTCTGACTTGCCTTCCCTCTAACACACACACACACACACACACACACACACACACATCCTTTGCCTTCTTAACTTCCAATCCAGACCTTACTTTCACTCTTCTGTAGCTCAGAAATTCTCTAACTCATTCACCCAAGTGATTGCTCCACTCTTTGTATTCCTTAAGCATGTGTAGCATATATCATACAATCTGTCCTTTACAGAGTTACACTCTCTGGAATTTACTCATTTATATCTATAGCTATAATGGGGTTTTAAAATCAGAACTTTTCTACCTCAGTTTCCACAGGGGTACCTAGAAAATATGTGTCAGTGATCCCCATTTTCCAAAGCAAGATGTGAAATCCCTTCTGTAAGAACTGTAAAAAGAAAAAGTATGACAATCAATTTTTGACCTTGTCCTAATGGTATAAAATGCTGAAACTGAACAAGCTCTGTTTTGTTCCCCTATATCAACACCCTCCATACGACTGGACTCAACAGCAAGTGAGAGCAAATCCAAAACAGCAATGACTTCTAAAAGGTAGAACTGCATTTTTCCCGTGTGCAAATACCTAACTATCTAAATTAGTGGTTGTGGTGATTCTTTCCACATACCCACCAATTCGAGGTTAAAAGGGAAGGAAAAGGAACACACCCTCCTCTTTAAGGACACTTTCTGGAAACTGTACAGATAGTCTTTATATGCCATCAGCCAGGACTTATTGACATAGCTAACCCTAGTTACAAAGGAAGATGGGGAGATGGGAAGCCATGTTTGAACTGTGGAAAGAAGTGGAATAACTATTAGAGCACAATTAGTAGTGTTTTCTGCTAAAATGCTAACTCCCTTTACCTCAAACTGAATGGAAGAAGATTCAAGAAGTCCAGTTAGAACCTGAAGTCTGTGAGGCACCAGAGGCTGGAGGCTGTACTGACAAGCTGAAGAGAAAGGGCAGCTAGAGGTTGGGGAATAGAGAGAGGAGGGGGATGGCCCACATGAGAGTGAGCCTGCCTGGCGCCACCCTAAAGGGAAGGCACTGGGACACCAACTGAGTCTCTCTGTGTGAATCGGATCACTGGGAAACCAACAGGTCACAGAGGAGAGATTCCCAGAGATAGGGCCTCCCCGGTGGTGCAGCGGTTGAGCGCTGGGTTGCGAAGCAGCCCGCGGCCTCTGCGACGCCGGTTCGATCCCCGGCTGCTCCCCGGCCACCAGAGGAGGGTCCCACATGGCGCGCAGACCTCTCCTGCCGCCCGCTGCTCCCCTCAGCAGTGTACTTCGGTCCTTCTGCCTGCTCTGCTCCCCGCTCTGGCTCTGGTGAATTCTCTCATCCTCCCGCGCTTCTGGCTGTACCCAGTGCATGTATAAACAAAACAAACAAACAAACCAGCAAACAAATAAATAAAGCATGCCTCTATTAAAAAAAAAAAAAAAAAAGAGATTCCCAGAGATAGAGGCAGTATCTGAAGAATCCACAGACACTCATCTCACCCCCAGCACCAGTCACCCTCAACCCTCCCCATTATTATCCCTTCTCCCTCCACCCTACCCCAACCACAGGGCAGTCAGCAGCTTCTGGGAGCTGGCAAGGAGGAAAAGACTTGTAAGAAATAGAAGCTTCCCACACCTTCTTCCCTGATGCAGTACTCAGGCCAGATCAAAAGAACAGGAAACACTTTAATTTTAAATAAATTTGAAGTTTTATTATATCTCTGAAACTGCACATTCATTTGATGCTTCTCAATCCTGACTACTCATTGGGATCATCTGAGGACCTTTTAAAATTCCTGATGGCTGGTCCCACCCCCCAGATGTTGATTTCCCTGGTCTGGGGAGAGGCCTGGGTATCAGTAATTTAAAGAGTCACCCACGTGATTCTGCTGGGCAGCCCACATTGAAAATCACTGTGGTGATTCCCCATTAAGAACATGTTTGCAACTGGTCCAACCACTATGGAGAGCTTTGTGGAGATTTCTTGACCTACGAAACATAGAGCTTCCATATGATCCAGCAATTCCACTCCTAGGTATTTACCCAAAGGACACAGAAACATCAATTCCAAAGAGCACCCGCACCCCTATGTTTATAGCAGCACTGTTTACAATAGCTAAGCTTTGGAAACAACCCAAATGCCCAAAAATAGATGACTGGATCAAGAAGATGTGGTACATATATACCATGGAATATTACTCAGCATTCAAAAAAGATAAACACATGCAATTTGCAGCAACATGGATGGAGCTGGAAGGGATCATGCTCAGCGAAATAAGCCAGAAAGAAAAAGAAAAATACCGGATGGTCTCACTCATAGCAGGAATCTAAAAAACTTAAATAAGGGACCAGGAAAATGAATAACTGTAAGAAAGTGAAAATCAAAATCAACAAACAACTATGAACCAGAGACACTCTATGGGGGGTGGAGGGTGGGGAGGGGAGGGATTGGGGTCAAAATAAGGGGATTGCAATTGTATGGGGAATATAAAAATAAAATTAAAAAAAAAAGAACATGTTTGCAAACAAAAGATGATGAACTGATCAGGAAAGTGACAGAAGTTTCTACTGCAGCCAAGGGATAGAGAACTAGCCCCACAGTCCACGCTTGGAAGGAAAGAACAGTGACAATTTAAAATTGCACCTAGCGGAGTCCTCACTTGTAACCTGACAGTTACATAAATGCTACCTCCTTCAAGGAGATTAGAAGCTTTTTGAGGACAGGGCCCATCTGTTAGCATTCTTTTGGGGGCCCCATACTGCCCTGCATTTACTAGACTCTTTTGAATGAGTTTAACACAAACTTGCTGCCCTGTTGTTGACCTCTGACCTCCAGGCTGAGGAAAAAGAGAAGTGTCCTTTGTTATCACAGGATAAAGGAACTTGGCTCTCGAATAGCCTTGAACTATAATTTGGAGTCAATGAAAAACATAGAAAATTAATGAGACACAGGCCTTATGTGGCTGGAAATTTTTGATCAACCAACTATCAATTTCTATGATCCAAATTGTGACCTCTATTGAAATTGTCCCACATTTAAGCAAATTTGTGTCTTACTAATGCAATAGAAGGTCTGGCCTCCTACCTCTTAAGTAGACCCTAGCACAACAGCAGCCTTGCTTCTTGCACACATTCAGCACGACCACCACCCTCAGGCATGGGCAGCCCTGACCCAGTAATAAAGACAGCACACTGACAGGAGGCAGGAAAAGAGCCAAAAACTTGCAAAACCTTCAGCTAAATCCAAGAGCAGCTTTAGACTGTCAACACAAAGACGTCATGTCCCAAAGTAGCCTACAGCACCAGGATCCCACAGGAGATGGTTCTCAAAATGTTCCTTATTCCCTCAAGCCCACATTTATTGTACAGCTCCATCAAACAGACAGGAGCTGATTGCTAGATGCACCATGCCCCAAGATTTAGCACGGGAGAAATCGCACTTTCCTGTGAATGGATTCTGAAGCTTAGTATCAAGAGAGCACCCTTTTCATAACCTAAAAGGAAAAGCAAATAATCTTAAACCCATTCTAGTATCAAAATTGGCCTTCTCCATCACCAGCTGCTGTCTTTTTTCTGACTCAAAGACATTTTTTAACTAGAAATAAAATATACTCTACCAAGAGCCCAGGTTCAGAGAGAAGTCTGCTTAAACGGAGTTTAGTGAAAAAAGACTTCCAATGCCAATGTACTTTTCTAGACTTTTCCCAACAGAGGGAATCCCCCACATGAAAGGTAAGTTCAACCAAAGATGAAGCTCCCTTGCGTATCCTGTTGCCCCACGAAGTATCCATTACCAAGAAGTTCAAGGGCCTTCTGGAGGGGGTCAATACAAAAGACCCCCCAATGTTTGCAAAGCTGCTTACTGTGTCACGTTGTTACAGTGTCCTCGGAACCTCACTGCAGGGAGTTTCCACCAGCACCAAGCCAGGGGTCCAGCCTTCGGCTTTAATCGGATATTAGGCACAAGAACGTCAGACAGTGAAACAGTTTTGATGACAATAATGAGTATCCACTGAAAGTAATTTTTTTTAGGTTAATGAGCTCTTCCCCAAGAACGGCCACATACTGTACTGAAAAATGTCCTTAGGACGCACTGCACTTTCTCCCTATTTATTTAACTTTATGTGAATGCCATAAAACTTCTTTATTTGCTTTCAGTTAGCCCATAGGTTTTGACAAGATAAATTTTTATTTAGGTATTTGCCCAGCTACAATCAGAAACAGGAGACTCACTTTCCAAAGCTGGCCTGATAGATGGATTAATCAAAGCACTCCCCACCCCGCTTTCCTTCCAGCAACCACAGGAATCAACAGACGGAGTTTTTCCTTAATTAAAGAAACTCAGCAACAAGGTGATTTATCGATGATGAATCTTGCAGGCCTTTTCATTGTGCGGTCACTGTTGGCCACTGTTTGAAATTTACCAACATAAATAAAGCCTCTCCATGACTAAACAAAGTTAAAGTAGCAATAAATTGAGCCTGCCATGTACTCTGGGCTAGATCTGAAGCCAACATAAATACCAGAATGCCTTGGCCGTGACACGCTTGACACGATGACATCATGCACTCCCAAACAGAGCGGCCCTGCCCCAGCCAAAGCCTAAAACCAAATACAATTCCCCCAAATGAATCAAATTGCAATGGTCTAGACTCGGCTGCACCAAGTGTTCAACTTCTGGCTTCCTTGCCCTCCGCTGTCGAGCGATCACATTAAAAAATAATCTATATGCTGATCTAAATTTCGCTTTTTCTGCACGATTAAATTTTGGCAGAAGTAAATCTCTGCGATTCTCACTCCCTGGGAATGTTTGGAAAGTTACTAAAAACTCAGAATTTATCAGCTCAGGGTCCAACCGCTATGATGTGATCATGAGGCCGGCCCGCTGCTACCCTCAGCAGGAGACCGGCCCACTGGCTGCAGGGGACACCGAGTGTTAATAAGGGGGTGAACTTGGTTCTCTTAAAAAACAGCTCCAGGCTGGCTTCTCTCCCGGAGAACTGGCTTTGCCCAAATCTACAACAGACTGTAGTGAAATGCTTTTGCGAGACAAGAAAGGCAGCTGAATAGGGACTCAAGGCCCCCCAGCCCTATTACTGATGGGAGAGAAACCTTTCAGAACACACACATTCTCTCTCACACACAGGACGTCAAATTAAAAATGGAGAAAATCTAATAACTAATTGGTGAAACCATAAAAGCTGCCATAAAAGACATTTTCCTTAAACTACTTTACACAGGGCTGTATAATTTTATGTCACTTTTTATTTATGTTGCTGTAATGAAAGCTGTGCCAGGAGCTGATGAGCTTAGGAAGAAAGGAATTGAACTATTTTTAAAGGGGGCAAGGGAAGAAAGGGCTTCAGATAAGACCCTTACAGAAATGTAAAGAGGTTGGGGAAGAGAACCCATTCACTCAGAAAAGTCTTTGAGTAAAAATGTTTGCAATGAGAGTCTTTGTTCCAACACTCTCCACCCCCACGGCCTTAATCACTAAACGTTTATAAAATGGGGTTGATGGTGTTTCACAAAACTAAGGTATGAGGTAAGCAGAGAAACCCATGCCTTTTAGAGTCATCTTATGAAATCGGGTTTGTTTTGTGTGAAATGCATAAAAGAGCATGATTTGAGCTTCTAGAGGGATCCATATTTTAAAATGAGCCCCATGAGACACCATCTCTCACCTGTGAGCATGGCTCATAGCAAAAAGACCAGAAACAAGTGTTGGTGATGATGTGGCGAAAAAGGAACCCTCGTATGGTGGGAAAGTGGTCTGGTCCAGCACCTATGAAAGACAATATGGAGCTTTCTCAAAATATTAAAAATAGATTTACCATAGGACCCAGCAATTCCACTCCTACTTGAAGAATGTAAAAACACTAATTCGAAGGATAGATGCACCCCTATTTCATTGCAGCCCTATTTACAATAGCCAGGTTATGGAAATAACCTGTGGCCAGGGACAGATGAGTGGATTAGAAGAATATGAGATACACACACACATGCACACACACAATCTCCCTCACACACTCACTCACTGGAATACTACTCAGCTATTAAAAAAAAAATGAGCTCTTGCCATTTGCCACAACATGGATGGAACTAGAAGGGATTATGTTAAGTGAAATAAATCAGAGGGAGAAAGACAAATACCAGATGGTTTCACTTATATGTGGAATATAGAGAAACAAAACACAAGGTCAGACAAAACCAAACCAATCACACACCCTCGGAATCTGACTGTGGAATTGAGGCTATAAAATGGGGAGGGGGGAAGTAAAGAGGGAGGGGGCACATGGACTACGTGGAGGGCCGAGGGTGCCTTGGTGGTGGGTGTGGTGTGGGTGAGATGCATCTGAGGGGCTGTGATCCTCTGTCTCCAAATCACACAGAGATGTAAACCAATGCTACCTCGATTAAAATATAAATAAAGTAAAACAGCATGTGAACAAATGAGTGTCTTAAAAGAGACCCAAAGAGTGAGAAATGTGAGTATAAAAACACAGAAGTCTTGTGACATTTTCCCAGGGAAAATATAGGTTGCCCTTTCAAAGGCAGGGGCCTTCTGAACTCCAGCTAATTTTCAAAGCCAGGCTTTTTTTTCAGAGGTTGTTTTCAGAAACAATTTGCCTTCTATTAACAATGAAATCCAATTCTGCTCGGAATATTAGAGAGTGAAATACATATACAACTTAGAAGGACTCAGTTGCAAACAGACGGGGCAGTGTTTAGGTGGGCTCAACAGTCAAGGCCACTTTACACCATTATGGACCAGACTAAACAAACCTGACCCGCAGCCTGACCCTCCCAGGGTCCCAAAAGATTGGAAACTCCGAAAAGGCAGCCCTGACCAGACTTTACAGCCTGGTGATGGCATGCAAACGACGCTCTGTCTCTGTCACGCAGCCAAAGGTTGGTGTTGTATATGAGAGCAATTTCCTCAAGAATTCAGAGGAAAATGTGATACTTTGCCTTTATATACAGGGTTCACATCAGCAAGTGTATTTACTACTTGGGGACATCCAAGCCTCCTGATGAATGCCCCATCGAATCAGCCTGGCCCGGAAAGAGGGTTTTTTCCTGACTTCTGCCTAATCAGTTGGCAGTGGCAGGGCTGCCAGACCAGGAGGAGGAGACAGCCTGCTCACCCAGAACAGAAAAGGCCTCATTTGCAGATTTTCAAAGCTAAAACTGTGACCAGGAAAATGATGGCGATTCAGAGTCACTCTTCGCTAGAAAGCAGGCTTTCACTCACACCCTTGCGGCCCTCAACGTTGCTGGCAAATCTCACCTATTCACCCATGCACTGGGGTCCAACCTGGGGTTCCATCGCGCTCACCTTGCAGCTGTTGGCAGCGAGCAGCCCTGGGCCAGCTCCTCCAAGGGCCTGTTTTCACATGTTCCTGTTGCATGACTGTACACCCCCAGATGGGATGATTCACATCTATCCTGTGGGGAATTAGCTACTCCAAGCAGCCCTCAACGAGAATTTGGCTGGGAAAGAGGTTGCGTTTGCTGCTGTTGAGGGAGAAGGGGAGCGAAGGGAACAGAAGGGATGTCAACACAGAGAGAATAGAAGCTGTGGCTATTTGCTCAGGATCAGCACCAGTTTCTGTATATACGTTCCACGGCTCCAGAAACGAGGTGGAGAGGACAACCACCAGCCCAGGGGCCCCATACCTTTCAGCAGCAGCAGCCTCTCCCATCTCAGAGTTGCCTCCCAAATGACCCCTGGCCTCACGTAAGTTTAAAGGAGGTGCTGTGCTCCATCTTCCAACAGCACGTTTCTGTCCTTTATTCAAGGGGTCTTTATTTCACTCCTCTCCCCCCATCCTCTCATCTCCTCCTAGGGAATTCAGTTATGCAGATTCCATGAAATGAGGGCCACAGCCTGGGACTTTGCAAGCTGCTAATTGAAAACTTTGTCAGAAGTAGGAGGCAGCAGCAGGGAGAGAAAAACAATAACCCTTGACAGGGTTGTCCACCCTTATACTGTGGTCAGCATTTTGTCTTCCCAAAGGGCACTCACAGGAGTTCTTCCATCCAGCTAAGAGCACCTGGGGACTGAAACTCTGGGAGACAGTGCCAGACAAATCAAAAAGGTTCCAGATTCCTGCTTAACTCTGGAGTCACCTATTCTATGAACGTGGGATACCTGCTGCCTCTGGAGACAGGCTGCCTGGGCCAAGTCTTAGCCCTTCTGCTTTCAGCTGTGTGAACCTAAGACAAGTGAATCAACCTCTCTGGGCCTTAGTTTCCCCCTCTGTACATTGGGGGTAAGAATTGCATCAAATTCAACGGTCATTGTGAGAATTAAATGTAGTAATATATGTAGGCATTTCACCCACATCTGGTATAGTAAGTGATGACTTAAGACTTCGCTCTTGTTTCTAACATGAACAACTTTTCCCTTGCCAGATTGGACAATAGCCAAAAAGAGGGTAGGAAGGACAGAGACTGCTGTCCCCCATTTCATACGTACCAGTTCTATGAATTCCTCAAATGGAAAACAAGAATGCATGCATGTGTTAAAGTGGGGAGAAGGAGGTGGTAAGAGTTCAATGATGGGAAGAAGGCAAAGGGAATAGGAAAGAGAAGCTGTTTTTCAATTCTCTAGCACATAGCAAACACATTTCAGGTGCTTTCATAGATGTTCAAACAGTTAGGATCATACCTATATTTCACTAACAATCGGAGGTTCATAACAGTTCCATAAGCTCCCCAAAGTCACATGACTACTGAATGTGGCACAGAGAGTTCTCTTTGATGCCTCCAGATCCCCACTCCTATCACCACCTCCCACGTTCTGCACTGAGGTGCCTTCCTGCCTTTGAGGAGAGGCACGAAATCACTGAACAGCAACGTGAACACAGGTCTCAGGACTTAGGCACATTTTTCTAATACTACACTAAAAAGAAACCTTTTAATGCTTCCCACTGCAGAGCTCTGGCTGAAGAGTTCAGACCCAGGTTAATAATAAAAAGGCAAGTAAATGAAATCACCACGATTACAATGGTGGCGACTTTATCAGAGGACCTCCAAAATCACTAGCAATTATGTGGCACGAAACACCTCTATTATGAAAGCTGTGATGATTTTGTGTCTACTGATGAGGATAATGACTAATATATTCTGTCAACAGATATGACAGCTGTCTGTACGTATTTGGAGGCTTATATTTTTAGATGCCGTTACTGTACCTCCAGTTATTTTAACTACTAAATTTTGTTGACACGATGCAATCCAGTAACAAGGAGGCGGTTAAAATTCCTATTTCCAGCTGTTTCTCTTCCTTACATCATTTTTGTCTCATTATTCACTCGGTTCCATAAATCTGCCACTTGATCCCAGGCTAAGTGGTATGCTACAGGGAAATTGCTAATGTCACTAGGACACAAAATAAAATTGAACACCAGGTTCGCAGCATTCAGCATTAGAAGTGCCACACCCTGCCTGACGCTCATTCTCACATGTTCTCAGCACACCAATCAGAGGAGCTTCTGTCTGATGAGGGGCATGGGCCACACTTCCTCTGTCCTGGCTCCCTATTTTCCAAATTGGGGGGGTTGGAAAGAAAAGGAGGTGGAAAAGATTTGCAAGATGGGCTCTAATTTTAAGACAAAAGCCATCCCATTAAATCTTAACAGATGTTTCTCAAGTTTAGAAGATTAAGAAAGATTTCAGCATCAAAAATCAAAGAAAATACTCTGTGACCTTAAAAAAGAATAAAACACAAAGCTCTAACAAACCCAAAGTCCACTTTGACAGCTGTCTCTGATGGAATTGACGAGGTGCTATTGATGTTTGGATTAAACCATGCCTCTGTGATCAAGTACTCGAACATGGGATAAAAGACGAATATATTCTTTAATCCTACCCACTAATTTTGTCTAGGCCCTGAAAAGCAATGGTTACTGAACAAATGTTGAAAGTGGCTTCTCTTCTGTTTATTGACAAAGCTATTCTTATTTCATTAATTTGGCACGTATCTTACCAGCGTTTAAACTAACACAAGGAAATCCATACAAGATACTGGACTCTCCACAAACAGATCTCTGCAACTTCTAAAGCCACTAAAGGTAAAATCAATTGACCATGATTCTAGAAAGTGAGGAAGATGTTACAGGAAAATGTAATAGAAAAATTGGGTTCTGGTTTATTTTCTTTTTTTTTTTTCCTGCTAAACTATAAAATAGCATTGGGGACTCCAATTTTCAGTCTGCTGAGTTTTGAAAAAAAAAGGAGAAAAACTTTCTTAAAAAAAGGAAAGGGTGAAGAGGCAATTAAGTCATTAATTACTCTCTTTGTCTAATGCTGTCCTACCCATCAAACGTGGTCTCTTCTGTCTTCATCAAAGGTAGAGCTCACTCTACAATAAGTACCTCTTAACAAGACAATCTCATGTTTCAAAAGCTGCTCTATAAGGAATTTAGATGAAGAGAAATTAAAATAACACTTAGCGGCAGACCCCAGAGCTTGACAGCTGCACAGCGCCTACTATCACCCAAGGTCCTCGAAGGAGCAGTGAGGATCCATGGCCAGGATGCCGTTGAGAAACAGCATGCTATGTACAAAGGACAGGGAATCTTGAGATTTAGTACATAAGGAAACACAGAACATTAATGCTAAGAACTGGGGACCAATCCGTACCTCTCTTTAAGGGAAGAAAACAGGTTCTTTGCAGAAGGACCCATTGAAAATGCCAGGATAGGGCCTCCCTGGTGGCGCAAGGGGTTAAGCACCGCACTATGAAGCAATCCACAGCCTCTGCAACATGAGTTTGATCCCTGGCCTGCCAGGGAGAAACCCACATGGCCCAGCAGACCTCTCCTGTCTCACCCGCTGCTCCCCTCAGCAGTGTATTTCATCAGGCTGCCTGTTCTGTTCCCCACTCTGTCTCTGGTGAATCCTCTCACCCCCCGCATCTCTGGCCTGTACCCCAGCTCTTGTATGCATAAATAAATCAATCTTAAAAAAGGAAGAAAGGAAGGAAGGAAGGAAGGAAGGAAGGAAGGAAGGAAGGAAGGAAGGAAGGAAGGAAGGAAGGAAGGAAGGAAGGAAGGAGGGAGGAGGGAGGGAGGGAGGGAGGGAGGGAGGGAGGGAGGGAGGGAGGGAGGGAGGGAGGGAGGGAGGAGGAAGGAAGGAAGGAAGGAGGAAGGAAGGAAGGAAGGAAGGAAGGAAGGAGGGAGGGAGGGAGGGAGGGAGGGAGGGAGGGAGGGAAGGAAGGAAGAAGGAAGGAAGGAAGGAAGGAAGGAAGGAAGGAAGGAAATGCCAGGCTATCCTAAGGAAGAAACCAGGGAAGGCAGTGTCTGAGAAGAGTGAGATCAGTTAAGACCTCTCTAGTAGATGAGAACAACTTCAGGAAGATTTGCTGGGCAGGGGTCTCCACCTCCATCCCACCAGGCTGCCTGTGGCCCCCGCAGACCCTTCTCCTGGGTATATCTTCCAGGCGGTCAACTGATAGCCATGGAAAGACTCCCCTGTGCTCTGTGTGATTATGTGTCCTCCTTTACGGAGCTGAAGAGGTTCTTAGGAAAAAAAAAAAGTTCGAAAAAAGTTACCAAGTAAGCTGCACCCTCAGTTTGCTTTCTCCTGTCAAGAGTCGTGTGGCTGATCTGATGGAAGCCTTTGTTTCTCCAGATCTTGAACCTATTCTCTGAGTGGCAGGAGAGAAAGCCACCGCACCCGACAGCTTGCGTGGACAAGAAAGGAACGAGCAGGAATTTGAAAGCTATTTTGGAAGACTGGACCACACTTAGCAAGAAAAGATTCTCCCTTTTCCTCCCAATTTCCAGAGAGGCAGGCAGGTTACACTCTAGGAATCACAAAGAGAAGATTCAGCTAAGATTTTGTTGACTTCATTCTCAGATCCTCTGCCTATGAAACACTGCAATTACATAAGTACTAGTGTAATAACAACAGCTTTATTTTTGTGTGTTGCTATGGAATTTCGAAAACAAAACAAAGAAAACCACTGATCAGTAATTGTGACAAAACTTCTTAGCCACAGCATTGAGAATAGGGCCTAATTATTCCATAAACACACTTTGATTTGTTTACTTCAACGTCAAATTAACTTCAAAAATGTAACAGCCGAGGCTGATTTGAGACGCAACGCTGCTGCAGCGTGCTCCAGAAACTTGGGTAAATCTAGCCGTTTTTTAAACAGATTCGTTTATAGAAGTCTCTCCATAGGAGACCATGCATACAAAAGAAGAAACCACATATGCATTTTATTTAAAACAAAATTGTTTCCAAAATGGGGGGTGTGTGTCTTCCCCATTTTGGGTCTCTCTCATTTCCCCCCTTTACACAATAGAAACAAACATTTTTTAGGAAAATTTGCAGCCCGTGACTACAGAGAAACTTAGAGGTGTAATATGAATCTAGGAAGATTAAAACCTGCAAAGAAAAAAAAAAACTTTTTAAATTGTTGGGGAAAATCACTATACACTGACTAAAATAAGAAGACAAAAAAGGGAGAAACCCATAGTGAGGTCAGCATTCACCATTCAGTCGGCAGGTGCTTAATGAGTGATTCTTTCCTGTTCCTTTCCTTAACTCTTATATAGAGCTTACTTATCTAAGCAATTTATAAATATCAATCCACTCACTCAAAGCTACTGCGCCTCCAAGCAATAGCTCCAGGCACCGAAACGATTTGGAAGAAAACAAGCAAAAAATTGAGTGAAAAATACTGTCAGTATTTCCACCATAAAAAATAAATGATCGGACATTTGGCAGTGGGTGTGCTGTGATATGTAGAGTCGCTGAAGGGAGAAACTGTACACCTGATATCTATACAGTGCTGTAAATTAATGTGATCTCAATTTTTAAAAAGACAACCACAAGGAAGTTGGCATATTTTATTCTAGAGTTCTATGTACAGACTCTTTTGCCCAGCTATATTGTACTGAATTTTAAAAAATAAAAAAAACCGTAACCTTCAATCCTAGAAATGAGAGATAACCCATCTTCTGAAGGTAGGACTTGCCCAGCCAGCTCTACCATATTGAGTTTCCCACAAAATCAGCAGCAGTGTTCTTCCCTCAAACCTCACAGACCCTCATCTGGTAAAATGCGCTATAAGAATGAGAAGACTCTCCCCAGTCTCTCTCAACTCTACCCTGGGTTAAAAGCGGTGCCATCTTCACTATCAACCTGCACACCATAAAGCAACCCTGCCTCTCAGGACAGGGCTATCCTGATCACACAAATATCCAATTATATCTCTGAAATTTAGTTTTAAAAATACAATGGAGCCTTGCATGAATGGATATTTGTAAGCATTGTATTTTTAAACTAAATTTCAGAGATATAATGAGATGGAGCTAAGACATCATTAGAAGTGTTGTGTTCTCACCGTTGTTTGCTTAGATGATACTTTACCAGCCTCCCTTGCAAAATTGAAGATGATCATTGAATATCATAAAAATGGAAATAAAGTAATGTAATGGAGCAAATACCATGCTGATTTATGGAACTCACTCCATTATCTTCCATTGTGATCTTTCCTAAGCTGATTTGATTGTTCACAATTAGGTTCTTTGTAATAAACATGGGCAACATCCAATAACTAGAGGTGGGTGGAGCCTATAGCTCCCTCCCTTTGACATTTGATTACATTGAAAGTAAGTCTAAGTCTAAGCTAAATTCTGCCACATATACAGACACTAATTTAGCAAGTAGCCCCGCTACACTCACACAATCCGGTCTGTATGCTCAGAAGTGTTGGCCTTCTGCCCGCAGAAAGCTTTTAAGGTTCACCAGAGGCAAGCATGACAAAAATCTAGTGACAGATTTCAACTGACCTTATAGTTAGATTCATCAGACCAGAGAATTCTCTGTCTAATGGCAGGGCACAGCACCATTTCAGAATGCCACTTCTGACACCACTGAAAAACTATAGACTTCTAGATTAAACTCCTATTTATGCTAGGATAGAGGGTCTCTGCAATATTCCTGAGCAACCTATACATCTTGAACACCACTTTTGTGTCCTGTGAAAAATAACAAAACCTCTGGTGTCGGATAGATATAAAGAGAGCTGAAATGAAAATGAGCAAAGTCTCTGGTGGTCATTAGTTTTATAAGTCAGCTGAAGTCCATTCTGAGGTCTGGATTTCTGATTAGAAGCTTTCAAAACACTAACTATGTACCCCACGTGTATATGTTCCCTCTTAGGGTAACAGGCTGTCCCTAGGATATATGTCAAAATTAAGTTACACACAAATTACGCACTGCATATATATTAATATGAAAGTACATCACGTATGCACAGAAGTAGGTACAGAGAGATAATAGATACATGATAGATAGGTCATGCATATATAGAAGTACATAAATACATAATGGAGATGCATATATGTATGTGTATATGTATATATACACACATATTTGTAAAGTCAGGCTGTCTATGCCAAGTATTTCATTTTATTTTGTTATTTTGTTATTATTAAGTTAACATCGGTTTACAACATCATATGTGAGAGGCATATTGTGTTGCCCGCAATTTAGTTTAAAATACTTGACGCAGTATTTCAAAGTAAATACCTGACACATATTTTAAAATAAATTACAGGCAACACAATATTCCCCTTATATTAAAAACAAAAAGATCTAAAATCCAGTTAAAAGAAGGAGGTGGGTAGGAAAAACTTAAAGCCCTCATTTCATTTTTATGGATGAATTTTAAACTCATTTTATTGAAAAGAAGCCTGAATGCATTAGACATGTAGGGAAATAATCCCACTATTAATATAATCACTTGCAACTGTCAAATGTGCTCTGATGTATAATATCCTTTCTTTTACTCCAGAGGCCCCTAAGAAACAAAACTTAGGTGAAATTGCAAAGGAAGGAGAAAGATTATTAACCTGTGTTGAATCCTGTCAGAAAAAAAAAAGATAGCCTCAAACCACTCACAGGCCAAACAACTACAATCTCACAGGACAGAGGCTACAAAGGAGAGACATGCCAGCTCAAATGTGGAGGGAGGAAGGAGCACCTGCAGCTGCCAGGAAAGTCAGGCAAAGACCCCGAGGCCCCATGGTCAAGCTGGGCCTTGACAGAAAAGAAATTTGCCCCAGCAAATTTCTGGGGATCTCACTCCCCAGTCCGTCAAATGAGGAAGACGGTGTAGCTGTCTCTCAGAGGAATTTTCTTCATTTGTGCCTTTAAATTCTGGCATGTGATATTCACACGCAGATCCATCTCATAAAATCAGGAAGCAGGGCCTCCCCAGTGGCGCAGCGGTTGAGCGCTGTGTGGCAAATCTGCCCGCAGCCTCTGCAGCGCCAGTTCAATCCCCGGCCGCCGGGCGAGGGTCCGACATGGTGCGCAGACCTCTCCTGCCGCCCGCTGCTCCCCTCAGCAGTGTATTTCGTCAGTCTGCCTGTTCTGCTCTCCGCTCTGGCTCTGGTGAATTCTCTCACCCTCCCGCGCTTCTGACTATACCCAGTGCTTGTATAAATAAATAAATAAATCTTTTTTTAAAAAATCAGGAAGCAGCCTGCAAAGACTGCACTGAGTCAGGGACCCCGAATCCCAGCCTCAGCTCGGCTCCTGCTCGATCGATAGCCTTGGGTCAGTCTCTTTCTCTCTGTGCACTTAAGACCCTCCCACACATCGAAAATGAAGTCAATGAAACTGTTCTGCAACCTCCCTTGAATGCCAAGTGACAGCAAAGATTGGAAAAGGCATTGAAGAATTAAGCACTTTGCAAATACAAAACATTATTTTTATCACAAATAGAAGACACTATTTTGAATCCAAATACACTAAAAAGAGCAATTCAGGAGGTCAGGGAGGGAAGGAGAGGAAACACAAATCTGTCCTGTGGCAGAGTAAGGAAGTCTTCGGAGGAGGTTTGGGTCAAGCCTTAACCTTTGAGCCCCCAGTCACCACTGGCCCACGCCCCCTTTGACTTGATGCTCCAGGCTCTTATAACTGGGCCTTGAAAGAACAGAGACTAGGCTAAATGTGTCCCTGGGAATCCAAGGTTGAATGGAAGGTCTCTCTCTATTGAAGTTCTGGAACAGGGTCACCCATCTCCCTCTCCTAGATAAAAGAGAGAAAAAAGTTCTGGGGCTAAAGGGGCCTCCCCATTCTATGCACAGAGCTGAGAATCCTCCCCTGTAAGGGTAAGGAGTCAAAGGTGAAGTTTTGTGTCACTTAGTCCCTTAATCCTCACTATCAGCCTAATTTAAAAGTCTTCAAAGTGGATCTCTGATCAGAAGGAAAATGTTGTTTAATTAAAAAGTCTGCTTTTTAGAAACAGTATTTCCCTAGGGGAATCCATTTTAAAGGATTTCGACTAATGGGAGAGTCTCTTGGGTTTAAATATCAGCATCTTGAGAACTAACTCCAGGATTTGACAGATACCAGGGGCCTGGCTGACTGGCTCCTCAGTTCACCAAAAGTAAATAAATGTTTGAAAAGAGTCTCCACAAAGTATCCGAAAAGAGACCCCCATGTCAGCTGGTCACTGACAGTGCTTAAATAATAGACAAATATTTAGTCACAATGGGAGGCCATTACTGATTGTTAACTCATGCAAGAAACATTTATGAAGCACCTAGAATGGACTGGCACTAGAGGAGTCACTGAGTCACCAAAGGAATTCAAAATTCAGTAAGGAAAGGCAGGGAAGTAACTGAGGATAAAAACAACTCCTTATGGAGGCTTCCGGGAGAGCCTGGAGCCCCACCCCACACTCAGAGTGGGGGTGCTGGTGGGGAGGACCAGACTGCCTAGAGCAAAACTTCTTGAACTCCACCATGCACACGAACCTGCTGAAGTTCTTGTTACATGCACATTTCTGATCCAGTGGGTCAGCAATGGGACCACAGATTCTGCTCTTCTAAAACAAGCTCTTCTAAAACAAGCTCCCCGAGATGCTGAGGAGCTGCCGATACACAGATACTCAGAGCACAGTCTTAGAAAACAGAGAGCAGAGCAGATCTTGAAGGAATAGAAGTCAGTCAAGGCAAGAAGAAGTTGGGGTTGAGTGGGGAGTCGCATGGTCCAGGGACAACTATGAGGGAGGGGAAGGCCCAGAGAAACACAAATGTTTCCATTTGGCTTGAGTGGAAGATGGGAGGAAAGCCTGGAGAGGAAGACAAGATCAAAAGTATGGGGGCCTTGTATGCCCGGCTGGGGCATTTGGACTTTATGGAAAAGACAGTGAGAACCATTAAAAACATGATTGAGCTGGAAAGAGACATGATCATATGACATTTTAAAAAGATCTTTCAGTCAAAAGTATAGGAAAGTATCAGCAGAAAAAGGGAAAGGGTGAAGATGGGGAAGGAAGGAGGGCAACAAGGAGGCTTTTTATTACTACATTCCACAGAGAGAAATGGATGGATTTGAGCTTTATCAGGTAGATACCAACAATGGATATTTCTCCACAGCTTCAGCAGACTGCCCACCATGAGTGAATATTTATTTAACTGAATTCTGATTTCAGTTTATCTAGTGGGTATAACATGGATTCTGGTCAATGTCAGACATAAAACTATTGCACTGAACAAATGTGTCCAAAGCGGGCCTAACCTTCTGCACCAGATGTGCATTCATATCCACTGGGGTGGAGGAAGAAATAAAAGAATTTGTTTATATTTAGGTTTTTCTCAACCTTTTAAATATGTTGTTTTTGTTTATCTCTTATAGTGGATCTAAAGAGGCAGCATGTACGTGTCTATGTAGCATGTACCACATAGTATAACATACTACCTAGGATAGCAAGTGTAGTGTATAGCCTAGAAGCATGGGAGTATATGGCACTAAAGCACCAGACTCACACCTAACTAGAATGGACAACGGGGTAATAAAGTGAAAGATCGAAAGTGTAGTTTTCCCTATGAGCTCTCTCCTTGTACTCATTCATTCATCCATTCCCACCCCCCAAATTATTTCACTGTTCTCTTCATGTGTTCCATGTTCTGTTGCCCAAACTGTATTGACAGAGGCAAAAAGCAGGGAACTTTTAAAGGCTGGTCATACCCTGTCCTGTCCTGCTTTCCATGGGACTCGGATTGCTCCATGGTTCAAACAGGTATGAAAGAATTACCAGGGTGAGCAAATACATATCCAAATATGTACCCCCTCATAAAAGAAGGAGGATGGAAGAGGGCATGCAGACCCTGGATCCCAGACCCAGGATCCTAATCCCGATCACATATATTTGTCTGTTCAAGACATCCATGTAACAGGGCTCTTTTTTCACACCTCGCCTTCTCCACCTGAAGAAGGGAACTGCCTTCCTGATGGAGACATAGGAAGAAGCTCCTGCCCCTCAAAGATGCCTCCCCCTTGCTCCTACATGTTTGAAACTGCTCTCAGTTTCAAACTTACACAGTCTTTCAGATAAGATAAGGAATGTGGTTTCAATGCCCTTACCATGGGGCAAGGTAACCCACTGGTGAGTCTGCACTAAGTTGTAACTGACTTGTATCCAATACTCCCTAGAGAACCAGTTTTGCTAGGGGGAGAGATGGACTTGTCTTTGGTACCTACAAGTGAAGTGACAGGGCCTTAGCGCAAAAACAGCCTAGGAAAAGAAGTATCAGGCAATTGGGCCAGGGCACAAATATTGAACGCGTCTGTTTTGCAAAGAACTCCAAAAACATAGTTATTATAGAGATTGGTAGTGTGGGAAGGAAGCAGTCAGGTACCTGGGACAGGCCGGAAGCCAGCCTCCTGAGTGCTACTCCAGGTGCGTCTTCAGCAAACCTCGTGACAGAGGTAAATGAACAAATTGTGTCCAAATTCTCAGCCACATTTGGAGAAAATAGCTCAACTCCAGAGCTCTGAATGTTTGACCGACTTTGCTCCTCTCTCCCCTCTGGGTTTTTGAGGGAGCATTCTTGACACTTCTCAGAGTGCTACCTCTCTGAGAAGGTAAGGAGGTAAGTAGTGTTCTTGTCCATATCCCACCCCAGCGGTGAACTTGGGAACAATACACTGCCATCTTGCTGGACTCAAATAAGACAAAGAAGTAAACTTCACCCACTCCATAAGACTTGGGGTTAAATAGCCCACACATTTTGGGGAGGCAATAGAAAAGAGCAGTATCTACTTCCCAAGAATGAAAAATTGAAGCAGCCAAGTAGTTATTTTGAATCCAAGCACAAATACAGTTTGAGTGAGTTCATCTGCAACTTACAGACTAGTGAACAACTCAATAACATGAATTTTGTCAAGGTTTTATTTTACAATTCTGCTTCAAAATTATGACTATTAAAACTTAAATGCAAATCATGGGCGCCATTTTAAATGTGTAGACATTCCATTTTAATGCACTGACTTTTGAAGGCAATTATTTATATATAATAAATAGCGTTGCTATTACTAGTACACAGACTGGGTGGCTGAACCAACAGGAATGTATTTCACCACAGTTCTGGCTTGCAGATGGTTGGCTTCTCCCTCTGTCTTCACATGGTCCGCCCTGTGTGTGTCTCTCTCTGTATTTCCTCATCTTATAAGAACACCAGTCATATTGGATTAGGGCCCACCTTGATGTCCTCTTTTACCTTTTTGAAGACCTTGACTCCAAATACAACCACTTTTTGAAGTACTGGTGATTAGGATTTCAATATATTAATTTTAGGGGAACATAATTCATCCTATATATATTAAATAGGCCTACAGATAGGGTACTGTGAACAGATAACTAAGCATCTTTGTGTTAATTGTTCCAAAGTTTCCCATAAAACCTGAGTATGATGCATCTAGTCAAATTCTTGCACCTTCTTAATAGAAATGATGAAGGTCTGCAGATTATAATCTAAAAATTCATATAAAGGATCACACACACATACACACACCATTAGGATAATTTTCCTCAAAGGAACAGACACTCTTTAATTCTGAACATTTCAGGACATCTAAAATCACTTTCCCTAAGCAATTATGATTTTACAAAACACTGTCAAGACCACTGCAAAGTTTTACTGCCCAGACAGAGCTAAATGCCTGGAGCTTTCGGCAGTGATTTATTATTTACTCTGGAGGTAAGTTACTAAGAAAGATTTATTCGGTAAGAACAGAGCCATCCGTAACAGCACGATATATGTTTGACTGTGAGGGTTTGTGTGTTTTGTTTTTTTTTCCCACCATTCCTCAAGAGAGTTTGCTCTCTCTCATCAGGAAAATAGATCCGTATGTAACATTTCACCTTTTGTGAAATCTAGGGCACCCACATGCATTGACAAACCAGTTTGCCTTCCAATGTTCTCATTTTAATTTTAGCTCTGAGAAATGTTCAGTATATTTTCATAATAAAAACGGTGGGAAAACAATATTAAAGTCCATCGACAGAATCTATTGGGTCTCTGCTTTATCTATACAGGCTTTTATTTTCTGGGTAGTTGCTTCATTGCACTACAGTGGCCTAACCCACGCATTCATACTATCTTGGAAAGACTCCAGGTTTCTAAAAAAGAGCACTAATAATGCCTGTTTGCCAACTGAAGTTTCAGCGACGGTAACGAATAGTAGGCGCCAATTGCTGGCCTACTTCCGCCCCCTAGCGATCACCACGTATCGTTGCTTTATGCAACGGGTTGCTGGGACCAGAGAAAGTGGAGGTCTGCACATTCCCGCTACCCCCACTTTGACAACCTGGCCCCCAAGATACCCACGTCCTTCCAGCTGCCCTCTGGCCAGACACTGAAACGGGAGATGATAAACTCATTCATGTTAAGGGGGCCAGAACTTCAAACTCTCCTCCCCAGATGGCATGCATTTTTTAAAACAATCACTGAAGTGAGAAGACAATGCTGCTTAACCTAAAAGAATAAAACACCAGTGGTAGAAATTTAGGCTTAAGGAGAAAGGTTTTTTCCCTATTTTTAAAAATGTTTATGTTTGGTTTTTGGAGGAGTGATTTGAAGAGTCAACCAACGTCTTTGACAAATCACTCTTCTGTAATCTAACAAGAAAAGGGGTGAGGGTTGGGGGGCTGGCATCAGCCGAGGACCCAGGAAAATGTTCCATTTCCCAGACTTCTCGCCTCCATCCTCAGCGGTCCCACCCTGGTGCCCAGCTGGAAGGTGTGGCTCTGGGGTGGCCTCCGTGTCCAACGGGGCAGCTCGCCCGCAGACACAAAGTGGGTGGAAACATAAGTGAGGAATGCTCTGATCAGATTCCACGCACCCTCCCACAACACTAACAGGACTCCCTGCTGTGGTTCCTCCTCCGCAGGTCAGGGAGATTTTCCAGCTGATAGCCAATCCCAAGATGGCTTTAGATCAGGGGAGGCAGGGTTGAGCAAAGGGAGTTAGACTAGGAGGTAGGCTCTGGGAAGTTTTAGAAGTTCAGGCAATGGTTCTGAACAATGTTCTGAACTCTGGCCCATGTCGTCGTTAATCAAGTCCCTCCTCGGTATTTGAAACCGGCCACCCCCGCTCTACCCCCCTCCCCTCCCCAATCACGAGTAATGCAAAGGGTTGCCTCTATTGCCAGCACCGAGTCCCGTCTAGACAGAGCCATGAGGAAAATGGAAAGAATGCCCAGACAGCGAGGGTTGCTTCGCGTTGCAGAGCTCACTGCAGTCCCCAAGCCCATCACCCACTCCCACAGACAGGGTCCATGGAGGCAGAAGCTGGTGGAATGTGGCTGGTGGCTGGAGCCCTAAGGGTTGAATTGAGTTCCTTGCCTCAACTACTTGTGGCGGTGGTGCTATGTGGATAGAATGTAGGGGCTGCAGAGTTTGGATCCAGCTCAGGCGCTGACTCTGTGCCAATTTGGACATTTTCTCCCTCCTTTAGAGCTCAGCTCCAAGGTTATGCCCTCAAGATGTTCTCACTGACACTACGAACTAGATCTGATCCCCTGTTTATGAGTCCCATAATCCCCTCCAAGATTTGTGCATAGCATTTCTCACTGTTTGTAATTTTATGTTTTAGATGTGGGACAGTTGGTGTAATTTCTCTTTCCCCTAGTATAATCTAAGTGACACAGGGTCTCACCTTCATTTACCATCTTATCTCAGGGACTAGCACATAAGAGAAACTCAATAAAGAGCTGAGAAATGAATAAATTACACCGAGATTTTATAATCTATAAGATGGGATAATAGTACCTTCCTTATTATATTTTTGTGAAGATTAAATAAAATAATACATTTGTGAAGGTTCTTCCCTGTGTCTGACACGAAGTAGGTACACCAATGGGAGGCATTCCTTTGTCACTATCTGTCCACCATAGTGGACACTTGTCCCTGGCCACCAGAAGTGCCACTCAGCAGAGAAATTAGCCAAAACAGAAAACCAGAGACCAGAATAATACACAACTTCCATCACAAGTCCCAGAATAATCAAAACTAGTTGGCACATTACAATTCATTGCCTCTTCTCTCTAGGTGTCCCTCGATGGCAGGAAAAGTTATCTCCAGCCCCACTTCCCTCTCCATCCCAGATAGAGAGTAGCCAGAGGGACTGTAAATCCATTCCTAACATTTTCAGTTGTTTGAGTTATGTTCTACCAGAATTAAGAAGGTGACTTTAAAAACATGAAGGAGAAATAAAGGTTGCACTTTCCAGAGCAGAGTACAGGTATAAAATGAAACTGAACTTTTAATATGAAGCTGCTCGGGAGAAGAAAGGACTAAGAATATTTTTATAGAATACTTGCATTATGGGTAATTTTTTTAAATCCAGGGTTCAACTTGCATGACACTGATGCATAAGTCTACCACTTAATGACATTTACAACTCTGTAACAATACATTTTGTATAAATTACTGCTGAGGCTTAACATTTCTGATTATGATATATAGAATAAAGTGATGTCATAAAGGCAAAGTTTGTAAGTTACGATCTGTCCTGTTGCTTTAAATAAGAGGATTTCTGGAGACAATTGCCTTGATGAATATAAACTCAAATGAACCTTGAATCTCTTCAATTATTCTTATTTAGAATTCATTTTCCTTTGAACTTTCATTTAACTCAAAGCACAATCGTTCCATTATAAATCAAACATGAGCTTGTCTTTCCTGCAATAACAAGTATGCTTTAAATAATGAAGCAACACCTATGATCATAAAAGATAATGTTTCAATGCACCAAAATACAAAAGGCAAAAAGATTTATTATCTTAGTTTAGTAACGACGAGTTGAATACTGTTGTAGCAACAGACGTCTCTATTCCAGCCAACACTTTTTATTTGGCTGGGGTGCCTTATTATCAATGTAACATAGAAACCTGAGCTTCAGCACACAACCCCCTTGGCAGCTGAGAAGCTCAGATACCTCCTTGTTCAGTCTTCCTAGTAGGCTAATGGGTAGAACTAACTTGAGACCTGGAGGAGAGAAGGAGGACAGATAGGATCTGGGCATGGATAGTTAGGTGGAGGGTGGGAGGAACATGTGCACATATGGAAATTTAAAAAAATCCTAACAATATTGCATAGAGACAATAATGTCAAGTGTAATGTGATTTTAAGTGAAACAAAGCACAGGAAAATTAAAAAAAAAAAAGAAAAGAAAAAAACACCTCTCAACCTCCCAGGCCTCTCTCTCCATGAAAGGATTGGACTGAATCATCTGAAATTCACCTCAAGCTCTAAAGACTTCCGTTTACCCAGGATTATGGTGAGGAACAACTAAGTGAATGGATGTGAATACACTTTAAAAGGCATAAAAAGTGTTATACATGGTGCTTGATGGTTTTCACTTTGCATTTTATAATTACCTTTACACACCCGCTATGTGAACTATACTACTCAAAATAATGTAGGAAAACCTAGGAACATCTCCAGGCTATTACAGATGGAACAGTATGATAAAGATGATCTCCAGGAGTTCCCATAATAAATTCTCTTCAATGGGATCGAAATCCCACATTGGTCAAGTGGCCAAACTGCACCAAACAAGAGTACCTCTCCCATGGAATGTCTCCCCAGCAAGCAGAAGAACTAAGAAGAACTAAGAAGAACACAGAAGAACACAGAAGAACTAAGCAGGTAGGCTGGGCGATCCGAAAGCTCTCTTCCTGTTATCTCTTTATGCATTCCATCTTCAAAGCATTGTGACCTGTCTTCAATACACCCTCGGGTGTGGGATTTACATTTTTAATATTGGCATTTATGACATGGTGCTTTTTCCTGGTTAATTGGTATCAGAGAAAAATGTTTGCCTCTCTCCCGAAATAAATCTCTTCAAGAGCTTCAATCACACATTCTTTTGTTCTATCCCTCATTTGAAATGGGCTCTATAAAGCCGCCAGACCACGCTACATAATCTTTTGCCTCTCACGTTTTTAAATCTGGGGGTTTATGCTTTAATGGCTTTGATGTGCTTACTATTCAGCCTCTTACTTAAAGCACGTTCCTCCCCATCCAACACCCAGCTCTCTCCCTCAGCCTTACAAGCCTGTACCCTCTGAGGCTGAAAGGATTTATTTATCATCCAGAACGTTTCCATAATTTTGGAAACATATGTTTCGAAATTACATTCCAATATCACATACTATGTTCTTTGTCTTGCATCTGTTCTGTAAAAACAAACAAAACACACATAATTATATTGCAATGGCTGCAGAGTCTGCTTTTTCCACAAGAGTTGGTTCTTCCACGAACAGTGACGGTCACACAACAAAGGCGCTTACCCCCACTTTAAAGTCATCTGAAATCACATTCTTGTGTTAATTAGAACTAAGCACAGATAAGAGCAAACTTCTATAATGTAATTGTGAAACTTTGACTCCTTTCCAAAGTTATTTCATTTTTACAGGATAATCTCTTTATTGAAAATTAGCTATTGTCGAAAAACAGGTCTCAACATAATAGCCTCACATGGGTGACAATTCATCCTCCCAGGGTATGACTTGCATTAAATAAACTTTAAAAGTACACTTCTCTCCCTCTAATTTCTTAGTGGAAAGACAGCAAGTCAATGCACACCAAAATACTCCCCCACACACAAAACACAAAAATCAAAAATAAATCTGAGTGAAACAGAGAAGTTAGCCAAAATATATTCCATCTTTATATAACTACATTGCCACACATCAGCTCCCTCCAGCTCAAAAGTCTTTCATGTCACATAAACATTCACACACACAACTATTTAAGCATTAAAAACTCAATCATTTCATATCCACTCTGTTTCCCTAGAACATTTGATGTCAAAACAGAACAAAATTAGATCAATTAGCACTGAAACATTGAAAAAGTCCCCCAAGAATGCAGAAATGCCCAGCCTTTATGGAAAGCAGTGTGGCCGTGTCTCAAGGCATTAAAAATGGATGTGCCATCACAACCCTGTAATCCTCTCCTGGCATCTACCCCCAAAATTCAAAAACACTAACTCGAAAGGAAACTAGCCCTCCCATGTTTATTGCAGCATTGTTTACTATGGCTAAGTTATATAAACAACCTAAGTGCTCTGGCACAGATGAGTGGATCAAAAAGATGAGGTTATATATACACAATGGAATACTACTCAGCAATCAAAAAAAGATAAATTCATGCCATTTGCAGCAATATGGATGGAGCTGGAAAGGATAATGCTAAGTGAAATAAGTCAGAAGGAAAAAGATAAATACCAGATGGTGTCACAAATATGTGGAATCTAGAGCAACTAAGTAAATTAAGAGTCAAATAAAGACAGGCTTCCAAACTAACCCTTGAAAGCTGACTACAGAACTGAAGCAACCAGAGGGGAAGGGGTAAAAACAAAGAGGGAAGGAAGCACAATGGGCTGGGCTGTCGTGATGGACTGTGGGTAACTTGGTGGGGGGTTCACTATGGTGGTGATACCTGATGGGGATATCCAAATATTACCTCAATCAAAAATAAACAATTTTTTAATGCAAAGCAATTTTTTAAAATAAGGGACGATCAACAAATTTTCATCTACCAAAAATGTATTTGGTGATTTTAAATAAATACTGGAATTTGTTGATGATTTTTAAAAAGAAAGAAGAAAGAAAAAGTCCCTTCTAATACCAAGAACAACTATTCAGTCTGTCAAAAAAACAATTTTGCAGGCCTCCCTGGTGGCGCAGGGGTTAAAGACACAGCACTATCAAGCTATTGGCAGCCACTGCAGCACAAGTTCAATCCCCAGCCAGGGAGCAAACACACATGGTGCAGCAGACCTTTCCTGACTCACCTGCTGCTCCCCTCAGCAGTGAATTTCAGTAGATCTGCCTGTTCGGCTCCCCACTCTGTCTCTGGTGAATCCTCTCACCACCGCCGCCCACCCCCACCCTGTACCTCTGGCCTATGCCCCAGCTCTTGTATGCATAAATAAATAAATCTTTTAAAAGATAATACAATTTCACCATCATAATAAGTTTCCTCTCCTCATGATGCTACCTTTGTTACTCTAGGTAATAAAAGAAATTTTGGAACTGATAAGAGAAATAAGTGCTGTGTACAGTGGTGTGCTGGTTGAGATTTAACAACAACTCAAAGTAAGGGGAAAACTCTGGTTTGTAGTATTTGCTGATTTCTCTGATGTCAATGCCTCCATGGTGGCCAATTTCAAGTCACCAGTGTGACATCACTGAAAAGCAGAGCTGGGAATATTTATGCACAACTGCCCCTTGTAATGTGGAGTGAGCTGGTTCTACCACTGGACGCCTGCAACTAGATTTAGAGATTTTTAAATGTTCCCAGCACCTTTGACATCTGCAGTAGTTTTAGAGGTAACTCTTGTATATCGCTCTTAACCAATCTGTTTCTAAAATGGTCTTGAGACATTCCTGTCAATGCCCTGGGCTAAAAAAGCACTTTATACCCTTAGAGTTTCAGGGTGGAGAAGCCAGTACTCTCTCTTTTCTCATGCTACCCTATCAAGAACGGCACCCTATTAGAGAGCTAGTAACAGGTTCAATCGACATAAAACAAAATCCACATAAATCCTCGCCCTAAGTGGCTGGGTCTCAACATAACGAGACATTTAAAGAAAACAAAGATAATTCCAGAAGATTTGAAAAACAGTTACAGTGTTTTATAGTTTTCTTTGTATAGGTCCTTTACCTCTTTTGTTAGATTTATTCCCAAGTATTTAATTTTTTTTCAATAATAAAAGGGATTTTTTTTTTTATTTCTTCTTCAGATTTATTGTTTGTGTATAGGAAGGCTACTGACTTTTGTGTGTTCATTTTGTATCCTGCTACTTTACTGAACTGATTGATGAGTTGAATTAGTTTTTCTGTGGAGTTTTGGGGGTTCTCTATGTATATTATCATATCATCTGCAAATAGTGATAGTTTGACTTCTTCTTTTCCTATTTGGATTCCTTGTATGTCTTTCTCTTGTCTTATTGCTCTGGCTAGGACTTCCAGTATTATATTGAAAAGCAGTGGTGAGAGTGGACATCCTAGTCTTGTTCCAGATCTTAATGGAAATGTTTTCAGCTTTTCACCATTGAGAATGATATTGGCTGTTGGCTTGTCATAGATGGCCTTTATGATGTTGAGGTATGTTCCTTGTATCCCAAGAATTTCAAGGGCTTTTATCATAAATGTGTGTTGCACTTTGTCGAAAGCTTTCTCAGCATCTATTGATATTCTCATATAGTTTTTATATTTCTTTTTGTTGATGTGTTGGATAACGTTGATTGATTTTCAGATGTTGAACCATCCTTGTGTCCCTGGAATGAATCCTACTTGGTCGTGGTGAATTATCTTATGGATACATTGTTGGATTCTGGTAGCTAAAATTTTATTGAGGATTTTTGCATCAGTGTTCATTAGGGAGATTGGCCTGTAGTTTTCCTTTTTTGTGTTGTTCTTTTTCGGTTTTGGTATTAGTGTAATGTTGGCTTCATAGAACGTGTTTGGTATTGTCCCTTCCTTCTCAATTTTTTGGAATAGTTTGTGAAGGATAGGCACTAATTCGTCTCTGAATGTTTGATAGAATTCATTTGTAAATCCATCAGGTCCTGGGCTTTTGTTTTGGGGGAGGTTTTTGATTACCATTTCAATTTCGCTGCTTGTAATTGGTCTGTTTAGGTGTTCTATTTCTTCTTTCTCTAGCTTTGGGTGATTGTAGAGTTGTAGGAATTTGTCCATCTCCTCTAGATTGTTGAACTTGTTTCCATATAACTGTTCATAGTAGTTACTGATTATTCTTTTGATTTCTGCTGTGTCCGTTGTAATTTCTCCTCTTTCATTTATGATCCTGTTTATTTGTGCTTTTTCCCCTTTTTCCTTTGTGAGCCTGGCTAGGGGTTTGTCTATTTTATTGATTTTTTTGAAGAACCAGCTCTTGGTTTCATTGATATTTTGGATTTTTTTTTAGTTTCAATTTCATTTATTTCTACTTTGGTTTTTATTATTTCTTTTCTTCTTCTGGTTTTGGGGTTTTTTGTTGTTGTTGTTCTTTTTCTAGAACTTTGAGCTTCGAGATTAGGTTGTTTCTTTGAGTTCTTTCTTGTTTCTTGATGTGAGCCTCTATTGCTATATATTTTCCTCTTATTACTGCTTTTGCTACATCCCATACATTTAGGAAATTGGTGTCCTCGTTGTCATTCAATTCAAAGAATTTTTTAATTTCT
The DNA here is from genome assembly GCF_014898055.3 of Talpa occidentalis. Classification (NCBI taxonomy): domain Eukaryota; kingdom Metazoa; phylum Chordata; class Mammalia; order Eulipotyphla; family Talpidae; genus Talpa; species Talpa occidentalis. Next base: position 78,164,444 of record NW_023604861.1, on the reverse strand, counting down.
TCTTTGATCTCCTCATTAGTCCAGTGGTCTTCCAGTAGTGTGGTTTTCAATCTCCATGGGGTAGGAGAGTTCCTTGCCTTCTTTTTATGGTTTATTTCTAGTTTGATGCCTTCATGGTCAGAAAAGATGGTTGGTATGATTTCGATCTTGGTGTATCTGTTGATGTTTGTCTTGTGTCCCAGTATGTGATTGATCCTGGAGAATGATCCGTGTGTGCTTGAGAAAAATGTGTACTCCGTTTTTTTGGGGGTTTAGTGTCCTATAGATGTCTGTTAAGCCCAAGCGCTCTAGATCCTTATTTAGAGCTTTAGTATCTTTACTTATTTTTTGTCTCATTGATATACAAAGAAAACTATAAAACACTGTTAAAAGAAATAGAAGAAGATACAAAGAAATGGAAAGACATCCCCTGCTCATGGATTGGAAGAATAAATATTATTAAAATGGCCATCCTATCAAAAGCAATATACAGATTCAATACTATTCCAATAAAAATTCCAATGTCATTCTTCAAAGAAATAGAACAATTATTGATGAAATAATATGGAATCACCAAACCCCAAATAGCCAAAGCTCTCCTGAAAAAAAAAAGAAGGGAATGGAGGCATCACACTCCCAGACTTCAAACTGTACTACAAAGCCATAATCATCAAAACTGCATGGTATTGGAACAAGAACAGACACACAGACCAATGGAATCAGATAGAAAATCCAGAAATAAACCCACAGATTTATGGTCAACTAATCTTTGACAAAGGAGCAAAGAATATGGATTGGAGCAAAGAAAGTTTGTTCAATAAATGGTGCTGGGAAAACTGGGTCGCTACATGCAAAAGAATGAAGCTTGACCACTACCTCACACCATACACAAAAATCAACTCAAAATGGATTAAAAAACTAGACATAAGACCTGAAACCATAAAATACATAGAAGGAAATACAGGCAAAACACTACATGATATGCACATCAAAGACATCTTTACAGACACATCACCCAAAGCAGTGATAGTGAAGGCAAAGATAAACAGCTGGGACTACATCAAATTAAAGAGCTTCTGCACAGCAAAAGAGACAATAACAAAAACAAAGAGAAATCCCACTGACTGGGAGAACATTTTTGCACACAACACTAATGATAAAGAACTGATCACAAAAATCTGCAAAGAGCTGATGAGACTCAACAACAACAAAGAAAATAATCCAGTCAAAAAATGGGCAGAAGAGCTAAAAAGAAACTTCTCCAAAGAGGAAATGCAAATGGCCAACAAGCATATGAAAAAATGTTCAACATCACTTGTAATCAGGGAAATGCAAATCAAAACTACCATGAGATACCATCTTACACCAGTGAGAATGGCACATATTAAAAAAACTAGCAACAACAAATGTTGGCAAGGATGTGGAGAAAAAGGAACTCTCCTGCAGTGTTGGTGGAAGTGCAAACTGGTCCAACCACTATGGAGAGCTGTGTGGAGATTTCTTGACCTACGAAACATAGAGCTTCCATATGATCCAGCAATTCCACTCCTAGGTATTTACCCAAAGGACACAGAAATATCAATTCCAAAGAGCACCCGCACCCCTATGTTTATAGCAGCACTGTTTACAATAGCTAAGCTTTGGAAACAACCCAAATGCCCAAAAATAGATGACTGGATCAAGAAGATGTGGTACATATACACCATGGAATATTACTCAGCATTCAAAAAAGATAAACACTTGCAATTTGCAGCCACATGGATGGCGCTGGAAGGGATCATGCTCAGCAAACTAAGCCAGAAAGAAAAAGAAAAATACCGGATGGTCTCACTCATAGCAGGAATCTAGAAAACTTAAATAAGGGACCAGGAAAATGAATAACTATAAGAAAGTGAAAATCAAAATCAACAAAAAACTATGACCAGAGACACTCTATGGGGGGTGGGGGGCAGGGACGGGAGGGATTGGGGTCAAAATAAGGGGGTTGCAATTGTATGGGGAATATAAAAATAAAATTTATTTAAAAAAAAAACAGTTACAGACTTGGCAATTTTTTAAAATTAAGTTTTATGTTGATGCTTCACCAAGAAATTTTCCCTGTGACCTCTCATTCTATCTTCAAAATTTCACAGTTATATAGCATGCTTGAGCTCACACACACACACCTGCCCACCACACCCATTCAGTGCACACCCTCCTTACGCACCACACTCATTTTCCACACTGCCTCCAGCAGGCACAGTACCCTGTGGGGCACAGCCCCCCTCCCAGTTGGAGAAAAGAACTGCTTTTCTCCAATTCTCCAGCTCAAGTAACTGATGTTACTGCGATGTCACCGTGACACAATGCTGTCTGTCAATGTGACTTCTGCAGCATCACAGTCATAACCATCAGGGACACTTACCCGGCTCTTGAGCCACATGCCCCTCAGCCTGAGCACTTTAGGCAGCAGCACTCATTTAACTCACAAGCCCAGGAGTCAAACCAGACAGACTAGTGTGAGACCCATTGTTCCTAACCACTGCGATGCCCCTCTCAGGCCCACTGAAGAAAAGCCACCGCAGGAACTGAGCCAAGTCAAACTTCTTGTGCCTCAGTTTCCTCATTTGTAAAAGGGGCTAGTGATAGTCCCTACCTCGTAGAGTTTAGTGGACGATTAAGTTTGTGAACATGGTGCAGTGCCTGAAACTAACACTATCTTTAGACACCTAAGTGTGAACTAGGAAGTGTCAGCTAGTAATAATTAGCTCTTCATATCTTCAGCATTTTCAGAGCCTTCTAGATTCCAGATAAGGGGAAGTTTTTTTTGTAAAGGGTCAGATAATAAATATTTTCAACTTTGCCACATAAAGTCTTTATTACTTAATTGTTTAGGGTTTTTAAGACTTTAAAAATGTCCAAATCATTTTTAGCTCATGAGCAAAACACGGGGCCTAGGCTGGATCTGGCCCACAGGCCATAGTCAGCTGACCCCCGCACTAGACAGAGAGAGAGCCCTGTCTTAAATACCACTATTTTTTGTGTGACCCAGTGTTAACGTTTTAACACAGACATGTCCTCAGACAAAATCTTAATCTAGAGCCTTTGTGCATAGCAATCACATTCAAACAAAGGTGGGTGGTATGTCCAAAGCACCTCCCTCCTGCTGCTTCACCACCAGCAGGTAGTGGCAACCTCCTGGCAGTAGTTCAGTTGGAATCCACAGTTCCTGGCAGCTGGCTTCAGGCCCAGGAGCCAGGGAAATCTTGCTGCAGTGGCTCCACTTGAACAAATTCTTCTAAAGTCACAAAAATTCCATCTATCTATTTTTATCTTGAGCAGTCATCCTGTTCTTCCCGGCATCTCTGCTTTGCTGAGCTGCAGCCTGGCCCCACACGATTTGACACTTAATTACATACTGTCTTGAATCATTATCTAACTGTTCTTGAACTGTTATCTCCTCATCTAGACGAATTGATCTGACAACAGGAAGCACTTCTTGCTTCTCTTGTATCCCCTCAACAAGCACTGAGGGGTGAGGGGGTACTATTGAAGGGAAAATCTCTTCCAACCCTAAGTCTAAGACTCCCCAGGGGAGGAGAGTATTGGCAAACAGAGTAAGAGCAGTAACAGGGTGAAGCATCTCCTGAGGCAAGCACTAAGTCAGAGCAAGTGGAGAGTTTAGTGGGGAGGTTTTTCTGTGTTTCAGGACCCAGGGTGGAATCAATCAGATTCTTCGTTTCACAATATAGGACAGCTTTGGGTCTATACACAATCCCTCTCCCCTTGCTTTTTTATAATTCCCTCTCAGTTCTATTCCCCAGCCCATTTCCCTCCCTGTAATGTCCATTTCACTATGTTTATGTGTATGCATCCTTTGACTGTTGTCTTTGCATATATAGAAATGGTTCATGTTTAAGACATCATTAGAAATGGTTCATGTTTAAGACATCATTCTATTTCTTCCTTTTTCACCCAGCGTGATGTTTTTAAGAGCTATCCGTACTGCCAGGCTTACATCTAGTTCATTTCTCCTAAATGTCGCATACTATTCCATAATCTGCACTTGCTTTATTTCACACATCCAATCTCCCAAGGTTGGAAAAGAGAGTGTTCCCAACTGCCACTCCCACAAACAGAGCTCCGATGAACAGCCTCATACATGTCCCTTACAAGTGGAAGTGGGAACCTGTCAGGCACATATGCCCAGGAGCAGCAAAGCTGAATCATATGGTGTACGTGTACTTGGTTTGACTAAGCATTGCCAGGTGTTCTCTCAAGTCTCCCTCCCGCCAGCAATGCCTGAGGGTTTCTGAGACTCATATCTCAGCCAACACTAGAAATATACAGGGTGAAGGATTGAAATGTGTCTTCCTCTCCAAAAAAAAAAAAAAATCCGTAACTCGTGACCCCCCAGTAGCTCAGAATGTGACCATATTTAAAAGTAGGGTCTTGGCAGATACACTCCAATTAAGATGAGATCACTAGGATAGACCCTAATCCAATATGCCTAGTGTCCTTATAAAAAGAGGAAATTTGGACACAAAGACAGACATGTACAGATGTAAAGAAGCAGACATGGGGGAATGCATGTGAAGCTGAAGGCAGAGATTGGAGTGATACATTTACAAGTTAACAAAATCAAAGATCGCCAGCCAACCACCAGAAGCTAGGAGAGAATGATGAAATAAACTGGCCCTCACAGCCCTCAAAAGGAACCAATCTTGCCAACACCTTGACTTTGAACTTCTAGCTTCCAGAACTATGAGACAAGCTGTCTCCATTGTGTAAGCCACCCAGTTTGGAGTATTTTTTTACATCAGCCCTCAGAAACAAGTACATTCGGCTTCCCAAGTTCTGTCAATCTGACGGGTATAACATAAATTCTCATTATTTTTACTTTTATGCCTCTAATCACTAGTGAGTTTGAACATCTTCATTGCTTTGTAGTCATATGGTTTCCCTGTAAATTGCTAATTTGTATCATTTACCCATTTTTATAGGAATTCCTGCCTTTTTCTTGATTTACAACAGGTCCTTAGGCTCTTAAAGTTTGGTACTTTACAAACAAACTTCAAACTATCATCTGTCTTTTAACTTTATTAGTTCCCCACTGGGAATTGATAATTAATTTCTATTTAATCAAAATTATTAGTTTTTAAAATTATGGTTTGTGCAACTGGAGTTTTGCTTAAGAAATTCTTCCCCACGCCTTTGTTCCCAATGCCCCAAAATAGATGACTGGGTCAGGAAGATGTGGTACATACACACAATGGAATACAATTCAGCAATCAAAAAAGATAAACATGCCATCTGTGGCAACACGGATGGAGCAGGAAGGGATTATGCTCAGTGAAATAAGTCAGAAGGAAAAAGAAAAATACTCGATGGTTTCAATTATAGTAAGAATGTAGAGAAACCAAATAAGGGATCAGAAAAAATAATAATAATAAATAAAAAAAATTAACAGGCAACTACAAATCAGAGACATTCTGAATATAGGGGCGGGGGAGCAAGAGGGATCAAAACAGGAGAGGGAAGAGCACAAGGGACTATGGTGATGGTGTTAGGGGGAAAGGATGTCCTGAGCAGACTCCATACAGGCTTTGTGGACTCCACCCCCATGACACTGGGAACTACAAATCCCATGATCACCAAAGGGAAGGTTGCAAGGACCTGAGGGTGGAGTTAAGCAACTAGGCTCTAGGTTTGAGTATTTAACTGTCCTTGTGGCCGGGGGTTGCCCTCTTAGCCATGCAGCGTGCTAGGTTTTTCGCCAGCTTGGCGAGTCATTGGAATTCCAGGTCAGCAGAACGGATGCATTTAAGAACTTATCTCCTTTTTCTCCCTGAGTTATTCATTTCCCATTTCCCCTTCCCTTGTAAATAAACCTTTTATCAACCTTTTGTGTGTGCCTGCAGTTTAGCATTAATAAGTCCCCTTGAAGCGCGCGGGTGAGGACCCACAGTCAGGCAACCCGTTTTATATGGTGGTTTGCCCTGTAACAATGGTGTGATGGTGCACCGGTGAATTGGTGGTGGGAATTCCATGGGGACTAAACCTGCAGGGAAATAGCAAACACTGTACAAAAATTAACAGTGATGTAAAATATATAAAAATAAATTATATTTTAAAAAAAGAAATTCTTCCCCATACCTGTTACAAAGATATTTCTCCTACATAAGTTCTATGTTTCTCCTACATAAGTTCTATGTTCTCCTACATAAGTCTATAAGTTCTATGTTTCTTTGGCATATTAAATTAATATATAAATGTGTGTGTGTGTGTGTGTGTGTGTGATGTGAGCTAGAGAGCTGTTTAAAAAACCACTGTGTAACAAAACATTCGAAATGAGGGATCTCCCTGGTAGCTCAAGGGGTTAAGCATCAGCACTATGAAGAAATCCGCAGCTACTGCAGCACGAGTTCGATCCCCGGCCAGGGAGCTACCAACATAGTGCAGCAGACCTCTCCTGTCTCACCCGCTGCTCCCCTCAGCAGTGTATTTCAGTCAGTCTGCCTGTTCTGTTCCCCGCTCTGTCTCTGGTGAATCCTCTCTCACACACACAACCCTAGCACCTCTGGTCTATACCCCAGTTCTTGGCTTAAAATAAAAACATTTCTTTTGCTCACATATCTGCTCACATATTGGTAGGAGCATTAGGATGGTTGCTCTTTGTGCTGGGAGTGCCGACTGAGATGGCTGGAACTGAAGGATGCATTTTCTAGCTAGGCATTCCTGGCAGCTGTCCACCAGGGTTCCACTATGGCTGAGGGGTGGGGGGAGCCACAGTTTCTTCCTACTTGCACCTCATCACAGACTATTCAGACATCTTCATTTTGAAGGTTGAATTCTGAGAAAGAAAGAAAAAAGGCTTCAGATGTACCACTTTATATAACACAGCATCAGAAATTACTTAGTGTTACTTCCACTACAGTTAAAACCTGCCCAGAATCAAGGGTAGGGGGCATACATCCCCCAGCTCCCAGTGGGAAGAATATCAAGGTCACACTGTAAAAAGTGCATGTGGGAGGGGAGAGAATGTTGCAATCATCTCTAGGGATAGACTCTGCCAGCGTCCAGTTTTATTAGTGGGTCATTTTTATGATTTCTTAAATTCTTTTATATACCTGGCCTGAAGCTGAGTTCTCTCAACTGATACACTGTTCTGTTTACCCCAGCTTTGCCACAATAATATTAGCAATAGATCTTACTCTGGAATAAAGTTTCTTCTCTTCATTGTCCTTATTTCAAGCTTGTTATTCATAAACCTTTATTTTTCTACTTTTTAAAATATACCTATCAAGCTCTTTAAAAGAATCCTACTGGAAATTTGTCAGTCTGTCTTGAATTTATAAGCTAATTTGGGGAGAATAAACATAATTTTATATTTTCACCCAATCATAGATATTATTCTGGTATTATTCAGTTTCTTTTATTGACTCTGTTTTCCTGGTTAATTTTTGTTAATTCACATCTGCATAAATCAATAAATGATTATAGGATGGTTTCTGCTATTTATAAGTTTTGGGTTGTCAGTCTTCTATTGCTTTTGCTTGTTTGCTCTCCATTGATCCTTGTCTTTATTATTTCTTTCCTTCTTGTTTATTTCAGTGTGTTCTATTCCAATGTCTTGGGTTGAATTCTCGATTAATGTTAACCTTTTTTGTTTCCTGAAAAATAAATTTAAAGCAATAGATTCTCCTCTGACAACTGTTTCAGCTGTGCCCCACTTAACTGGAAAGGGAGGGATCTTATTATTTTTCAGTATCAATTATTATTTTTACTAACTTTCCTTATATCCACTATGAACTTAACTAGTAACTCTTCCTTTCTATCCAAGATTTCCCCATAATATTATTTGGTTTCTAGATATATTGGTGTCTTCTAGATAACTTTATTTTAACTTATATTTTTATAGTACTATGGTCAGCGATCATAACATAATTATTATTTCTTGGAATTTACTGAGGCTTCCTTTGTAGCCTAGATATGGTCAGTTTTTCTGTAGCATTTCTTATATGTCCAAAAAGACTTATATTCTCTATTGCTAGAAAGTTCTACATAGTTCTCTTAGTTCAAGCTTTTTATTATGTTATTTAAACAATCTGCATCTCTGCTTACTTTTGTTTCATTTGGGCTATCAGTTTTTAACACTGATGTGTTATAATAACTGTAGATTCACAAATTTCTTAAAAAAAAAAAACAGACTACTTTATGGATGAGCAACAAAGGTAGCAGAGAACAGTTTAGCAGATTCTCTCATATCAATTAGGGGATCCACACTGAGAAATTACAGGAAATTCAAGACCTGTACCCTATCTCAGCTTGAACTGCTGCCTCTAAAGCAGTTGTATAGGCCCTGGTTACTTCATCGGCAAAGGGGAACCTGTGTGAAGGTGGGGCTGACTTTCATATGCCCTTCAGGTGTTTCCACCTCCAAGAGCTGGTTCTAAATTAGGGATCAGCACAAGTCCCCAACCCTGCATCTGTGGCAGGTATCACCAGTCAGTCAGTCTTCAGATAGCCCACATCAGTCAGAATAAGCTTTATTGGCATCAATGGTGTTGGTGACAAAAAATACCAATCTGACTTTTGAGACTTAAGTTGTATCTAAAAAACTGAAGACAACCCCTCACCTCACAAGGCAAAGTCAACTCAGTGGACCAAAATTACTTCCTGATTTGCTCTCAAGCCTCTTGCAAATCAATCACCCACCCTCAAACTTTTCCATGTCACATGAGGATATCTAACATATGAATAAGGTGTCCTCCTGCTTTGTGAGAATTTCCAAAGAATTCCTGTTCTCTTATCCTTTACAGTTTGAATGAGACCCATTTTCCTGATCAAACAGGATGACTGTCAACACCCATGCCACAACCTGAAGTCTTCTGTGTAACTTGAGTGTTACACAGAATGAGACCCTTAAATAAACCAAGCTATCCAGAGGCTCTTTTCTTGGACATAATTAAGCTTTTGATTTAAGCTGGTATATCTGTGAGAGTTATTGAACAGATACAGGCTGAATTCAGAGCTGAACTGAGCAAATAAACACTAGACTGTAAGGATACCCGGCAACTCACACACTGTCCAGAAGGCTGGGAAAGAGATTCAGAAAACAGGAAGACACAAGAGAAGATCTGGGAAGTATAGCCTTGCCACCCCTCAGACACAGTTTGAAAAGTTCACCTCAGCCAGTGTCACCCCCAGCATGGCCCCTGGAAACTGCCTGCCCTCCTTTCTGCTCACCTGCCAACCCTCCACCTCCCGCCAAAGATCTCCACTGTCCCTCCTTCCTGGCCTCACCAGCAATCCTTTCAGAGCCTTGGGCAGGGAGAAGTGATCGCCAGACATTCCCCTGCTTGCTGGAATCGGGGAGCTCAGGAGGGCATGTATCTGGTCTTGAAGGTTTCCACACTGAGAGCCAGATCTGGTCTGCTCATACCAAGAATCATATGCTGGAGAAGTCGCCAAATGTAAAAAGCATTCAGTGTTCATCAAAAGACACAAAAACCACTGAGTTGGTTACAGTGGTGTGTAGATAGTTGCCCAGGATCCTTCTGAGAGGGTGCATGTCCCAGAATAATATGAACCCAATATAAACCTATTCTCATCTGAGAGACAGAGAATGATGTGTTTCCACTTACATGGTTGAGATAAGGATGATATGAAGTAAAATATGTGTGAGTGGACTGTGAATTAATTATAAAGGGCTATGTTGACATCAGTGACTCCAGTCATTCCTCTGTCTTGTTTGCAAGCTTCTTTCTAACCTTCCCCTGGTGTTGATGCATCACATAAACTTTGCCTGCCCTTTTAGCCTTACAGCAGATAACTTGCCTCTTACTCCACACAGTTAATACAACGCATACACAAAAAAAATTCTACCAGCTTCCTGCCACCAAATTGACAGACCACCCTGAACCCACTTTGTTTTTTCCTCCTGTACTATATCCATGGAGATATCACTTCCTATTCAAGATTGATTGTACCTTGGATAACTACCTCCATCACTTCTTATTTCCCCAGAACAGAGGAGGAGGGATATACGAACTGATTATATGAAGCGATCATCACTTACCCCCTATTTGTGCCCTAGCTCTCTCTGGTAGGTCTGTCTGACTCCAGAGGCCAAACTTGTCACTGCTAAATATGCCACTTCCTTGCTTTATGAATACCTGAAGGGGTTAGATATACACCCCAAGGAACCAACACAGTTAATGTCTGCCAGTACCCAGAGGGTGAAAGAAAGCTTCAAAGAAGAGAGAGCCCGATGCAAATCTATAAGAAGAGAAGGGCAGACAAGGGGTCTGAGGTAGATTCAGGAGAACAGGGGGACAGGGTTGATGGGGTAATAGAGGGAAGGGGAAGAGAGAAGCAGTCATGGAAATCCCCAAATCAATGACTGATCTTTCAGACTAGCAAACATAGCACCAGCTACAGTAAGAGAGCTGGCAAAAGAAAATAGAAAAAAGATTTTACAGTCACTAAAGTGAACCTAGTCAGATCATGGACTAGCAAGACCAGAGAAATCTGTTCCCATCCTCTGATTATTCAGCTCTCTGGCATTTGGGGCAAATTTTCCATCCCTTAAAGTAGCTACCTGGGAATATTCCCAACCACCTCCCTCAGAACCTAGTGGGTGTGTGCAGGTGTGTGCTCTTAAAAGGTAGGAACAGCTCTTTCACCGTGAGCTGTGAGTAAAAGAAAAAAAGATTTAAGAAAAGGAATCAGTGGCAACAGCAGGCACAGGTATCTGCAGACAGGTGGGTATCTCCCCACTGCCCGGCATTCGCTGTCAAGGAAATGGCCCACGCCCCCATGTCATGCAGTTTTCTGTCCTGCCTTATTCCACCCACACCTACACATCACAATCTAGCATGACCAGCTACTCACAGTCCCTCCAAACGTCTTCTTATGAACCAACAACAGGGCAGCAGTCCCAAAAACCTGGGAACTTTCTGCTGGGTCAGCGGGCATTCTACCTCAAGCCTGGGTGGGGTGGGAAATGCACTCATGGGACCCTATCAAAGCACACCTGTATGTCACACCCCATAAGCCCACACCACTCCCATCCATCATGAGAACACAGTATCTGAATCTTCCCGGGGAGCCTGCAACTTCTGAGAAACAAACATTACAAAACCAAAGAAAACATGAGCCCCAATAGTTTAAAACTATTACCGGCTGGGGGATACGGATATATATTTAGCCAGTTCCAGTAAGATTTTGTAATTCTTCCTTATTAACAAGTCCTGATTCAGGAACATGATTTTCATTGTTTGGTTCTAAGCTTAAAATACATATATCCACATATGTGTGGATATATATTCATGCACATAAAGGGTGATTTTTTTATATACACATAACACATACATAGTTATTTTATATAAACATATTTGGTGATTTTATATATGTATAATGTGTGCATATATATAGTCATTTTACCATTTAGACTATATAAGAGAGCAACCATAAAATTGAAATTCTGTCTTTCAAAGGGTTTTATGTACTTCTTTAACTAAAAACAGTTTCACAATAAAAATATCTAGTTTTACAAGTGAGCCCAACCCAAAATAGTAACTGTGGCCTTAAGGGCTATTATCCCATGGCTATATGAAGGATTTAGGAATATAAATGCCCATTAACACAACTAAGCATAACAATCTGATTTATAAAGAATCTCTTGCCAGGGCCCTGGTAGCACCCTACAATTACACCGCCCCAATTAAAACATCCTACAAGCCTAATAGACTTGCCCTGAAAGAAATCACCTTGTAAAAGCATGACCCACCCAAAAAATCCTGATGGAGGGGGTTCCACAACAAGGTGGTGGCCGCAAAGGGGTTTTCGGATGGAAGGAGAACATTTTAAGTGTCTAATTCCCACGCTTGAAGCCAGCCAAAATACACAGAAATGAATTATAATGCCAAAGCAAAGAAGCATTAATGAGGAAGGTTGCCCGGGTGTCCATCTCAGACTGTCCTAGTAAATTTGGTATTTGCTTGTTACTAATGAACATATCTGAGTTCTAAACTTGGGGAAGCTAAATGATATTTTCTACTGAATAGCAGGAGGAACCCTTCTATTTCAGAGACCAATTTGGCCTCAGCTGTGTGTGTGTGTATGTGTGTGTCTGGGGGGGGGGGGCACGCACATGTACGTGTGCACGTGTTGCAGGACAGGGGTTCTCATCAGTCTTAACTGATATTAGACAATTATCATAGCAAAATGGAAAAACACCTCTCAAAATTTAATCTCCTTTCCTAGATGTCAGTGGGCAATTGAAATTTCCTAAGAATTTACTAAACTAAATGTCTCCAAAGTCTGAGCAAATAGCGAACAGTGCCCCCTGACTATACTGGGGGGGGGGGAGGAAGCATACAACAAAGAAGAAAAGATCTATTCACAGATGACAGAGGCAGCAACACAACACCATGTTCCACCACATGTCTCCTCCCATGAATTCAGCAAGTTTCTCTTAAGGTCAACATTCCAAATGCAAGTGCTGCTGAGGGTTCAATCAGGATTTTGAGCTCGTCTAAAAAGGAATTTCCCAAGAGCAACCAAGAACCTTTAAAGTATCCAGATTCTTTTATCCCCTTCTGGAAATATACTCTAAGGAAATCCATAAAATGTGGTCCAAAAGCAAAGTACTCTGATTTTCACTATATAGTGTTGTTGAATATAGAAAGAGATGGAAAAAGATTCAACGTTCAACAAGAAGGGAATAACCATGTACAGTCTGGTGAATCCATAGACAAAGAATTATATTGCCTGTTCAATGTTTACCCCTCTGGAAAAAAACAAAATAAGATTTGAATAAAAGGAAACAAAAATTGTGGTTTTGGATAGTAACTGTTACTGGTGTAAAGGTGTCAATTCCCTTCATCTTATTTTATACGTTCAATATGATCCCAATTAAAACTGCCTCCTTTCTGTTGAGAGGATAGAAATTTGAAAAAACTATTACATGTCCACTGAGAAAAAATAGTAGTGAGGGTACTCTAGCCCTCCCTATTATGAAAAATAGATTATAAAGCTAATGTAATAAAAACAGTATGCAAATATAAATGTAGGACAAGACAGACAGTCCAATGAAATAGACTAGGAGGTTCAAGGGTACACATACTATTAGGAAGTACTCATAAGAATTTAGCATATGATAAAGATAACATTCCAAATCAGAAAGGAACACAATGAATGTTCGAAAGTTATGGAAAGAAGCTAGCTAGGTGTTGGGAAATTTCTTAAACTGAAGCCCTACAATACATATTTTTATTTTAACATGAAAATAAAAACATTTTTAAAATACTGCTAATAAGGGAAATAGGTGAGTTGTCTAAATTATCTTGGAATAAATTAGACTCTTTTTTAACATGAAATAAAATAATTGAAAGAAAAGACTAATGAAGTTGATTACATGAACATTGTAAATTACTATATGTAAAAACAGCATAAATAAGGTCAAAGACAAAAATTTGTAGAACTATCTCCAATACATTTGATAAACAGCTACTTTCCTTAATCTCTAAAGACTATAACACTATAACCTATCACTAAGAAATTTACAAATAAGATACAAGAAATGTGCAGGGCCTCCCCGGTAGTGTGGGGGGTTAAGCGCAGCTCTGTGAAGCTGCCCGCAGCCTCTGCAGCACAGGTTCGATTCCCGGCCTGCCAGGAAGATATCCACATGGCGCGGCAGACCTCTCCTCTCTCACCTGCTGCTCCCCTCAGCAGTGTTTTCGGTCGTCTGCCTGTTCTGTCTCTGGTAAATTCTCTCACCATCCCATGCCTCCGGCCTGTACCCCAGTTCTTGTATAAATAAATAAATCTTTTTAAAAAATACACAAACAATATTTTGTAGAAAAATACAAGTAGCCAATAAATGGGTAAATACATGTACACCTCAACAATAATGAATGATGCAAATTAAAATGAGATGTCTGTATCTCTGTTATTTTTTTCATGTTTATTTATTTATTTTTGCATAGAAGAACTGGGGATAGGCCAGAGGTGAAGGGGTTGAGAAGATTCACTGGAGACAGACGGGGTATGGGAGGCAGAACAGATGGATTTGCTGAAATACACTGCTAAGGGAAGCAGCGGAGAGACAGGAAAGGTCTGCTGTGCCATGTGTGGGTCACCTCGCTGGCTGGGGATCAAATTCAGGTCATAGTGGTGATAGCATGTTAGCGCTGAGACTTAACCCCTTAGCCACCAGGGAGGCCATCTCTGTCTATTTTAGACAGCATATGATAAGAGTATAAGAAACCAGAATGCTGTGTGTTGCTAATAAGACTATTAATGAATAAACTTTTTAGGAGGGCAATTTTCCCATACTTCCTCATATTTTAAATGTGAACACTCCCTTTAGCCCAGAATTTCCACTTCCAGGAATTAATACTACATAAACACTCACACTTGTGCACAGAAATATATGTGCAAACATGTTCAATGCAACATTGTTCACAACAGCAAAAAATGAAAACCATTCAAATAGCCATTAATAGGAGTTTGGTAAAGGATGAGATTTCCATGGACTGCAATACTTAGTAACAGTTTCAAAGAATGAGGTAGACTTGACCATAGTAATAGAAAAGATGTTCAAAATACAGAAAGTGTAAAAAATCATGTTGAAAATTGTATGAATAGTATGAACCAATTATATCTGTCCATCACTATAAAACTAATGGCTGGGAAAAAATGTAGGGAATTGTTTTGAAAAGGGGGTTACAGGAAGCAAGGGAATGAAGTAGGGAAGAAGGGTTTACTTTTCATTCCATTTTTTTCTTTTTTTTAAAAGATTTATTTATTTATACATACAAGAGCCAGGGCACAGGCCAGAGATACAAGGGTGTGAGAGGATTCACCAGAGACATAGCGGGGAACAGAACAGGCAGACTGACTGAAATACACTGCTGAGGGGAGCAGCAGGTGAGCCAGGAGAGGTCTGCTGTGCCATGTGGGTTTCTCCCTCGCCAGCTGGGGATCGAACTCGTGCTGCAGAGGTTGCAGATTGCTTCATAGTGTGGTGCTCAACCCCTTGCGCCACCAGAGAGGACCCTTCATTCCATTTTTTTCTATATATCTTTCAAAGTTTTTTACTAATGATGAACAGGTATTACCACTTAAATCATAAACTAGAGTTGAAATTTCAAAAATTTTAATTTAAACATTTTAAGTTTGCCAAGACTTATTAAAAGATCCAGGGAAGTAATTGCAATATAGTATAGAAAGAAAAGCCAAAGTACATAATTATATAGAGTATACTCTTAATCTTTAAAAAAATATTATATCTGAATAATCACATAGGAAAAAAAATGCTAGTGGAAAACACACCAAAACAGTAATGTTAATTACTTGCAGTTACAATGGTCATCTATTTTTATTTCATTCTTTGTATTTTCTTGTTTATCAAATTTTCTAAAATTAACATTATTATAATCAGAAAAAAATAATGAGCAATTCATAATTTGCTTAGCAAATTATGTATTCTGTACTAGACCAGTAATCAAGAGGAGAAGATGTGGGACATAATCCTTTCCCTAAATGATGTACAGTTTCACAGAAGAATCTGTACTACAGTTAAAAACCATTAGCCATCCTGACAGGACAACAAAGAGCCAAGTACTAAATTGAGTTTTATCAAATACCAAAATGCACGGAAGAGAAAATATGATCAATGAGACAACAGAAAGAAAAGACACAATGCTGCTCCCATATGCTAATACCTCCCTAACCAAACCAGAGGGTGGCCTTAGAAATGAGACTTCTTTTCCATAGACAGAACTGTACACATGCTTGATTCTGAACATGAGGAGGTCTACTTCCTCAAAGTAATACCTTCTCCTTGTTCCAGTTCCCAACATCTTACTGTCAAAGGTTTATCTCCTTATTTCATATTACTCTTCCCCTTGAGAAACAAATGCATTTAGGAGTGCTAACATCTACACTGAAACGGATAAGTCTTCCTGTGTCAATGACAGACATTACTGATCAAGCAGACATCACTAATTATCTCAGCATTCGCCCCTGTGATAGCCTCTCATTATACTTCTCAGCACAACATTCCAAGCAACGATCAACAATTGAGCGAAGTTGAGATTAATAGAAAACTATTCGCCAACCCTCTTAAAGTGATAGAATAAATTTGCATTTGAGTAAGAACTGAGAATTTTACAAAGTTCTGTCACATGCATTATCTCACTCAAGCAGACATTGTTTTTCCTTTATACCAAAATGGAGGATTTAAGTGTTTCCACAGTGGTTCATGGACAGACCACTATTAAGAAGCAAGTTCCATTTTCTAACATGAAAACTCAGTCCTCTAAGTCCACAACTCTCCCCCAATGCATTCCTCTTTACAAAGCAGTGTAAATTGTTGAACTTACCCTCTTCTCAAGCCAGTTTGGGGAGGGGAGAGTTTCAGCATCACTGAGATCACCAAAGGGCACTCTTAAAGTAAAGAACAATCAGAAAGCTAGGCTTGTGGATATAAAGCATGCCAGAATTCTGTCCAAAGTGAATTCTCTGCACTTGAATTTGAGATACACTCAAATTCTCAATTACATCTGGTATCTGACTGATATACCACCAAAACTTCCATTAAAGGTAAGAACGGTATCCCTATCCCAACATACACACAAGCACACACCCACACACAAGGCCAAAAGAAATGGAATTGTGCAGAGTCCTTGTCTCAGGCTAATAAATAGATTTGCATTGCTCCTTTTCTGTTGTGCCAATACCCTCACAGTCCCCTCTCTACTCTCCAGACCCCAATGACCAATGACAAATTGATGGGCACTCCCAAGGTGTCCCTCAAGTTCTCAACACCCTCAGACTCTTAACAACCATTTTCTCCTGTGGTGGTTCAGAGTGGACTCTTGGCTTTGCCTGGGCTGCTCCCTGATCTGAAGTTCCTGGCATTTGGCTCCATTTGAAGGCACATTAAGGTTAACTTCCATTAGTATGAAGTTCCCATTGCAGAAATGAGAGACAGAGAGAAAGGAAGTGTGTTTATAAGGACACCCATCAACTCACCCTGCAATCTAATCCAATCCAATATTAAATGTGCAACAGTCCTAAAAGTGTTTTAAAACATCAGAATTAAACAGCATGTTGAAGTTGAGGTTAACATACAGATTCTTGACTTAAAAGGTTGGATTTTCACAACAAACATGAGTTGCTATAGAGACAGCATAAGCCTATGTAAACTTCAGGCATTCATATTCATAGAAACTCCTGAAGCAAGACCAAATGTGGGCCCTAACAGTCCCGTGCTTGCCAACTTCCAAATAGTGCACAAATTATGCCAAAAATAAATGGGTGTGACTAATACAAGCTTAGAACTTTTTTTAAAATTTTACCTTGAGGGCAACATTTGCTGATATAGGAGCTGGGCGTGTAAAGTATACCTCCCCCCTCCATAAATCCATCTGTTTTATTTACACTTCCTAAAAGACCTGTGTGCACATTTTTTCCATAAATTGTACAACTGCTAGTAATCACGTATCATTTCAATCTGTGCCTCAGTTCTATTTTAACATGGTGTCTCTTCCTTTTTGTTTGTGTTCCATTAAGCACATTCTAGAGGCAAGGCAGTCAAGACTTAACTCTTCTGGTCCCAAATACACACTGGAGTCTGCAGAACTGCTAACCAGCCTTTGCATAGGCGACACCTTCCAGGTCTGCAAGCCCAGGGTAAATCCTATTACAAGCCCAGGGATGTCAAATTGGTTTCTGCTATTGACCTTCTTTCTCGTGACCCCTTCCCCAACCCTCCAGGTCCCAATCCCAAATCCCTCATTTCTCCAGCATGGAGGTCAACCTGTGTGACAACTGTGCTCGGCTCCGAATCTACTCTATCCTATGCTGGAAACTCACTGCTAATTACTGTAGTCACACTTCTTAATTCAACAAGCGCCAGGCGGCTGCCTGCCATCTCCCCAGTGGGATGGGTCACCAGCCATCTCACGCAGGTCACTAAGTTGGCATTTATTTCCTGATAGGAGATGGCGTTACAAGGTAGCTGTTCCAACATGAATGGTAATCAACAATAATTAAAAGTGATACACCCATTCTGACTCATATGATAGTGCTAAAAAAAATCCAAGAAAGGTGGTGGAAGGAGGAGAAAAAAACTGCTCAGCCAAGACAAATAAGTTTTTCATCTCAATATAATATTTCTGGAAAATAATGCATGTCTTTGTTTTCTTTTAATTCATAATAGGAAAACAGCTACATTGTAACCACGATGAAAAGCAGTGAATTTGAATTTCCTTAAAGGGAGAAAATGTTTACTCACAAAGGCTGAGTCCCTTCCCCTTGTTGTCCAGAGAGGAGCAGAGCAGGGCTAGGGAGGCCCTAATCTTCCCTCCATCCTAGGAGGCCATCTTGACTGTTCCATGGCTGATGTCAACTTCCAGTCTCAGAAACAGAATATCAACTACAACCAACCATCCGCCCACCAGAAGTGGCTTAACCTGCAGCACAGACATTGACTTTTGCCTGCCCAGTGCTCAGCCTTATCTGGAATCCGCCTCTGTAAACCTGGCAGCTCCAACTCAGCACTATTAATCACCAAGTCTTTTGGGGAAGGGGATAAACAGATATTCCAAGCACAAAGCTGTGCTTTATGCACTGGTTGTATGCCCCCAGATCAAGACTCAGGAATTTTTATCTTAAGCTCCATTGGGATTATCCATGATCTACACCCTCCTGTCCGCCATTACCAAGCCCCTCTGTTGCTCTCATCTTAAATCAGGTTCCCAGAATCAGACCGTACAAGGATGACTCATTTGCCAGTAATGTATCAATGATGTGTTCCCAGGAGAAATGGAGAGGGTGGGGGTGGGGTGGGGACAGGACAGGGGCAGCAAAAGTGCTGAGCATGGATGTGACTCTCTGGAGCACAAACTGTCTCAGTCTGAGGCAAGGGTTGGAACTTTTTACTCCACAGTCAGTCATTTGCTACCAACCTCTGGGCAGACATAAAGCTCCAGACACTTTTGACTTCCCGTGCCAGGACTCAAGCTATTCCAGGGGCCCCAGAACATCATGTGAAGAAGGTCATTAGTGCCAACCTGGACTCAAGGTGAGTCCTGGGCCCTGGGCTCTCAGGACTGAAAAAGCCACCTCAGGGGGCACCAGTGGCATCTAATACACCCCAGAGAAGTGAACACTGGTAGTGCTTTAACATTAGTGTCTTAAGACAATGCTTCATATGAAAATCTTAGAGAACCAGATATGAATGGGAGAGTGTCCCATCACTGATTGTACCCGCTTTACAGGAAAACACCTAAATGTAAAGTTACTAAAGGATGTCACCCCCAGGCCAGGAAATAAGACAGTCAGATGGGACACCTTGTGAGCTAGGATGCCAGGTCTTGATGCAACGGTACAACTTAAAGCGCCGTTTCATTCACCGTTCTGCAAGACCACCATCCAAGCACATTATCCACACACACACACACCCCACTGCCGCAAAATGCTAAGGGGCTGCTTCCCAAGCCTAAGACATCCTCCTGCCCTCTGACCACACTGCTTTACCACATCTCACCTACTTTGGTCATTTCAGCAAAGAAAGAGCAATGAAGGGCAGGAACTGCAAAGTAGATCATTTGCTCCCCCAAAGGCTTGAGAGCATGAGCCAACTCTGACTGATGTGTAGTAGCTGAAAAAGTGGTCAGAAGGGTGTGAGATCTAGCCCTGGTGCCGGACACTAGTGCAGGATGCGGAAGTACAGCCTATGCTAGACCCTCATCTGCTCTTGAGAGCTCAGCTTCCCTTCCAGAGCCTGTCATACTCATTTCACAGACATTGCACTCACAGAAGGGGAAAAAATAACGCTGGGTTTTCAAATGTTTACAATTTCAATATAAAGTTTGGCACTGAAAAGTCTATAAAAGTGGGCTTATCACTTGTCCTGAGGAAATGAACCATTTCAAGAATATAAAGCGTAGAGAGAGAGCAATTCTTATGACATACATAATAAGCTGGTAAGATAAAAATAAATTCGCAAATGCCAAGATACATGGAATTTCAGCTAGTCAAGAGCCCACTTACAGGATGAACAAAGAGGATTCTAGGTGTTCATGAAGTAAAGGGAGCACTGTTCTCTATAGGGGGAGGTGGGGTGTAAGCAGACCCCTGGAGGATGTGTTGAAACTGGATGTGTAGGGATGGAAGGAAGGACTTTCTACCCCGTGGGAAGGAGAGAAAGGAAACCACATTCTGGGAATTTTTCTGAGGAGTCCTTGAAGGTTCTAGAGCGCAGAAACTAAGTTCTCCGACACGCTACACCGCCCACTGAAACAAAGCTGTGTTTCATTTTAAGAAAAGAATGAAAATAGCTCCTGACGAGGGAAAGACAACAGGACCTCCAGCCCCTTCTACTTGAAAAGAGTGGTAGAAACAGCTACCTCCCATAAGACAAGTCACCTTAAACACGCACCTCGCCTTCCCTTGGCGATTTATTTCCCAGCAATCGGGCCCATATTTAATGAAATCTGACCAGCAGTCAGAATCCTAGAGACCCTTGCCCCGCGGCTTCAAACCTTCCCTCCATCTCCCCACCACCGCCTACGACCCCAGAAGGGCCCCCTCCCAGCGCCGCCCCCACCCACTCCCAGCGCCGCCCCTAGGGCCGGGCGGATGATGCTGTCGGCTGAAAACAGACGTGCAGGCCCAGGGGAGCGCTCAGGCTTCGCCTGCTGACTCCGCCCAGCTCTCCCGATTTCCCCCAGCTCACACGCCCCTCCTCTTGCTGCAGCGGCGAGCCTTTCTCCCCTCGCTCAGCCACGCCAAATGCCAAGGAACGATTTCAGCTTTCCAGAAGCTGAAGATCAGCTCCAAGCTTAGACTTGTTCTAAAATAATTGAGGGAGGTAGAGAAAGAGGCCTGGGAAATGAGAGAAAAATTAAGGTTATTGGCTTCCTGTCATTTGGCAATAAACCTGCCAAAGCAAAGTTTACAGTTTTTAAAGACTTTAGACAAGGGGGAGAAGCCCCTTATCCATGCTGATTTTAGGAAGACCTTTTCATCCTATTCACTCAGTGTGCACTGTGGGGGATTTGTTGCTCTAAGAACAAGAAACCAATAAATGACACCTCCTTCCAAATTGCTGCAGTCTGCTGGGGGATGGGCCTCTCTCACGAGGAGCGCCTCTCTGACGCTGTGGATTAATAACAATATAACAACTTGCATTTGTGAGGAGCTTTTAACTTTTCAAAGTGCTCTCCCATCCATCACCCCACTTTATCCTCCTGACAGCCTGGTGATGCAGGTGGAGCAAGGATTACCAGCGCCAGCCTTTAATGTAAGCAGAGCAGATTATGTACTCAGTGGATCTGGGGGCCCAGGAAGGGACCCATCGACTCAGAGAATCCTTCCCAACAAATTGCACCTGAAAATCCTTCTCACAAAGACAGCCCTTCTTCCACTTCACAACACAGATAAGGCTCAAAAAACAAATAGACTTTGGAAAGATAACCTGTTGACCAGTGTGTAATGTGGGCAGAGCTGCAGGTGACCCGTTCCCTACAGCAATTTTTAGTAGGGGAAGACAACCGGTCATCCAAAGGGAAAGGAAGAAAAAAACTTAGCTCACAATGTTAGTCGCTCCTAAGAATTATTACCCCTACATTATAGGTGGAAAGAAAGAGGTTAAGTCACCCCTCATTCATTCATTCCTTGATTCAAACACTTAGTAACGCCCGCCGTGCCCATGAAGCCTGGCCGCACAAGATGGATGCACAGATCCTGCCCTCAGTGAGCTCCTGGTAGGTAAAGGAGGCACCATGAGTGTCAGGAGGTTGTTTTGAGATACTTACTCCCTTCCAACCACCTTCCTGTCCCCCCTCTCCGAATTTAGAGGAATTCTAAATTCACAGTCTATAGAGAGAAACTTAAGTAACCCAAAACAAAAAAGATGACTGGTTTCAGTCATGTTAAACACGCAGCAGATTTTTTTCTGGGAGAGAGAAAAGGGCTTTAGAATTCTAAAATCTCACTTTTTCTTTCAAAAGCCAACCTCTGGAAGTTTCAGCACAGAATGGAGAAGGATGCGCAATGGTGGTCGCTGACTCTTGTGCAGGAAAGGAAGACATCCCACCAGCTGCTCAGAACAGATTCTTTGGTGATCTGATTACATTAGTTCCTGCGAACACTGAGTCCTGAGGAGCCTAGGAGGTCAGAAACACTAATAATGCACAACCCTTATGATTGTGTCCACTTGTCCCTCAGGCACCAAACCGATGCTTTTGATATTTCTCTCCTCCAATGCAGAGAAAAATGTGATTTGGGTCTCTACAAATGATGCTGTGTGTATGTGTGTGTGTGTGTGTGTGTGTGTTTCAAAAATAACTTGCTGTAATTGATTTCAAATATAATGAGATTGTAACTTATTGGTGATTTATTTTTCAGTTAAATCACTTTTTAGACAAAACAGGAAAAAATGCATACAATTTACCATTTCAGCCATTTTTTAGGTTACAGTTCAGTAGTGTTAAATCTATTTACATTGTTGTAAACTCAATCTTCACAATTGTTTCATTTAGAAGAACTGAGGCTCTATGTTCATTGAACAATAATTCCTTTATGGCTCCTGCCCCAATCCCTATTAATTATCCATCTACTTTCTGTGTCTAGATTTCTTCATGTGAATGGAATCTTGTTTCAATCTTTCTGTCACTGGTTTATTTCTCCTAGCACAATGTCTCCAGATCATCCATATTGTAGCATTTCTTTTTAAGGCTACATAGTATTTCCTTGGTGGTCTAGAGCACATTTTCTTTATCCATCTATCTACCAGTGGACACTTGGGTTGCTTCCACCTCTTGGCTATTATGAATAATGCTATTATGAACATGGGTGTCAAAATCTCTTTAAAGCTCTATTTTCAATACTGCTGGATACATGCCTCCAAGTTGGATTGCTGGATCATATGGCAGTCCTATTTTTAGTTTTTGAGGAATTGCCATAGTGTTTTCCATAGCAGTTATACCTTTCTATAGTACCACCAATAGCGCATAAGGATTCCAACTTCTCCACATCCCTGCCAACACATGTTATTTTTCTGGTGGTTTTGGTTTGGTTCGTTTTTTGTAGTAGCCAAGTAATGGATATGAGGAGATGTTTATTGTGGGTTTGACTGATATTTACCTGATGATTAAGGAGACTGAGCATCTTTTCAGATGCTTACTAGCCAAGTGCAGTCCGGTAACCCTTTTTAAAAGGACAGACTTTTGAAGTCCTGAAATTTTGTTTCCCAGTTCTTGGGCAGGTCCCAGCTGCCATCTTTCAAATAGATGGCCCAATGAAAAAGAGGCAATTGCTGCTGTTTTCATATTAATATATGACTAAAGCAGAATTCCTCGGTCTTGGCACCACTGATACTTTCGATTAGCTAATGCTTTGCTTTGGGGAAGGTCCTGCACATCATAGGATGTTTAGCAGCAGTCCTGGCCTCTAAAGGCCACAGTACTCCCTGCTCCACATGTGACAACCAGAAATGAATTTAGACTTTGCCCAGTGTCTGGGGTGCAGAGGAGCAAAATTGCTCCTGGTGGAGAGCCACGAGATTAGAGGTTGCAAACAAGTGTGTTTAAAGCTAGCCAAAACAATAATTATATATTTTTGAATTAACATTTAAAAAGTTGGAGATATCACTTAAAAAAATACAGATTCCAGTTACTCTTGAGAAAGAGGAATATCGAGCCATTGTGGCCTGCGTTGCCCCATGGCAAGAATTGGATGAGTTTAGCAGCTACTAGCCCACCCAAGTCTGAGTATGTGGCCTAAATACAGCCCAAGAAACAAAACCTATTTGAATGCCAGATAAAGCTGTCTCCAATTTTTCAAATGAACTGATTCTGACTCACCTAAATTCTCCTACAAGTATACACGACATAAAATCCCAGGCTGCCTGACACCAATGAACTATCTTTCCTTCTATCTCCCAATCTCAGCCCTTCCTGTCGCTCTCTGCACTCCTCTCCTCTCCTCTCCTCTCTTCCTCTCTCCTCCCCTCCCTCTCTTCTCCTCTCCTCTCTTCTCTCATCTCATCTTCTCTCTCTGTCTCTGTCTCTGTCTCTGTCTCTCTCTCTCTCTCTCTCTCTCTCTCACACACACACACACACACGCACGCACGCACACAACATACACAAGGCAACGTGGTTCACAGAGGGAAAACCTTCAACTAGAAATCGGGAGAACAGGCTCTAATCCTCAGGCAGTGACCTGGAGTAATTCAGTTCAAGAAATAGCCATTGAAAACCTGCATGCAAGATTCCAAATTTAGTCCCTGAACTCATCTGGACCCAGCTTCTTTACTTAACCCAATGTGTTGGGTTCTATGTTGAACAGGTAAGCTCCAGTTGCTGTTTGAGTGCTAAACATCTATGATCCACACATGGTGACCATACACAGTGAAATCCTTCAGAATAATTGATACTGGGGAAAGAAAGAACAGCATTGATTTGTGGCCAGAAGAAATTATAGAATATCTTTTATAAATTGTGGTTATGTTTTCCACATTTATACTGCCTTGCACACTGGGCTCTAGTAGGCATTGGTGGGTATGGCACAGATCCCCTGCAGAGAAAGCCCTTCTACCCAGCTGGGCAGTGCATACTTCCAGGTCAGCCTCGGTTACAGAGAGCCCAGCAGCACCCACATCTGATAAGTAATGGGGTGGGGGTGTACAAAGAGTTAGCCATGTCAATCCAGTACAGGACCCTGCTGGGCAGTATTTAAACTTTCCACTCGGGTGGCCAAGCTTAATGAGCCCTGCATCACAGTTCAATTTCTTCCTCTGCCTAATTCTTCTTCCTCCCCCTTCTCTTCACAGGAATTGAACCCTAATCACATCTTGTACCCCAAACCTTGGCTCAGTATCTGCTTCTGGAAAGCACATGCTTCAGCCTTGGGCTATTATTGGATAGCCAAGCATATGTGTGTACATGTGTGATTTTGTTCAGAGATCCACGCCTCCCCAACTTGAGTCGGGAATAAAGCCTGATTAGCAGGTAGCTCTAAGAAGTCCCTGTGACCCCAGTCACCTCACTACTGACTGATTTAGAAAAGGAGTGTGAGCCAATACTGGCCAATGAGATGTGACAGATAATTTGCTGAGAGGTCTCTAAGAAGTGTTTCCTACATAATAAAAAGCAGGGCCTCCCCTAGTGGCGCAGGAGGTTGAGCGCTTCGCTGTGAAGCTGTCTGCAGCCTCTGCAGCACTGGTTCCATTCTGGCCAGCTGGTGAGGGACCCACATGGTGCAGCAGACCTCTCCTGTTGTGCCCACTGCTCCCCTCAGCAATGTATTTCAGTCAGTCAGTCAGCCTGTTCTGCTCCCCGATCTGTCTCTGGTGGATCCTCTCACCCCCTGCATCTCTGGCCTGTACCCCAGCTCTTGTATGTATAAATAAATCTTTAAATAATAATAATAATAGTAAAAAGCAACATAAAGTGGGAATTTTCTTCTGCTGGACATACATGTGTCTATTTTGAAGCCAGAACTCTGGCAGCCATCTTGGTACCAGGAAAAGGTACCAAGCTCACTGAGGAGGACAAAGTGGAAAGAATGTGAGACCCTGTGATATTTTTTGAGGTACCAACTTTGGATTAATCCTGACTCTCCCCTACTATAAGTCTTCTTGTTATATAAGATGACAAATTATATGTGCTATTTAAACCATTCTGACCTGGGTTTTTCTGTAATTTGCAATTAACAGCATCCTACCCAATGTGCAGGCAATCAAATACAGCCCAATAGAGATTCTTGTAGGGTCTTTTCTAAACACTACATTTAAAATTGTAAGTGGTGTGCCAATTTTTTTGTTTGAGGTAATTGAAAATTTGTCATCAAGAGCAATATAAACATGCCTTTGAAATCCCATTTCACTTGTGGTATCTTAGAAGAGTTTGCCAAGAATTTCATCCCAATTCTTGCTAGTCATTGTGGATTGACAGAGTATTTCAAGCCAAGCAAACAGCCTCATAATTAAGGCTACCCAGTACTATGCACCCAATATCACTCACCCAACCCAAATATAATTATCCCCTGGACGTCTCCTAGGACTTGTGGTGGTGCTTATTCCTCGCAGACCTCCAAGGGGCCATTTCTGGGTATAAAACTGGAACACACTAAACAATTCTCTAATTACTACACTGAAACAGCCTCTTCTACAAAGGAGTAACATCCCTTAGAGAGACTCTCTCTCTGCTATGTTTTCCAAAGATGGAACTTGCTTACCACAAGCGATTAAATTCTTGCAGAACAGAAAGAAAGACTAAATGGGAAGAAATGCAAATGTGCACACACAAAGCCACCTGTGCAGGTCAGAGAGGTAGTTACTCGTGATTTGACTGGACCAGCAAAGCCCCAGTCCCTGGCTGGACACGGGCAATCTGTCTTCTGTCTCCATCAGCTTGTGGTTTCCAGGGTTTGGGCTCAGAGACTGTTCCCTATGCCAATTCCCTTTGGCAGGAAAGATACCTTCTGGCATCTCTATTGATATTCCCAGTCCTTCACCCCTGCCAACCTACTCATGTTTTATCTATTTTTATTTGAATTGGTGATCAAGGGATTAACCCAGTTTATACAAACTCCATCTTCCAAAAACCATTATGGTGTAGTTGCAATTGTGATATTTCACTCTCCAAATGAATCGAATTGGATTTTAATGACAGTAGGCTCCATTAAGCAACACCTGATTGGGTTATTTCCTGGAAATTTCATCTTCACTGTTTTTTCCATCTCTGTTACCCTTCTTCCCCAGCAAAAAAAGAAAAAGAAACAGCAGGAGAACTATCAAGGGCCACTACCAAGCTCAGATTGGATGATCCTTGAAATCAAGATCACATTTTCTTTTGTTTCTTCTATCAAGTCAAATATCCCTGATTCACAGGATACTCTCAACACAGTGTCAACTTGCATTGAAAAAGAAAAGGGGAAAAAAAACTATTTTATTGATTATTTAGTACTTATAGGGGACTATAATTCTTCGCAAGAAACTCATGTTGGGATGCACAATTTATATGTAATTTTCTACACTTATTAGAATTTATTTTTAATAACATCAAAACACTGTACCCCTTAGAATTGAAAGGCCCATTTGATTTTACATTTATTTATATAACTTGAATTAAATCTGTGTAAGTTAAGTGACGAGCAAAACAATTACTCTTTTTTTTTTAAGATTTATTTATTTATTTATACAAGCACTGGGTACAGTCAGAAGTGCGGGAGGGTGAGAGAACCCACCAGAGCCAGAGCGGGGACAGAGCAGGCAGAAGGACCGAAGTACACTGCTGAGGGGAGCAGCGGGCAGCAGGAGAGATCTGTGTACCACGTGGGACCCTCCTCTGGTGGCCGGGGAGCAGCTGGGGATCGAACCAGCGCTGCAGAGGCTGCGGGCAGCTTCGCAACCCAGCACTCATCCGCTGCACCACCGGGGAGGCCCACATTACTCTTTGAATCAGTATGAAAAGATCCAGTTTTTCTTTTGACAGTATTAAGAAATTCACAAAGAAATGTATTTAAGAGCTTGACAGAATCCAACAATACAAGTTCCTGAGGGCCAAAGTATATTTGTCTTGTCCCCACTATAATT
Source organism: Talpa occidentalis (assembly GCF_014898055.3). Classification (NCBI taxonomy): domain Eukaryota; kingdom Metazoa; phylum Chordata; class Mammalia; order Eulipotyphla; family Talpidae; genus Talpa; species Talpa occidentalis. The sequence continues at coordinate 78,136,864 of NW_023604861.1, read as the reverse complement.
CAAGGGCTGTGCGACTCCTGCCATATACTAATAATCAATTCCCTTTTTAATGACTAGTAACTGAAAGGATGAATAGATGAATTCCTGAGAATAATTGAGAAATTCCCAGGCTATTGATAAACTACCCTGAAAGTGTATTCAGTCAATCTGCTATCCATTTTACCCCAATAATCAGTGTCTAACCTCAAAAGAAGAGAAAATGCTAAAACCATCCTGTATGAATGGTTGATTAGCTACAAGGGCAAATGGGAGAGATGAGAGAAGCATAAAAGAATAGCAACTTTGTCTTTCACCCCCTCATTCAAATCTAAACACTGTGATTTAATTTCCCCTCTCCAAATGAAATCTTTGTAAAATGAAACCATGAGTTGTAAGTGCAAATTAGCACTTCCCATTAACTAGAATGTTAAAAGTCTTTCTTTACAAACTGCCAAACCACAAGTGAACCAGGAAAGAGATATCAAAGATTTATACCATCACCAGCTCTCCCTAAAGGCAACCTTTGGGACTATGTCACTGTGTAACAGATTTGAAGCAATCTAATGCTAACTTGTATTTCTAATGAGGAAATGTATTCATTGTGCACCTAGTATGTACAATACCCTTCAAGTGATATAAAATACACAAAACCAAGATACAGTCTTACACTACTCAAGGAGTTTACAATTTAATTTGGAAGATAAGCCACATGTGGAAATAACAAGTAAGTACTGCAATGATTGATTTAACAAGGCCAAGTATAAAAATAGACAAGTTAATGCGCAGAAAATAAGTGTTACACTTTAGAAGACTACTTTATAAATCTCTCTTAAGTAAAGAGAGCAACCAAAATGCAAAATATTTCAAAGAGAATCTTAAATAATAAATTACATATTTTAATGTGCAGCAGTAAAAAGTGCTAAATTAAGAGTATTAGCCATGAAAAGATAGATTCACAAATTTTTACAGAAAAGGGATTTTTTACCCAATGCCATTCAGTACTTAAGAATGTATTGTTTGTTTTTCTACATTAAGTATCTATTCATGTATTACTTTTATAACTTAAATAAATTTTTTTAATATTTAGGAGAAATATATAGTTTAGTTTTCTAATCACCTCCTGAAGTCTATTTGGGATCCTTTCTCAACATTCTTCATGTTAATAGGGCATACTAAACTGAATTTGGAAAAATGTTCAGTGTGGAATATTTGAATAACAACCCTCTTATGTTTTGATAAGTGTTCATTCACATACGTAAGACAAAGCATTACAAGTTGGAAAATAAATGAATTCTGACACATCAAAAGCAATTTCTTTCCTCTGATATTTTATCTGTTTGTGGTCTGGATTTTGAAATACAGGAGAATGTTATCATGAATTCCAAATATAATTATGTGTTTCTAGAAAAGAGACGTCATTATTTGATAGCACAAATGGCTTTTGTATGATATCCAATGCCATTTCCCCCACTTTGTTCTCGTAAGTCATCCTAATTGAACACTTGGAGGAGACTCAGGCCCTGTCTACACAGGCAAAATAAGAAATGGCATTAAAACTGTGATAGAATATCCTACTAAAAGATTATTTCCACAGGATAATTAAATCAAAAACCAGACCTAAAGGTGAGGGACAAATACTAATCTCATACCATTCTCCCAAAAAGAAAATGACATCACTCCCAAAACACAAGGGTTTTCTCTTTTCTAAGATACAGAACCAAAAAAAAAAAAAAAAAAAGGATCAGGATCATGTCCTAATCTTCTTGATTTCATTCCAATGGGAAAATAGGCCAAGGAAACTCTGAGTATAGCATCATACCAGGTTAATACCAGTTTTCTCTTTCAACTACAAGATTAATACATATACACTGGGCAAAATATAACATATATATAAATATCCCTGGGCACTGGTTTTATTTGAATAAGTATTCTACTTGGCTAACATCCTAAACAGAGTTTGTGGGATTTTTTTTTATATCTACTTGCATCTATTCTGGCCTCCATAGGGGGTGTAAACAGTTGGAAAACAGGTGTCTCAGAAAGTTACCATCTGCCTGGGCCCATGACCAGCATACAAATGCTCCCCTCTTTGAGTTAAAGGCTTGAGAACAATAAAAAGAGAATATTTTCCATACCTTTTCCCTCCCTCGTAAGCAGAAATATCCCTTGTTGGGGTATAGCCATTGGTAGGGTTGCCAGCAATAACCAGTCAAAAAGGGAGTTGAAATGGTTCCTCTGTGAGCTTGAGGCAGTAGCCATACTTCTCTCTCCATCATGATTCATGGGGATGCCTGGATTGAAGAGATTTGCTAATGACAATCCACCCTATTATCTCTATGGTAGGATACACACAGATCACCCTCACCCATATGAATTCTAAACTACTGGTAAAATCTCATCTGGGAATTCATCACTGGACAAATAAATAAATAAGTAAATACTTGACTATATTTTGCCTACAAGAAACTCACTGTAGCTTTAAGGACACAGAGAATCAAACTGAAGGAATGGAAAGCTACTCCAGAAATGCAGGAACCAAAAAGAGCAATATACCCTATATCAGACAAAATAGATCTTAAGCCAAAAACTGTAACAAGCAACAAAGAAGGTCATTATGTAATGATAAAAGGCTCAATTCATCAAAGATATAACAACCATAAACATATGTGGACCCAACATCAGAGCACCTAAATAAGTTAAGCAAATACTAACAGATCTGAGAGGGGGTATAACTTGGTGGCAGAGCATTTGATTACAATACTACCATATCTGAAGGGAAAAACAGACCATAATAAAATAACAGTAGGGAACTTCAATACCCAATTTCCAGCAATGGAAAGATCATCCAGGCAAAAAAAACAATAAGGAAACATTGGACTTGGATTATACGTTTAGACCAAATGTAAGAAGTCTGAAATTATGTTAAATACCTTTTCTGACCACAATGGTATGAAACTAGAAACCATTAACAAAAGGAAAACTGAAAAATTCGCAAATATGTGGAAATTAAATAAGATACTCCTAAACCAGGGCCTCCCTGGTGGCACAGGGGGTTAAGCACAGCACTGTGATGCTGTCCACAGCTCTTGTCTGCATAAATAAATAAATCCTTTTAAAAAATTTAAAAATCAACAAATCTAAAAACTGAATTTTTGAAAAATAAAATTGACAAATCATTAGCTAGATTAACATGGAAAAAAAAGGAGATTCAAGTAAATAAAATCAGAAGTGAAAATAAAGACATTACATCTGATACCACAAAACTACAAAAGATCCGGCCTCCCTGGTGGTGCAAGGGGTTAAGCACTGTACTATGAAGCGGTCCACAGCCTCTGCAGGACGAGTTCGATCCCCAGCCGGCCAGGGAGAAATCCACATGGCACAGCAGACCTCTCCTGACTCGCCCGCTGCTCGCCTCAACAGTGTATTTCAGTCGGTCTGCCTGTTCTGTTCCCCACTCCGTCTCTGGTGAATCCTCTCACCCCCCTGCACCTCTGGCCTGTACCCCAGCTCTTGTATGCATAAATAAATCTTTAAAAAAAATATGAAATAAATCTTTTTAAAAAATATACGAAAGATCTTAAGCTACTACTATAAACAATTTCACACCAACAATTCGGACAAACTAAAAGAAACTACCAAGACTGAATCATGAAGAAACATAAAATCTTTACAGGCCAATAGCAAGTAAAAAGATTGAGTCCGAATCAAGAATTCCTCAACAAGGAAAACCGAAGGCCAGAGAATTTCCCTGGTGTTATCTAACAAACACTTAAAGAAGAACTAATGTCAATATTTCTCAAACTTCTTTTTTTTCCAAAAAGTGGAGGGAACATTCCTCAGCTCATTTTCTGAGACCAGTATTACCCTGACACCAAAGTCAGAATAGGGCACTACCAAAAAGAAAAAAAAAAAAAAAAAAACCACCTTTTTCATATCCAATATCCCTGATGACTATAGGTGCAACAATTCTCAGTAAAATATTAGCAAAGTGAATTCAAAAGCAAATTAAATGTACCTTACAATATGGCCAAGTGAGATTTAATCCTGGAATGCAAGATGCTTCAACCTACACAAATAAATAAATTTATAGAATAAAAAATAAAAGTGATATGATTGGGCCTCCCCAGTGGCACAGTGGTTGAGCACTGGGCTGCGAAGCTGCCCGCAGCCTCTGCAGCACCAGTTCACTCCCCGGCCACCAGCAAGGGCCCCACATGGTGCGCAGACCTCTCTTGCTGTGCCCGCTGCTCCCCTCAGCAGTGTATTTCATGAGTCTGCCTGTTCTGTTCCCCACTCTGGCTCTGGCTCTGGTGAATTCTCTCACCCTCCCGCACTTCTGACTGTACCCAGTGAGTGAATAAATAAATAAATAAATAAATAAATAAATAAATAAATCTTTAAAAAAAGCGATATGATCATCTCGATAGATGCAGAAAAAAAATTGGCAAAATACAGCATCTTTTCATGATAAAAACTCTCAACAACTTGGATATAGAAGGAAGGTACCTCAACATAGTAAAGGTCGTATACAACAAGCCCACAGCTAACAGACTCAATGGTGCAAGCTTGAAAGCTTTTCCTCTAAAATCAGGAATAAGACAAGAGTGTATACTATAATCATTCCTATTCAACATAGTACTGGAAGTCCTAGACAATTAGGCTAGGCAAAAAAAGAAATAAGAGGCAATCCAAACTGAAAAGGAAGAAGTAAAATTATATTTGCAGAGGATGTGATTTAATATAGAGAAAATTCTAAAGGCTCGACCATAAAGTTATTAGAACTAGTAAACAAATTCAGTAAAGTTGCAGGATACAAAATCAATATACAGAAATCACTTGTGGTCTTACACACTAATAGCAAAATATTTGAAATAGAAATTTTTTAAATACATTATTCACCCTTGGAAATATGACTTCAAAATTGAGGCTACTGAAAAGGGAGATATAGCAGGGGTGGGGAGAGTACCAGTGGTCTATTGTGAAGGCCAGTGGGTGCTTTGATGGTGGGTGTGATGTGGTGACATGTACTGGGGAGATGTAGATCTATTTCCGAGACCCATATATAGTCTTGTAAACCAATGTTACCTCAATAAAAAAAATACAGTAGTTCATAAACAATAAAATATTATGAATAAATTTAAGCAAGGAGATGAAAGATCCATACACTGAAAACTATAATACTTTGGTGCAAGAAATTAAAGAAGACACAAGTAAATGTAAAGGTATTTTGTATTCATGGATTGAAAGAATTAATATTGTTAAAATGCTTCTACTACTCAATGTCACCTAGAGACTTAATGTAATCCCTATCAAAATTCCAGTTGCATTTTTCACAGAAATAATGTTCCAAAAACTCATGTATAACCACAACAGACCCCTGGTAGACAAAGCAATTTTGAAAAAGAACAGAGATATAGGCATAGCACATCCTGATATCAAGCTATATTCCAAAGCTATCATAATCAAAACAGTAGGGCACTGGAAATAAAAATAGACTCTTAGATAAATGAAACAGAATCAAAGACTTAGAAATAAACCCTCACATATACATTGAACTAATCTTTGACAAGGGAGCCAAGAATATTCAGTGGGATAGTTTTTTCTGTAAATGGTACTGGGAAAACTAGGTAACCACATGTGGAAGAATTGAAACTGGACTCTTACCTCACATGATTCACAAGTATTCACTCGAAGTGGGTTATAGACTTAAGCAACAAACCTAAAACTACATAAAACTCCTAGAAAAAAAACTATATAAAAATCTCTTTTGCGGGCCTCCCTGGTGGTGCAAGGGGTTAAGCACTGCACTATGAAGCAATCCACAGCCTCTGCAGCACGAGTTAGATCCCCGGCCAGCCAGAGAGCAACCCACATGGAGAAGCAGACCTCTCCTGTCTCACCCGCTGCTCCCCTCAGCAGTGTGTTTCCATCAGTCTGCCTGTTCTGCTTTCCACTCTGTCTCTGGTGAATCCTCTCACCCCCCACACCTCTGGCCTGTACCCTAGCTCTTATATGTATTTATATATATCTTTTTTAAAAATCTCCTTGGCAATGAGTTTTTGGCTATAACACTAAAAGCACAAGCAATAAAAGTAAAAATAAGTAAGTGGGACTACATCAAACTCAAAAAACTTCTGCAGGGCCTTCCCTGGTGGCGCGGCGGTTGAGCGCTGGGCTGCTAGGCTGCCTGCAGCCTCTGCAGCGCTGGTTAGATCCCTGGCCACAGGCAAGGGTTCCATATGGCGCGCAGACCTCTCCTGCCTGCCGCTGATCCCCTCAGCAGTGTACTTTGGTCCTTCTGCCTGCTCTGCTCCCTGCTCTGGCTCTGGTGAATTCTCTCACTCTCCCGCGCTTCTGACTGTACCCAGTGCTTGTATAAATAAATAAATAAATCTTAAAAAAAAAAAAAAAAAAAACTTCAAAAAAAAAAAAAACTAAAAATGAATGGGAGAAAATATTTACAATACAATTTAAAAACTGGGCAGAGGAGCTGAATAGATATTTTCCAAAGGAGACATACAAATAGTCAATAAATACATGAAAAGAAGCTCAACATTATTAATCATCAGGGGAACTCAAATTGATACCACAATGCAATATTACTATTACAATCATTACAACACTTATTATTACAATAATAATGGCTATTATCAGAAAGTCAAGCAGTAATACATGTTAGCTAGAGTGTGGTGAAAGGGAACTTTGGTGTACTTTTGGTGGGAATGTAAATAGATGCTGCCACTATGGAAAACCTTGTGGACAACCTTCAAAAAAATTACAATTAGAATTACCATATAATCCAAAGTCACACTTTTAAGTATATATCCAAAGGAAATGAAATCAGGATTGCAAAGAGATATAGTCACTGCCATGTTCATCATTATTCACAATAGCCAAGAGATGGAAACAACCAGATAAAGAAGATGTGTTATATACACAGACATACATGCAAGCAGATACATACACATACACATATAAGAATTGTTAAGAGAGTGAATCGTAAATGTTCTCACCCAAATTAAGAAATGTGAATTAATGGATGTGTTAACTAACCCTACTATAGAAATCATTTTGCAAAATAGAAGTGACTTAGAGATTAAGTCTCAGCACTATCATTTCGATGGCTTAAGTTAGATCCCCAACCAGGTTGCTAACTCACGTATGGTGCAGCAGACCTCTCCTATCTTGCCCACTGCTCCCCTTAGCAGTATGTTTCAATAAATATGCCTGTTCTACTCTCCCTATTGTCTCTGGTAAATCCTCTCACTCCCTGCACCTCTGCAAAAATAAATAAATAAAATCTTTTTTAAAAGAAAGAAGCCATCACACTGTACACCTTAAACTTACATAATGCTTTATCTCAGTTAGATCTCAGTAGAGCTGGGATAACAGAAACTATCACCTTTGAGGGAGAAGTCCCTTTCTACTTGAATTAAAGAGAGAGAAAAAAGCAGACTGGGTAGGTCGTTGGTTCAAAACAGTGTGGTGGCTTCCATTGTCAGTCCAGATGGAGGAAATGCATCTATCTCTCCTACTAATTACAATGTAAAATTCTGCACAGAACACAAAAAGCAACCACTTAAAAACTGAAATGTAAACAGTAGTAAATAGATTGGAGAGAAAAGCAAAAATGTGAACATCTGGTGCAGCAATGAGTTTCCTGGAATTTTTTAAATAAGAAAACATAGGGAAAAATCTCCTTGACATAAGAGATTTATCTTTGACCTTGACAAATTTATCTTCCAGTGTTGACAGAATGGGGTTCAAGTTATAGAACTGTAAAGCATGAATAGCAAATCTCTAAGAGAAACTTCCATTTCCTGGCCAGAGGACTAAGTAAAAAAGATACCTCTGAGCCTGAGAGTGAGAGAAATAACCATCATCCCCCTCCCTTCCAAGCCTGATCTTGGGGCCAGCCCCAGTTTTTGAACTATACCGCACAACCACCTAAAAGCCCAAGAGAAAATTAGTCTCTCAGGCTAGGGGGAAAAAAAGGGATTCCTGTGTTCCATAGGAGGTGGAGAGAATCCCTGTTATTTTTCTCTCTGTCTCTTTTCTCTCACTACTTAGAGACTTTGGCAGCCTCAGATGTGCAGAACTTCATGAGATTAGAAGGAATGAGTTAACTCAGAGAAACCCTTCTTTCTGGACAAAAAAACAAGGAAGAGAAGGTCCTAGAAGCTGAAGAGTGTGGGACAATCACAAAGAACAGAGGGCTGGGGAAATGGATCCCTTGATTCTACATCTGAACCAATACAAGTCTGAGCTGCATGTGTGTGGAACAAACCCAAAAAAACATACCAAAGGTTTTGAGGTCTGGCCAAGACCCATACTAATCCCTAAGTGGCACATGTGCTGGGAAGACCCAAATAACACAGCAAAAGTGTTGAAAACTAAACTGATATTAGAGTCACAGTCCAGAGACTGTGGGCCAGAACTCCCAGTCTGAACCTAAGGGGGCTGACTGTTTGCTAAAACAAACAAAAGTATCAACATTTTCCAGAAGGCTCGAATACGACTTAGAGTCATGTCACATAATATTCAAAATATCCAGGATGCAATCCAAAATTTCTCAACATGATAAAAACAGCAAAATCTGGCCAATTCTCAAGGAAAAAGTCAACCAACAGATGCCCCAGTACCAAAATGAAGTCCCAGAAAAAAAAATTGAATAAATAATGGCTGAAAGTTTTCCAAATTTAGTGAAAGATCTAAATTTACAAAATCAAGAAATTTAGATGAATTCCAAACTGGATAAACTCAGAAAAATAGTCAACACAACATAATTAAAGAGTTAAAAAAATAAAACAAAGAAATTGTTTTGAAAGTAGCCAGAGAAAAATCAACAGATCACATTTAAGGATAAATGATTCCAGATTTCTCCCCAGAAATAGTGGAGCCCAGAAAATAATGAACAAAATCTTTAAGTATTGAAAGAAAAGAACAATCATCTGAAAGTGGTATAAGAAAAAACTTAAAACTACACAAATTAAGGAAAAGCAGCAGAAATAGTAATTAGGTAGATAAATAAAATAGGTATTTTCCTTATGACAGTTTACTACCAAAAATAATAGCATTATTGGGTGGTTTTCAATGTATATAAATATAATACATATGACAATTATAACGTTAGGAAGATAAAGTGAACAAAATCCAAAGGAAACAAATGAAAACAAATTTTTAAAATGGTAAACATTAAACAAATCATATAAAATACAAACATGTCAAAGTGGGATTTTTTTTAAAGACCTAAACTATAAGCTATAATGCAAGAAAAAAATTAAATATAATTTTACTAAGGACTAAAGTTTAAGTGATAGAAAAAAATATATCATGGAATTATTCCTTTTTTAAAAAGCCGGAGTGGCTAAAATATCAGAAAAAGTTGATTTCAGAACAGGGATATCTACCAAGGATAAAGAGAAATAAAATGTAACAAGCAGCCCATTTTCTAGAGAAGACATAACCACCCTACATATATATGTACCTAACAACAGAACATCAAACACACGAAACAAAAATGGCTAGAATTAAAAGGAAAACAGATCAAAGAAGACACTTGAAAAGCAAATAAGGACGTAAAAATGTACTCACAACGTCATCATTCATTAGGGACAAGCAACTATAGCCAAAATGCACATACTACATACTCTTTCCAATACTCCCCTTCCACATAATCTGGCAATCCTAGGTACTAGCAAGGACATGAAATCACCTGAAATTTCATATATTTCAGCAGGAATACGAAAATGGTAGAGCCACTTTGGAAAAACAGTTTGGTAGTCAGCTGCATAAGTACCTAATGGATTGCCAAGCTCCTCCACCCCTTTTCCTGATGCCCGCCACAAGCATTTTCCCCAAAAATGCCCATGAATGTCTAATCCCATCTTGGTGTCTGTTTCGCAGACAATATGAACCAACATAATTATAGAGTGAAAAAGAAAACACAAACTTTCTGGATAAGTTCATAAATTCATCCTGAACTGCAAAAGTTGAAAAGCACCTCTCCAAATTAAATTCTCACATAAAACACTCCAAGATTCTCAATTTTCCCAGAATCTAGCTATTTCCTCCCATTAATCATAATGTTCTTCCAATTTATAGATGGGCATACTGAGCCTCGGCAGGTTAAGTAAGTTGTCTGAAGGTCATCTAGCTATTAAGTGGAAATCAGTTATTGACTCAAAGTTCCAGTTTCAACTACACTTTAGTGAAATTGAAATGTCATAAGTGCTTTGTAAATGGTACATCACCATCTAACATAAAGTGAAATTGGGCCTCGCCGGTGGCGCAGCGGTTGAGCGCTGGGTTGCGAAGCTGCCCGCAACCTCTGCGGCGCCAGTTTGATCCCCGGCTGCTCCCCGGCCACCGGAGGAGGGTCCCACATGGCGCGCAGACCTCTCCTGCCGCCCGCTGCTCCCCTCAGCAGTGTACCTCGGTCCTTCTGCCTGCTCTGCTCCCCACTCTGGCTCTGGTGAATTCTCTCACCCTCCCGCGCTTCTGACTGTACCCAGTGCATGTATAACAAAACAAACAAACAAACAAATAAATAAATAAAACATGCCTCTATTAAAAAAATAAAAATTAAAAATTAAAAAATAATAATAATAACATAAAGTGAAATAAACCATTAATGTCATCATCACTATCAGTATCCTCTTTTCTCCCTGAGGATCTCTGCAGTAAAATGAAAGGTGAAGCAACTCTGTCATACTGAATATGGAAGACAGAATAATATTCCCCATAGATGTTTATATCTTACTCCCCATACCCTGCTATATGTAACCTTAAATGACAAAAGGGGACTTTGCAAATGTGACTAGGGATCTGGGTTATTCCAGGGCTCAGGAGGAAGGTAAAGGTGTAGCCACAAGAGTCTTTATAAGACGGAAGCTGGAGCAGCAAAGTAAGAGAAGGTATGACCACAGGAGCAGACGCCAGAGAACCAGAGTGAGGTGGAGATGCTACTCAACAGCTTTGAAAATGGAAGGGACTACAAGCCAATGAATGCAGAAAGCCTCCGGAACCCATTCTCCCCTACAGTCTCCAAAAGAAACACAGCCCTGCCAGCACCTTGATAAACTGCATCACTGCCAGAGAATAAATGTGTGTTGTTTTAAGCCATTAAGTGTATGGTCATTCGTTGTAACAGCAACAGGAACCGAATACACTAACTACTCTAAAAATCTACCACTCTACACTCACCCAACACACATACCCCATTACAGATTATACCTAGCATCACCTCCCCAACACCCAGGCTTTACTCCAGCCTCTATCTGGACTTGGACCCTCATAGTTCTTGTACATGTCAGCCAATCTGCTCCCCTAGGGCTGCCCCAGATACTCCTGAAGACTCCTTTCCAGTCCTCATGTCTCTGACTCTAATTCACTTATCAATGAGGCTGTGCTTTTTATTAAGCAATTAAGAAAAAAAGTCTAGACTCCCCTGAGCCACAGAGGGGAGCTCCACAGAAAGGTCTTTTATGCAAGATAGAAAGTGCATTCTATCAAGACCTGGAAATAGTGTGACTACTTTTAAAATAAATATACAAATAAATGTGAACTTCCTCCAAGGAAACTTGTGAGGAAGGTTTATATAAAAGCAGACCACCCACAGTAGCTTTCTGTACTGGCAATTTGGAGACCCCCCCAAAAGAGAAGACGCATTCCTGGCCTCTTTTGGAACCACACCCTCTGCCTTTAGGAAACATCTCATGGACTGAACAAGAAGGGCAGAAACACCCAGACAGGATATTCTGGATGCATTATTCATCTCCGAAACTTCTGGACATAAAAGAAACTAAAGGACAACTGACAACATTCCAAGAATATTTCATAGCACCAGGTTCGAAGGCCTCAGTGACAAGGTAGTAGCTAATTTACAGGATCACTAGAGTTAATAGCTGTAGTTCTGTGAAACCATGAGCTTCAGCAAAGTGTCCATTGTCCTCTTTCCACTGTCTGGTTCCCACTATCTCTCTGTGGTTAGTGCTGATAATTGTTAGGAAAAGGAGAAAATCGCCCACACAGGCCCAGTGATGTTTAGCTCAGGATCTGGCCACATAGTTCTTCCCTGAGCAGCGATCGTGGAATCTGTTGCTTTATGTAGTTGAGCAAATGAATTTATTAGCTGCCTCTGTATAGGATGCTTGAGTTAATACCTCACTGGAGAATGTTTAAACTTCTTATCACAATCTCAGTGGATGATCAACTTTAAATCAGGGAAACAGAAGCGAGAGAATTGTGCAAATAGTGTTTATATAGTCAGTGCTCACTTAAGATTTCAAGGGTTCATTTACACAGCCCAGGGAAAATTAAAATGTTTGTGAAAGCTTTAGAAGGGAAATTATGTGATGAGAAGATGTATAAAGTACTTAGAAAAATCACATTGCCCCCATATTTAGAGCCTCCTAGAGATCCAACATCTTTTTATTCAAAAAAGAAAGTCTACAGACATGATGTCAAAGGTAAGAAACCTTGCAGAATAAAATTGATAGATGTGACTATATACAAGTTTTCTAAAATTCTATAGTTCAAAGACATTCAGTAAAATTAAACACTACAAGTAGGTGAAAAATTGTAACGTATTTGACAAGCAATAGGTTGACATCATTAACATACTAAAAAGTAAGTAAAAGTGACCAAAGCAGGATAATGAATGATAAATATTAAGTAATATCCAACTTGATTAATTAAGAAGTACAAATTAAAACAATAAGCTTTTAACATCAGATAAGACTTAAAATAGGCAGTCTTTCTTACATGCTACTGGGAAAAATACAATTTACTCTATGCTTTTGCAAAGAAACTCAGGAAATACATTAAAAAACTTTAAAATATACATTCCTTTTGATTTTATAATCATGTCCAACACTAACAAGCTCACCTCTATGAATATTTTCTAAGGAAATCATCAAGAATGTGGGCAAAGATGGATGGCACTAATGGCACTAATATCCCTGGATATTAAAAAATCAGAAATTATTTAAGAAATTGTGATAATTGAAACAATAGAATACCATGTGCTAATATTGAATTTGGTGATTTAACGAAATATTCATGATGTATTATTAGACAGGAAAAAACAAACAGGATATATAGTAAGCATATTGTGAAACAGATAAATAGGCAGATAGATATAGATAAATGGATTGTGAGTGGCTGGAGGGTGGATGGGGGTGGATGAGTGGGTGGATGGGTGGTCAGATTGAAAGACAGAGAGATGGGTGGGGGTAGGTAAGGGAGTGATGGGTAAATGATGGTGAGTGGGGCTGGGGGTGGATGGATATATAGGAATTACAGAGATTCTACATCTTTTAGGAGACAATACCCCTTCTTTACCAGAGGTTTTCTTGAGGTGGGATTGTCAATAAACACATTCATGATCTCTCCTCATTCCCTTTAACTCATCCCATCTTAGAGGAGGAAAAGTGACTTACTTGGTTGGTAAATCTAGAAAGAAAAACTGAGACCAACTTGGCTTGTTCCTCCCTCCCTTCTCCTGGGATGGGCTGGCTTCAGTGAGCACACGGTCTCTGCTGCCCTCCCTGGGCCAGGTCTCTTAGCCAATACAACGCCATCTGTGCCTTGTTGCTACATCTGTCTAATTCTGGGATTCAGTTTGCAGCCCCATGTGACTCACTCTAAGCTACATCTCCAACTTTTCCTTTATCAGCAATAAAGAGAATGTCCCAGACTGCATTTGTACCCTTAGCCATATTTCTGGGTGTTCTAGACCCCCATGGGGAAGTTGGGTAGACTGTATTGATATCCTCCGAAGTCCCAACATTGGTGAGGCAGGATTGTGGGTGAAAACCTCATCTGGTAAACTGAGACAAAGAGGAATTTATTTAAGAGACTAAGTAGCAGAGGTGAGAGAATTGTTTCTAGATTTAGCAGGAACCCAAGGGCCCAAGCTTAGGAGTTTCTAAGCAGAATGTACAACAGGAGTCTCAGGAAGGTGTTTGAGCAAGAACATGATCTCTTCAACATTCCCCTCAGTTCTTCGTTCTATTCTTATGTGGTTTGCTCAAAATCAAAACTTTGAAGACAGAATGTCCTGATGTCCAAATGGCACCTTTACCCAGCATCTACTCCCAATCACCCCTCCTTCCTACCTGAGCCCAGATTGTCAGTCACCACTGCTCTTCAGTCACCATTGCTTAGGGGAAGTAGGTCCCACGCAGCTCCAGGACAGACCTTGCCTTAAGCCCACTGACCACCTCACTCCCTCGACCACAGCGCATGAGTAAGCAGGCCACATGGGCTGGGCCAGTCAGCTGATGACTTGGAATGGTGGGAAGTTGGGGGCTAACCTCTCTTTCGAAATCTGTCCCCCTGGACATGGGCAGGGAAGCATATGGCTCTGGGGATTGTTTGGCTGACTTAAAATGCAGCTGACACCACAGAAGGCTAACTAGAAAGGCCAACAGAGCTGCTCAAGCAAACCGACCTGAAGCCAGATGGCCTGTGGGCAAGCCCAAGTGAGTGGTGTGCACTGGTTATAAAGAAGGTCAATGATTTGGACCTATCCAGACAGCCTGAGTGCGGATCCTGCATAAGCCAGATTTTACCTGGGCCATGGGGTAGTTCAACCTTTCTGAACCTCAGTTTCCTAATCTCTAAAAAGGGAATAGCAACAGCACTTCCCCCAAAGGTTACTGGAGGATGAGATGAGACTCTCTGTCTAAAACCCTTTGACTGTGTCTGGCTTGTAGTAACTGGGTGACAGGTTGCTATTTTTGTATGCCCAGTGAAACAGCAGCGGTAGCAGCCAGCTCTCACGTGCCTCTTCACATTCTCTCAGCCTCGCCTGCCTCGTGCACCCAGACTGGTTGCTTCATCGCCTAAGTCAGGCCCACACTGGTCTTTTTTCCCTCTTGGTGACACACCTACTCAGTGTCATGCCTGGATAACCCAGAAGGCGAGGCCACCTCCAAAAAACCACTGTTCCAGCAGTGGGGATGACAGCCAATGGGTAAGAGTTAGCCCTTCGTCCTCCCAGACAAATATGCCGATGTGGATTTCATGTGGTGTGAGGCTTTCTAGCGATCAGAGTGGAACAAGCAGCCAGCTGCCCAGAGCAGGCATCAGCGTGAATTCACATCCCTCTCCTGCTCTCCCTCCCCTGCCTCAGTCCCCAGGGCTAGCTCCTTCTTTCTCTCAGGCTCTGTGGGCAAAACCAGGCTGAGCTCGGACAATTCCTGGGTGGCACATTTTTATGGTGGATGTCTCTTTTGCTCCTGTTCCCTTTTCTCTATTTCCTAATTATTCTTCCTGCTCTGATTATTATTTTGCCCTTTTTTCTCCAAGCTTATAATCAGCTCTTTAGGGCTAATTTTTCTGTTATGAGAATAATATGAAATTAGACGTAAGGGGAAAGAGTGGGGATGTGACCTTAAGTATTGCTGACAAAAATAACATACCCAACAGAGGGTCAGGGCGGAGACGTCAGGGGAGAGGCAGAGTCATTATTCCTCCTGGATGTTCCTCAGTCAGTTCAGAAATGGTTCTGCAGAAAAGGGCAGACTCCTGCACGGAGAAGGAGGGAGGGGGAAGAGGGGGACAGAGGGAGGGGAGGGCCCCTGCCCTCTTTTGTTCTCCAGCCTGATTTCTTAGATGGAGTGAGGAGCAGGGTCCCCTTCTGCTCCAGGTCTCCTGTTCAGTGGAGGTGCTAACTGGCTGGCAGACACAGGTGAAAGGCAGACTCTTGGGGAGCAGGAGAAGACAGGCAGGGTGACAAACCAAGTGTGAAGGCCCCTCACCGAGCTGCAGACGGCCGTTTGCCTGTGGCTCGGATGGCCAGTGCACTGGATGCACTGAGCTCCACAGCCCTTGTTAAGAAGCAGGGACAAAAGCTGAGAAGAATAATTTAAAAGCAGAAGAATGCACAAAAGCCCACTTGGATTATTTACATCACCACGTGGGACTCGGCCCCTGCGGTTTCCGTGTCTGCCTGCCGCGGGTGGGCCAGAACACTGGACCAGGTTATGATCAAGTCTCTGGGCATCTCCCCCTCCCCCCTCAGCGAGGCGGGTGGCAGACAGAAGTGTGTGCCCGTGGCCAGGCCAGTCTAGCACCATGCTGTGCTGGAAGCTCTGACAGTAAGGGGGACTCCACGGGGTGCCCCAGAATCTGATAACAAGGTTACCCTCTGAAACAAGCAGGTAAAGTCTTCATGAATTAGCACAAAAATAGTAAGAGAAGCCGCCTGATCCACCTAAGTCAAAGCAGAGCCCATACGGACAATTTTTAAATTTTCATCAATTGCTCTATTTTTATAGTGGTAAAAAACATATAATACAAAATTTATCATCTTAACCATTCTAAGTGGCTAGTGACAAGTGTACACACACATTGCTGTTCTAGAACTCTGCAAGTTTTTCATTTGGCAAGACAACCTCTGCAGTCCCCTTTCCTCTCCCTGCACCCCTACAGGCTCATTCTACTTCATGTTCCTAAGACTGAGGACTTGAGATACCTCATATAAGAGGGTCACATAGCATCAGCTTTTGTGACTAGTTTATTTCACTTAGCATAATATCTCCGGGCTCCATCTATATTGTGGTTTATGGCAAGATTACCTTCTTATTTCAAGGCCGAGTAATATTTCATTGTATAAATAATGGATAATTTTACTGGTGAAAGGTAAAAAGGGATGAACTTGGAAAATACAGCTGTGTGGATTCAGCTCCTGCCCAGGTAGAAAAAAACATTACTTCAAGTTGGCTCAAATAACTGAGATGGGTTATTATTCATTTTCTTATTTATTATTTACTTACTCATTTACCAAGTTTGTACCAAGACCCACCGTAACAGGGTGGCCCCCAGGAAAGTGGGAGGTTTCGAAATCTGTCCAGGTTCCCTGCCCGACCCAAGGGAGGGTGGAGCTGAGCAGGAAGAGAAGAAGCTGCAGAGGAGACTGAGGAAGGAAGGAAGAAGGATGGAGCCAGAAGGAGCCCTGGAGAAGGCACATGGGGCCGAGAGACACATGAAGAAACTGCGCTTGCCTTTTGGTCATGGACTGGGTGACACAGATGTGGGTGAGACCCGTGGGGAAGTGACAATGGAGGCTTTTATCTTGATGTTGATTTTGCTCTTTTCCTTCCGGGCTTGTCTGCTTGTTTCTGACCCTTTGCTGTGGGTGCCCACTGGAAGATGCTTTAGACTTGTGGTAGGCTTTGGGGCGTTGCTCTGGGCCAATCCCATTTGGATGGAGTTTTACCCACAAGGGGACGGGTAACTTTGGGTGCTTGATTTAGAAATTACATTCTTTGCCTTTCCTGTATTGTTTCCAAATTGTATTAAAGTTCCTTCCCATTAAAGTCTCATGTTTTGTGTTAATGCAGCTAATGGCAGAACCCTATATAGAATAGGTAGGTTTGCGGGGTTTGGGCTGCCCCTCTCCCTGCCCTGTAACACCACCATGTCCCAGGGTACTGACAGAGTCCCCACCTTCATGGTGCTTCCCCTGGCCCAGTGGGGAACAAACAAAAACCAATAAGCCCCCAATGACCCAATTAATGCCATAATTGAAAGGATATTGGGTGTAGGGAGAGCACAAGGGAAGGAAGCTCCCTAGTCTTGGGGAACTAGGAGTGGGGTTCACCAATTGAAGAGGGATGAGCAACAGAGTGGGAACAATTACAGATACAGAAGTTCAGAGGACACACCTGATGATATGGAATAAGAACTACCTAGTACCACCTACAAACTGTCCTTGCCTCCCAAAGGATAGTCTTGAATCTAATGAAATCTCTAGGTCAGAGTTTTTCAATCTCAACACTATAGATACTTGGGGCCAGACAATTCTTAGTTGTAGGGAGAAGGGGCAGCCCTATGTACTGTAGAATGTTTAGCAACATCCATGGTCTCTAACTACCAATGTCCATGAGAGACCAAATCTCTCCAGATACTGTCAAATGTCCTTGCAGTTTAAAAAATTACCCCCTAGTTAAAAAACACTACTGTAGGGCCTCCCTAGTGGCGCAGGCAGTTGAGCACAGCTCTGTGAAGCTGTCCGCAGCCTCTGCAGTGCCGGTTCTATACCAGCCGGCCTCGGAGCAACTCACATGGTGAGCAGACCTCTCTTGTCTCACCCACTGCTCCCCTCAGCAGTGTATTTCATCAGTCTGCCTGTTCTGTTCCCCACTATGTCTCTGGTGAATCCTCTCAACCTCCTGCATATCTGGCCTGTACCCCAGCTCTTGCATAAATAAAATAAATCTTTAAAAAAAAAAAAACACTACAATAACAGAAAGTTTAGAAGTAGTTAGGACTTCAGGAGTGATTTGATCAGGGCTCTCATCCTTTTTTTCCCCTGCATTTCTTTCATTAATTTTCCTGTCCCTGTGTCAGCATCACCCCAAATCTGGTTTTGTTGAAGGTATCAAAGTGCTGCAGAAGCTCCAGGCCTCACAGTCATATTTGCTGACCAGAAAAACAGTTTCTTTTCCCCCAACTACTGAGCGAACATAGGTCTGACTTCACCTAATTGAGCTAACGGAAATCCTGTGTGCTTTCTTAGCCCCATCTCTGCGGTCAGGAGAAAGGCCTATTGACTGTATTGGGCTCACATTATATGTCTATCCCAAAATCAACTTCTTCATTTATTTTTAAAATGTTTGATGTCTATTATAGTCAACTCTGTGTCTTACTGTAAATTCTCTTTTCTCTTTAAGCTAGTTTGAAGATGGTTCTGTTATTTGCAACCAACAATAAAGTTTTAAAAACACAGATTACACATGAAGCATTTTAAGAGGGGGCCTGAATATCAGGATAAATCTCAAATCGGTCCTCGTGCAACGGTACATTGAATAAGCAAAATGCCTAAATGATAGTGATGTCTCGACTACAGCAGCATCATTTACCGTCTCCCATTATCCCTTCAAATTTTACTTAGAAGGTATCCCTTCCTCAGATGAAAATTCCACCAGTTTTTGTGTAATTGTTGCAGGTGTTACCCATTTATGGGTCAGAGACAATCCTAAATCACTATACATCCCAAATATAGTCTCAACTCCAAAATTAAGACACCCAGTCAGCATTTGGAACAGACTTATACTTAAGAATATTTGAGATATGCTTATACTTGAAAAGTATTCATTGTTTCTCTAAAATTCTAACCTAGCTGAGCATCCTGTATTTTATCTGACAGCCCAACTCTTCGGCTACCTGAGTGCCCTCACAGCAGGCTGCTGGTTTCCCCCAGATGGGTGATCTGAGAGAGAGCAAGGAGAAAGTCTTAATGTCCTTTATGACCTAGCCTTGAAGGAATGTTTACGTCCACTATATTCTATGTTCATTAGAAATAAATCACTACACCGAGCCCACATCCAAGCAGAGGGGAATTAAGCATCACCTCTTGAAAGAAGAGGTATAGAAGAATTTGTTAATGTGAGGGGAATTAAGCATCACTTCTTGAAAGAAGAAGTATAGAAGAATGTGTTAATGTGTTTTAAACCACAGTAATCCCACATCCACTTCCCTGCCCAGCCCCCCCATCTGGTGCTAGAGACACACACTCCTGAGCCCTACAACCTTCAGCTGTGAGTGTCAGAGCACACGCAGCCACATTCTCCTGGCTCTGCCCAAAGCAGCCAGACTCCTTCCCTGGCCGCTAGGTTCACAGAGAGCATCCACTCTCTGCTGGAGTCGGCCCTGATCTTCTGTGTAGTCATGGAAAACACTTGTCAAAGTTCTTCGAGTGGTCCCCAGCCTGCGGTTAGAAGAAAGCATGCCCAAATCCTCCCCAGAAAAGGGATGTTGGGGGCCCAGAGCACAGCAACAACTCTTTACAAAGAAATCCCTTCAAGTCTTGTTCTTGTCTTTCTCTCCTATTTTACAGGATATCTGAAGGTCAAGAAGCAGGTCCCCAGAGACTGCCTTTGAAAGTTTGTTGATGCAGAATTATCTCCCACTCACTCTGCAGGAAAGTCTCAACCTTCCATTTTTCATATCAGTGTATAAAATAATTCAGGACAAAGAAAGCACCATGAACAAGAAGAGGGAGGGTCTGGTCACAAAGCATGTGGATTTGAGAAAAATCTTAAGTTAGATACTCACTGTGTATCACATGCCAAAAATCATTCTAGATACGATACACCAATAAAAAAATAATTTTATAATTAGAAAATGTTTAAGAGTATACTTAATTGATTTTGAAATAATAGAGAACCTTCCAAGCCTAAAGGCAGTGGGGTAGGGGGAGAGGTGGGAGAAGTGTAATAGGTTTAACATTTCTTTTTAACAAAAATACTTAATAGATATAGAGAACTTACTGCTAAATTGAACCTCAGAAAATCCTCCCCTAGGATCAGAGGCAGTAAAAACCCCAAGCAATCTATTTCCATGTTATGTGGATCCAAAAAATCTTTCTGCAATATTCCACCAGTCACTTTGAAATGAACCAAAAAAAAAAAAAAAACATGTTCTAAACTCTGCAGTGAGGTTACTGTTTTCCATCATGTGGAGATCATATTTACAATCAGTACAGCTGAGAGCAGGATATGTGTTTTGCTTATTCATTTCACAAAATCAAGTATGAGACTCTGTCTGCACTGCTCCAGGCTGTCGGGACCCCTGGTAAACCAGATCATAACCTCCCTCCCCAATATGTTCACCTTCTTCGGAAGTAGAGAGAGACTAGATAAATACAGAAATTAACAGACACTTTTGTCCTGTGATCATAGTTTTACATTGAATTGTTTTCACAATTTAGTAGAAGAATCAATTGAAAGCTGTGGTTCTCAACCTTGACTGAACTTTGGACTTATGTGGGGTACCTTAAAAATGCTGATGCCTGGACACCATTCCCCGAGATCCTGACATCCCTCGTCCGGGGCATCCGGATGTTTAAAAAAATTTCTCAGGTTATGCTGGAGTGCAGCCTGATTGAGTCACTGAAAAGGGTTTATATAAGAAATTACCACTAGATGTCACTGTCCCCAAAGTTTTGAACAGAAACTATTTCAAGTAGCCAAAAATTAGAAATCTGCAAACATTTCTACCCACCGCCAGATTTTGGACCCAAGGAAAGGCCCAGTGAAAAATAGTTCCTCAATTTCTCTTTGCCCTGAATGAGGCAAGTCACCCAAAACCCAGGTGTATTAATTTACTAGTGCTGCCATAACAAAATACTACAAACTGGGTGACTGAAACAGAAATGTATTTTCTCGCAATTCTGGAAGCTGAAAGTCCAGAAATCAGTCAAGAATGATATCTTCTGAGGTCTCTGTTTTTGGCTGTCTTTTCACTGTGTCCTTACATTGTCATCTCTGTCTGTGTTGTTTGTGTCCTCATCTCTCCTGCTTAGAGGGCATCAGTCACATTGAATGGGAGCCTGCCTCACTGACTCAATTTAATTTCAATACTCTGTAAAGGCCCAAGCCCCAAACACAGTTACATTCAGAGGTACTGGAAGCTAGGGCTTCAACATATGAATTTTGAAGGGACATAATTCAATCAACAAGACCAGAAAATCAGTGTCAAGCCAATCCAGTTGATTAATTGCAGAACAGTTTCCTCAGCATCCACAGTTTTTACACATCTCTCACAGGTGACTATGCAGAGGTAGTTGCATTTCTTTTTGAGTTCCTTTCCAAAGGTCATACCTGTTATTCAGTTTTACTTCAAAGTCTTCTAAATTGCCACCAAACACTTAGAATTAAAATATTTATTTGGATGTTCCAGTCAAAAAATGGGCAGAAGAGCTAAAAAGAAACTTCTCTGAAGAGGAAATGCAAATGGCCAACAGGCATATGAAAAAATGTTCAACATCACTTGTAATCAGGGAAATGCAAATCAAAACTACCATGCGATACCCTCTTACACCAGTGAGAATGGCACATATGAAAAAACTAGCAACAACAAATGTTGGCAAAGATGTGGAGAAAAAGGAACTCTTCTGCACTGTTGGTGGGAGTGCAAACTGGTCCAACCACTATGGAGAGCTGTGTGGAGATTTCTGACCTACTAAATATAGAGCTTCCATAGGATCCAGCAATTCCACTCCTAGGTATTTACCCAAAGGACACAGAAACATCAATTCCAAAGGGCACCTGCACCCCTATGTTTATAGCAGCACTATTTACAATAGCTAAGATATGGAAACAGCCCAAATGCCCAAAAATAGATGACTGGATCAAGAAGATGTGGTACATATACACCATGGAATACTACTCAGCATTCAAAAAAGATAAACACATGCAATTTGCAGCAACATGGATGGCGTTGGAAGGGATCATGCTCAGCGAAATAAGCCAGAAAGAAAAAGAAAAATACCGGATGGTCTCACTCATAGCAGGAATCTAGAAAACTTAAATAAGGGACCAGGAAAATGAATAACTATAAGAAAGCGAAAATCAAAATCAACAAAAAACTATGAACCAGAGACACTTTTTGGGGGTGGGGGGTGGGAGGGGAGGGATTGGGGTCAGAATGGGGGGGTTGCAATTGTATGGGGAATATAAAAATAAAATTTATTATTATAAAAAAAACTTATAAAAAAATATTTATTTGGATGTTAACCCAAATTCCTGAGCCAGGGCACTAGAGCTAAAAAAAAAAAAAAAAAAAAAAAAAAAAAAAAGACAACAACCCAAAGACGGAGAATAGAGTCATATTGTGTCGTACTGTGATTACTGTGGTAGTTCCATTGTTATTTTCATAACACAAGTGATACATATATACATTGAGCAAAAATTAGGAAACACAATATAAAAAATTAAAGTCATCCAAAACTCCACTACCCAAGCAACACTTAGAATATTCCCCCCAAGACTGTTCCTTACTGCATGTGTGTGACTTTAAAAAAAGGAATCACATGGTTTTGTGACTGGCTTTTCTGCACATAACAAAATACCCTGAGCGCTTTTCCATGCCAATATTAATTTGGTGGAAATCTGAAAGAAGGGGCTATCTGATCGTTTTATGTACTTATATATTTAGATAAAAGTTATGCATGTCCACAACTAAAATTTTAAACCAGGGTGGAGAGTATAAAAGAAAACTCTTCTCTATTCCCACCCCATTCCCCAAACTCTTGGTTCTAAGACAAAATATTCACTTAGATCTCTGTGCACTTTGCCCCCCATCTCCTGAGTGTGCCACTGTGTTTCAGCTGCTGAGAGCTGTGACATAAGGCTTGCCAGACGTCACCACCACACACACACACACACACACAGGCACACACATGCTTACAGCTGCCATCGGGGCATCTGGATCCCACCACCAAGGTCACCCCTCAAGAGCCTTCTGGAGACTCTTCAGGGTTGTTTGGACAGAGACATGATTCCTTTGACAGTTAACATGCTCCCACATGTTTTTCTGTCTGGTGAAACCATTCCCGCCCACTGAACACTACCCAAGAGGAGGCTCTAGAACTGCGCCCGCCAATAAAGAATCGCTAGAAGCGTATGGTGACTTACAATTAAATTAGTTAAAATAAAAAATTCACCAAACCGTTGAGGACTGGTGCCCCTTCTCCTGCACCCTCTTGCTGTTACTGAGCAACCACCAACCCTGCATCACAAGTGGTTCCCCGCTATCCAGGGGTGCAGTGGGCAGCAGCTAGCAAGCCTCGGTCTTACCACAATGTCTAGAGTCAACTCAGCTCTCAGGACTCTGTCTTTAAAACTGATTAACTGCCTCCCCATTTGCTTCCTTGTTGAAGAGGAGCCTCTGGAGACTGAGAGGAGTCTGAGTGGTATGAGCACAGCCAGGAGAGGCCAGCAAGGAGGTGTCCCCCAGAGTAAGGACTCCCAGCTGCAACCCCCCTCTCGGCTTCTCGTCCACATTCCCAGCCCTCACAACCAGCTCCTCAGCTTCTCTCCCAAAGTGGCAAACCCGACTGGAGTCACAGGCCCAGACCAGAACTGAACACGCCTGCCTGAAGTGGGAGGAGCAAAAGCCTCCCAGCTGCCCAAGCTCATGGGCACCAGCAGCCCGAGGAGCAGGGAGGAATTCCAGCTGTCAGAACCTTCATGCTGAGCCCTTGGGGGAGGGATTTACTCAGAAGAGAAGGGCTCACACACCAAAAACAAACCAAAATACAACTTTAGGACATGCTGAGCTGAAGAGAAATTTCCCTGAGCTTCTCCTGGCAGGAACGTTTCTAAACCGTTGCCCAAAAACTCCTGTGGCAGCTCTTTGTGTCCCTGAAGACTGTGTGTGCTCCCATCTCAGCGTGTGTGGGTCACTATGGCTGAGTAATGCTGCAGTAATAAACAACCCCTCATCTTCAGCAGCTTAACACAAGCTTTATTTCTCACCATTGCGACCTGTTGGGTCACCGGGAGTGCTGTTGGGGAATTCCGAGCATTCCAGTCACTGCAGGTTAAAGGATACTCCATCAGCTGAGGGCCCTGCAGGTTCTCACGCTGGCAGGATGCAGAGATGCGAAAGAGCTACTGACTGCCCCAGGGGTCTCCTGTGATAGCCTTCCTGCTCAGTATTCAGAGCTTTCTCCTCAGCCTCTTTCCATTGCTGCCACTATTTGCAAAGGAACTGTTGCTGGAAATGCCACATCTGCTGCCTGTCACTACCAAGAACCAATAGGCAGAGAGAGGGACTGAATCTGTAAGGAGTGCATTTATTTAGAGAGCTGCCAGGGGTCTGAGAAGGGGGGGGGGGGGAGGGGTGCCGCATAGAGCCTGTCACAACAGCCCATCACAGTAGATGCTCCTCACATCCTTCACATTCAGCCCCCAGAACCTAGCAGCCTCAAGGTTATCTCGACCCTGGTACATCTCTTGACATCAATGACCATCACTCCTTTAGGCATCTTTGGGGCAGGAATTTCAGTTTACAGCAAGAGTTTTCATTTAAAGAAAGTGGATCATTAGTCTTGTAGTGTGTAAGTGCAGCCTGTGCTATATATGTGTAGGCTTCTGTACTAGGTATGGTGCTCCCTTCCTCCCTAGCCTGTGTCAGTACCATTCACAGCAATTAAAAAAATGCAGATTTATTTAAAAAAAAAAGCACCAACCTCCTGTGGCAGCAGGGGTGCTCCTGTAGGTGGAGAGTGCCAGCCACACAGGGGCTCCCTGCACCCTCAGGCCTCCCACACTCTCATGGGTGAGGGAGAAACCAAATAAATACCTTCCACCGAACCCGAAACCAGCCAGAAACACCTCTCCCGGCAGCATATTCAAGACAGAGTGTTTTCACAGCAAATGAAATAGATCTCCCGGAAAAAGCTTTGCTGAGAAATTTTCTTCCAAGTTTAAGCACCAGTTGAGCACGTTTCATAGTTTCAAGGTCCCAGAAGCAAGTTTTTCTCATTTTTCATTTTTCCTCACTTTTCCTCTTTCCTGCCCTGCCAATAGCCCTTGCTAAGAGGACTGCATCAAAAATGGCAGCTTGGACATCTTTAAAAGCTCCAAATTTGCTCACTGCATAACCCCATGGCCCTCTGGAAGGGAGCCAGCCTCACTCTGCAGCACAGCACCCCGGAAGGCAGGGGCAGGTGAAGCACAGCTGATAGCAGACCCCTGCGGCCCCCTCACCTAGGTGGTGGCTGGTGGCACGGGGTCTCTGCAGGTAAAAATCCTGAGGAAGAGAGCCCACAGGGCCTGGAATGCTCTATGTCCTCCAAGTTCACTGTCCACCCAGCGCAGGGGTCTCGGGAAGCAGCATCCCGCGTGCCCCGGCCCCCTCCCATAAGGAAAACTCACCGTGGGTGAGCTCTTTCATGTCCTTGGCCTCTAGAACAAGAGCAGGTTAGTCAGCAGCCATCACCCAGATGTCAGGGAGAAACAGGAGGCAGCATGGTGGTCTGAGGCTCAGCAGGAACTCAGAGGAAGGCCTGAGACAAAGAAGAAGGAACGGCTCCAAGTGTCATTTTGGACACAAAATTCCCAAGAGCCCAACCCACACACTAAACCATTAAACAAAAAGCTTTAAACCATTGCACAGGCAGGGAACTTCAGCCTTCTGCAGGACAAAGAAAGGAAACAAAATCCAAAATGGTCAGCTGGTCTGTCTGTCTGTCTGTCTGTCTGTCTGTCTGGAGAAGCTAGCTCTTGGCCTGAACACCCCTTGCTAAGGAGACTGGATCAGAGGCTAATGGATGAGTGTGAGTCAGATGCATGTGGTTTGTCTGATATAATATTGGCCCACACAAGGTTTTTAAATTTTGAAATAATTGCTGATATTTGAGATCAAGCAATATCACTTTTTTAAAAAATGCAGATCATCTCTTCTCTTGAAAAAGCTGCTCTTTGGCTCTGTGGGGTTCACCTCTGGGCTAGAGCAGAGTCATAGCTGCCCCACTGAAGAGCCACCCACTCCCACTCTCCCTGGACCCTCCACCTTAGTCACAGGCCACTCTCTCAGCTGTGGCTGTGACTGTGACACTCCAGCCACATCACAGTGTCATCTCTCCACTAGTGATGGGCTGTAGCCCTGTCCTGTCTGGCTGCACCCCAGGGCAGTTAGAAGTCATGACAGTCTATGCCTGCTGACCAAAGGGCAGACTCAGGGGAGGCGCAGAGGGACTTATGGAGAGGGTTCACCTAAGAAGCCTAGGTTGCTGCCCCCCAAGAAGAGGAGGTGGTGGGACTGCTCTGTCAATATCAACATGAGCCTCCATTGAGGCTGGGGCCATTCGCTCGTCCCTCAGGTAAGAAAAAGCCCCGTGAGATGTCCAGGCCGTGCCTAAGGGAAGGAGGCTGCTATGCCCTGTCCTGCTCACACCACAGCCTCAGCCCATTGGGCTACAGGACAAGTGGCACCCCGGGGGGGCAGGGTTGTTACAGATCAGTTGATGACCAGGTTCAGTGAAGCCTAGGGACAGCAGAGGGGTCACCTCTCAAGTCCCCCACATTCTCAATCAGGGGCTTGATTGAGAAGAGGGTAATAAGGATTACTTACAAGAGTGTTTACACAGCTCTTAAAAGATGGTCGCTATATGCAAAAGAATGAAGCTTGACTACTACCTCACACCATGCACAAAAACCAACTCAAAATGGATTAAAGAACTAGACATAAGACCTGAAACCATAAAATACATAGAAGGAAATATAGGCGAAACACTACATGATATGCACATCAAAGACATCTTTACAGACACATCACCCAAAGCAGTGATAGTGAAGGCAAAGATAAACAGCTGGGACTACATCAAATTAAAGAGCTTCTGCACAGCAAAAGAGACAATAACAAAAACAGAGAAAAACCCCACCGACTGGGAGAACATTTTTGCACACAACACTAATGATAAAGGACTGATCACAAAAATCTGCAAAGAGCTGATGAGACTCAACAACAACAAAGAAAATAATCCAGTCAAAAAATGGGCAGAAGAGCTAAAAAGAAACTTCTCTGAAGAGGAAATGCAAATGGCCAACAGGCATATGAAAACATGTTCAACATCACTTGTAATCAGGGAAATGCAAATCAAAACTACAATGAGATACCATCTTACACCAGTGAGAACGGCACATATTAAAAAAAAACTAGCAACAACAAATGTTGGCGAGGTTGTGGAGAAAAAGTGCAAACTGGTCCAACCACTATGAAGAGCTGTGTGGAGATTTCTTGACCTACGAAACATAGAGCTTCCATAGGATCCAGCAATTCCACTCCTAGGTATTTACCCAAAGGACACAGAAACATCAATTCCAAAGAGCACCCGCACCCCTATGTTTATAGCAGCACTGTTTACAATAGCTAAGCTTCGGAAACAACCCAAATGCCCAAAAACAGATGACTGGATCAAGAAGATGTGGTACATATACACCATGGAATATTACTCAGCATTCAAAAAAGATAAACACATGCAATTTGCAGCAACATGGATGGCGCTTGGAAGGGATCATGCTCAGCGAAATAAGCCAGAAAGAAAAAGAAAAATACAGGATGGTCTCACTCATAGCAGGAATCTAGAAAACTTAAATAAGGGACCAGGAAAAAGAATAAATATATGAAAGAAAATATAAAAATCAACAAACAACTATGAACCAGAGACACTCTATGGGGGATGAGGGACGGGGAAAGGAGGGATTGGGGTCAAAATAAGGGGGTTGTAATTGTATGGGGAATATAAAAATAAAATTCAAATAATAAGAAAAAAGAATCTCAAATGTTTTCTCTCCTGTTAAAAAAAAAAAAATCAGTAAAACCCGTGCTTGTCTTCACAGTGGATGTCAGGGTTTTGCACCTTATGTGTGTCCACAGCACCATTAATGTTGCACAAGAAGCATCCCTTTGGGTGTCATCAGGTCTTAGACCAGAATGGACCTTCAGCAGTCATCTGGGGGCATCTTTTCTTTTTTTTTTTAAAGACTTATTTATTTATTTATATAAGCACTGGGTACAGTCAGGAGTGCAGGAGGGTGAGAGAATTCACCAGAGCCAGAGCGGGGAACAGAACAGGCAGACGCATGAAATACACTACTGAGGGGAGCAGCGGGCGCTGCAGGAGAGGTCTGTCACGCCATGTGGGACCCTCGCCGGCAGCCGGGGATTGAACCGGCACTGCAGAGGCTGCGGGCAGCTTCGCAGCCCAGCACTCAACCATTGCGCCACCAGGGGAGGCCTGGGGGGCATCTTTTCTATCAGCAAGTGAACCAAAGCCTGAGAGGGAAAGAAACACACTTGAAGGTCAGATCTAGTTACTGGCAGACCCAGAAGCAGAATCCAAAGGCCTCCCTTCTGACTTGAGCCTCTCCCACTCCCCCACTGCTCTGATGGCCTAGAAAGGAAATGGAGCAATACTGTAGGAGATGTCAAAGTCTTACACAATTGAACCCAGATTTCTTTTAAGCATAGTTACTTTTTCTGACACCTGAACTCTCCAGAACTCTCCCGTCGTGCAAATTTACTGGCAACCTTGGGAACCCAGCATAACTTTGATCCAGGTTAGGCTTGGGTGCCCAGGAGCCAAATGGGACAGAGTATCCTTCCAGAGCAAATCTGGGGCCCAAGTCAGAGGGAAACTCAGAGCCAAGTTCTTGAGAGAAAGCCAAGAGTTTCACCAGGGAGTCTAGTATACTTCCAGGGGTATAGAGGCAGAACAAGGAAAAGGATGAGGAGCCCAGGAGTTAAAGGTCAGGTTGAAATGGTATCAGATGGAGTAGGAGTTGGAGCGCCACTCACACTGTAGTCTAAACTAGAGCCCCTGGAATTGTGCGGTACACAGGCTACAGAACTACATATGGAGGCAGGAGACTGTGGGTGGTGTGTCTCAAACAAATGTGGATCTCCTTGGGGCTGTGTGGGAGTATTTGTGGCTCACCCATGTTGGGCAATGGCTTGGTAGTACACTGCAAGCTGACTTAAAATTGGGCAGACACGATATCTATACTCCTTGCTAATGTGTAGGCTTACACTAATCTGTTGATTTAAATGTATGATTATTTGAGTTTATTGTATTTGTCAGTTTAATTTTAATATCTTGAATGTAAATCAAATCCAAAAAGGTATATATATATATATATATATATATATATAGAAAGACTTTGTTTAAGTCCTGCTAGTCCCTCCTTCCTTGCCAAATCACAGCTCAGCCCAATGAAAGGATGAAAGTAATGACATTCTCTATGTCCCAGGGAAGAAAAAAATCACCATTGTTGCATTTTTAACATAGAATTATTCGGTCCATAAAGAAACCATTATCTTGAAAACCAGATTTTGTTCACAAAGAAAAAATCTTCCTAAATTCCAGTGCCTCCCTTTTGATATCAACAGCATCACTTACAATCTTAGCCCAAATCTTACCAGAAAACACAGATAAAGATTGGATGTCAGGATGTAGTTTTATTGTGGAGAATAAAATAAAAGTGTAAGAGCAAACAGAAAGTAGTGAGGACAAGCCTAGGGCCCGGGTCTCCAAGAAGGAGAAAAACAACCTCCAGATATCCTGGGCTTGAACGGAACTCCACACAATGCTAGGGCAAGTCCTAGTGTCCCTGCTGGTGTCCTAGGTGCAGAAGAGACCTACTGAGGATGGTGCCCACATGGTACAGGAGGGAAGGGGCTACAGCAGGGGCGGGGCTGGCTGTCTGGAGTCTGAGCTGATGAGCCAGCAGTGCTGAGTGTCCCGACAATGGTTCATAAATGCTGAGAGATCAGGAGACGTGGAACCTGAGAACCTTAAAGGCAGAAGCAAGATAGTCTCACTGTCTGCAGCAAAATGAGCCTGATGTCAGGGCTCGACAAGACCTAGTCCTCAGAGGAAGCCACCCAGGGACCAGACCAGACCAGACCAGTCACATGGTGACCCATAATGGCACAGTCCAGAACAACCCCACCAGGACGAGAGGCCCTCTAATGTTGGAAAGGAGGGGGGATAAAATTATTCTCGAGAATCCTGTGTACTTGGTGTACTGGAACCATAATGTGTAAACTGCAAGCCTGCCACAGTTTTATAATGGAAATGCACTTTAACAAAAAAATCATTGTTCAAGAACATCCTTCCTGGTTGCTTTTTGAAAAGAGTCCAGCAGTAGCACTGCCTTGTGAAGCGAACCACCTGTCCCTATCTCATTGTTCGTATGGCAAGAGTGGTGACACCAGCCAGGTCACCTTCAGAGTGAACTGAGCAGCTCCCAAGGACAGAGTCAGAGGAGGGGTGCATAGCCACTCTGGGCTGCTCCCGCAGAAAGGCTTGGCCTTGTCTGTTCAGCCTCTATAACAAACATCACAGCCTGTGGGGCTTAAACAACACACAGTAATGCCTTATTGTTCCTGAGACTAGACATCAAAGATCAGGGAGCCGGCAGGTCAGGTTCTGGTGAGAGCCCCCTTCCTAATCTGGAGAAGCTGTCTTTTTGCTGTGTCCTCACGTGACAGAGATCATCTCTCTTGTGTCTCTTCTTACAAGGGCACAGTGACGATTAATTCAATATGTCAACTTGATGGAGCTATGCCCAGAGACTGGTAAACATTCTTTCTGAGTGTGTCTGTGAGGGTGTTTCTAGAAGACATTAGCATTTGATTCAGTGCTCTGAATAAAGAGATTCACCCTCACCATTGTGGATGGCACCTTCCTGTCTCTTGGGGGCCTGGATAAAACAAAAAGCAAAGAAAGTGTCAATGCCATCTCTCTTCTTCAGCTGGGACATCCATCTTCTGCCCTTGGATCCTGCAGTTCATGGTTCTTAGGACTCCAGAACTTACACCAGTGGCCCTTGGTTCTCAAGAGACTGAATTAAACCTTTAGAATTGAATTAAACCACTGATTTTCCTGGTTCTTCAGTATACAACTGACAAATTGTGTGACCTCTTGACCACCAAAAGCATGTGAGCTAGTCTCTATGATTAGTATCTTCTATCTCCATCACCATCTCTCTCTATCCACCTCCATCCATCCACCCACTCATCCATTCAATTGATCCTCTTTCTCTGGACTAAAACAGGTACTAACCTCATTCATAAAGTTCTACCCATGTGACCTAATTATCTCCCTAAGGCCTCATCTCCAACTACAATCATATTGAAGATTAAATTTTCAACCTATGAATTTTGGGAGGATAAAATATTCAGTCTATACTAGGCATTGATAAAATTACAGCCTCAAGGTAAATGCCCAGAGCCCTATGGAATAGCCCAGTAGGCCTCTTGTCCTACCTCTGGGGAAATTAGGGACAACCTTGACCCACTTTCACCAATAGGAAGAGACCTGGAGTGGAGACCACTGGTAGTCACCATGGCATTTTCTTGCTGCAAAAATATAAAGCAGCCCCAGGCCAGAAACGGAGTGGGTATTCTGGGGGGAAGTTCACCCTTCACATTTTCTTAGCTGTCTAGGATAAAAATCCCTAAGCTGCCACTTTGTGAAGATTTTGAGGGTTCAATAAATGTGTGTTAATTGATGCTTTCAATGTCCTTTGAGTTTTTCAGAGGAAACTTCCATTTCAAGATAAGTCATCTTACTTTCAATCTTTTGGGATTATTGTGTAGGGACCAGAGATTGACAAGTTCTTACATGTTTTCCTTTCATTTGAAAAGTGTTCAGTATTTGGGGGAAAAATATGGATCTTCTCTTAAGTTGCTCAAGTGTATTTGCCTTGAAAAGGCTGTCTTTCTCTACCCTGGCTAAGCTGGTTGTGGCCCAGCTCAGGTGCTGTGGGACCTCAGTCTCCTGTAAGGGAAAGACCAAGCAGGCAGAAGAATCTAAAACAGTAGATGCTTCAAAGACACGGTCCATTTGAAGAGGGTCTTCAAAGCCCCAAATCCACATGGGTTGCAAAAGCAAGAGAAGAAAATATTTTTCACAAGAGAGTAATCAAGCATGAGGATTTTCCTGGGTGTCTTTAATTCTATTTCTCTGCTTCTAAAGTGGTACAAATGTGCTAATTTTCTTCTCTGCATGGCAAATAAAAGTACTACCCAGCCCCAATCCCTAAGTGGGAAAACGATAAAATGTATTGCCTGAAAGAAAGCACTCTTAAGAATTACACTAATTGGGGCCTCCCTGGTGGCACAAAGGATTAAGTGTCAGCACTATGAAGCAATTCACAGCCACTGCAGCACTAGTTTGATCCCCAGCCAGGGAGGTGACCCACATGGTGCAGCAGACCTCTCCTGTTTCACCCACTGCTCCCCTCAGCAGTGTATTTCAA
Source organism: Talpa occidentalis (assembly GCF_014898055.3). Classification (NCBI taxonomy): domain Eukaryota; kingdom Metazoa; phylum Chordata; class Mammalia; order Eulipotyphla; family Talpidae; genus Talpa; species Talpa occidentalis. The sequence goes on along the minus strand of NW_023604861.1, from coordinate 78,104,315 downwards.
TAGATCCACCTGTTCTGCTCCCCACCCTGTCTCTGGTGAATCCTCTCACTCCCCACACCTCTGGCCTGTACCCCCATTCTTGAATGCATAAATAAATAAATCTTTAAAAAAAAAAAAAGAATTACATTAAGGCATGAAAAGGAAATTCAGCCATGGTCCCATTGTACTTGCTACAGCCTGTGGAACAGGCATCCTCGTGTGTTCACAGACTGTCAGTTGCTGCTTTCATACAGCAGACAGCAGATATAAATAGCTGGGACAGAGACTGTGGCCTGGTGGCCCCCAAAACCAAAAACATTTGCTCTGACTCCTTGTGGAAAAGTTTGGTCACCCCAATGCCATCAACACAGGAATATACCTGGGTTGTCCCCTGCAAAGCAGGACTTAGGACCACGGGGGCAGACATTCTACCTAGTATCGCTCTCCTGTCACTGAGTCCACCCAGAGCCTGCAAATTCTTTCCAGTTCTCCAGTTGTCAGTTCTCCAGTAGATTAGGAAAACAAGTTGAAACCTATTTGCCTTGCCCATATAGAAAAACAGAGGCATTACCATAATTGGCCACTACAGAATCATTTAAAATCACAAACATGTGACTTAAATGTTATATGCTAATTTAATACATGGAACTCTGGCTGTGTTCAGGTTCAAGAAACCCAAGGGTTTGAGTGGTAGGTCTACTTGCCCCAGCAGAGAAATACTTTATTAACCTAGTTTAGAAAGTTTAGAAACAGCAAACTGACTTTAAAGAGGTTTGTTAGTGTTTTTAAATTCTCTATCGCCAACATGTCTCTTTGTTGACATGCCCCAGGGCCGACCAATCCCATCCCATCATTCTCTCCCCTTAGTAGGAAACTGGTCATGGTTCCTAGAAGCAGAGCCTGAGTGGAGCCTACCTAGCTGGAAGAGTCTGAGGAAAGTTGCAATGGAAAGAGGGGAGAAGCGCAGCAAGGGTGTGGTTTCTGGTGAAATCTGCCTCAACCTGACCCTGCAAGGAGCTGAGAGGTCCAAATTGCACCACTGCCTATCTGATTTGAAGCAAGGAAGTCAAGTTAATTCCCACATACCTCTACAAGGCTCCTCCACCCACCCACGGGCAATCTCGTGGAGAAGGTCATTGGCACAGCTGGCGAAAGAGAACTAAGCAAAGCACCAACAAGCTCAGCTACAAACCTACCACAACAAACTCACCACAACATGCTGTGGGACAGGGTGTTTTCTTAGTGTCCAGGCTATTAATAGTAGTCCCAACTCATCTCTTTATCATAAACCAAACTCATAATAAATCATGTACAATTTCCAGTTTCAAATTTGTTAAGGTGGTAAAAGAAAACAATTCTTGCAAAGCAATCTGGGTTCAGAATCCATTTAGAATTTTGTGATTTTTTTAAACCAAACTGTCATAGTTGTATTGTCCTTACCTAAAAAAATGGTTCTATCCAGCAAGAAAATATAATACAAATATTTATGCATCCAATAACAAACCATCAAAATGTGTGAAACAAAACACAAGTGATATATGGATTTAATGCAGTGCTTATCAAAATTCCAGTGACTTTATTTCCAAAAATAGAGAAATTCATGTGGCATCTCAAGGAACTCTGAATAACTAACACAATCCTGAAGGGAAAAAAACCAAGCTAAAAGATTCATACTTCCTGATTTCAAAACTTACTACAAAACTATAGTCATCAAAATGCATGGTGCTGACATGAAGACATATATTAGGCCAGTAGAATTGGATAGAGTCCAGAAATAAACCCTTGCATATATGCTCAAATGACTTTTGACCAGGGTACCAAGACCATTCAATGAAGAAAAGACAGTCTCTTCAAAAAAATGGTGCTTGGGGGCCTCCTTAGTGGCAAAAGGGGTTAAGATGCAGCTTATGAAGGTATCCTCAGCCGCTGCAGCACAAGTTTGATCCCCAGCCAAGGAGCTATCTACATGGTACAGCAGACCTCTCCTGTCTCGCCCACTGCTCTCCTCAGCAGTGTATTTCAGTCAATCTGCCTGTTCTTCTCTCTGCTCCCCACTTTGTCTCTGTGAATCCTCTCTCCCCGGCACCTCTGGCCTACACCCCAGTTCTTGTATGCACAAATAAATAAATATTTTTTAAAAATGGTGCTGGGAAGACTGGATAGCCACATGCGAAGAATGAAGTTAAACCCTTACCTAACAACACATACATAAATCAATTCAAAATAGATCCATTACCTAGATATAAGACCTAATACTATAAAACTCTTAGATGAAGTCATAGCACGAAAACTTCATAGTATGGGATTTGGCAATGATTTCTTGGATATCACACCAAAGGTACAGTTGACAAAAGAAAAAATTAGAAAAATCAAATTTTATGAAAAAATTAAGTTTATACATCAAAAGAGAATATGAACAGAACAAAAATGGTAGCCCACAGACTAGAAAAAAAAAGTTTGTAAATCATGTATCTGATAAGGGGTTAATATCCAGAATATATAAAGGAATCATACAACTCAACAAAAAAAAAAAAGCCTGATTCAAAATGATCAAAGGACTTAAATTAGACATTTCTCCAAAGAATATTATAAAATGCTTTATGGTTTATGAAAAGATGCTTAACATCACTTATTATCAGGGGAATAAATCAAAATCAAAATTTACAGTGAAATACCACCTTCCATCCTGTAGAAAGGCTATTACTGGAAAAAATAAAACAGAAAATAAGTTTTGGCAAGAATGTGGAGAAACTGGAAAATGGTACAGTCATTGTGAAAACCAGCATGGCAGTACCTCACGATTTAAAAGTAAAGCTACCAAATATCCAGCAATCCCACTTCTGATAATAAACTTGAAAATATCAAAAGCAAGGTGGCAAAGAGATATTTGTACACTTAAATTCATAGTAGCGTAAGGCCTAGAGCCCAAGAATCTGCATTTTCAACAAATGTCCCTGGTTGCTATTCAGGGACCACATTTTGAGAACGACTAGTATAAGGACTAGCATTAGCCTATAGGGGAATTTCTGGGTTCCTAGGAAACCCCTTTGCCAGATAAGTTCATAGCAAAACAGAAGTCAGTTCCAGATGCCTCCCACAGAATCTGCCTTCGTCAGGTTTAAATCACTCTGACCTCTGGTTTGGGTGTGAGTGCGAAGTGCCAGAGGTGGGGGCGATGGTCACAGCAACAGGAGACGGAGAGGAAAAGCCCTTCCCCACCAGTGGAAACTAGAGCTCTGTCACTTACAGACAGATCATGACGTCAGCGCTCCCTCTCCGTCCCCCTGTGTAAGTGTGAGTATTGCCCTCTCCTTCCCCCACCCATCCTTAGGCAACATGGTATTCTTTGGGGGTTGACAGCTGTACCGGATACTCATTTTAAAGCTAATTCCATCTGTGTGCAAATCAGGAAGGAAATGGATTTTACCCTGCAGAGCTTGTAATGCTTACCTGGGTCCCTCTGCCGGTTCCCTGCCTGAGAAGGTGAGTGTCGAAGGATGATGAATGAGAAAGAACTCGTGCTTTCTACTGTTCACTAGTCTACGAATCAAGTAAGGAGGTCTGGATGACCATGACGATGATGGTTTGTATGCTACATTTAAAACGTGCCTATAGCAGCACTATTTACAATAGCTAAGCTTTGGAAACAGCCCAAATGCCCAAAAATAGATGACTGGATCAAGAAGATGTGGTACATATACACCATGGAATATTACTCAGCATTCAAAAAAGATAAACACATGCAATTTGCAGCACCATGGATGGAGCTGGACGGGATCATGCTCAGCGAAATAAGCCAAAAAGAAAAAGAAAAATACCGGATGGTCTCACTCATAGCAGGAATCTAGAAAACTTAAATAAGGGATCAGGAAAAAGAATAACTATAAGAAAGTGAAAATCAAAATCAACAAAAAACTATGAACCAGAGACACTTTTTGGGGGGTGGGGGCCGGGAGGGGAGGGATTGGGGTCAGAATGGGGCATGTGCAGTTGTATGGGGGAATATAAAAATAAAATTTATTATTTAATAAAAAAAATAAATAAAATAAAATAAAATATAAATATATATAAAAAAAAATAAAACGTGCCAGACACTGGTCAATTTCTTCCTCCCAACACCACTGTGAGAGTGGTACTTACTGTATGATCACCAGTGACTAGGACAACAGAAGCTAAGAATGGTGGGCCCTGCCCAAGGACACTGTCATGGGTTGAATTGTGTCCTCCCCCCCCCCCCAAATTCATATGCTGGAGTCCTAATTTCCAATACCTCAAAAAGTGCTTTTCTTTGGCAATAGGATCTTCACAGAGGAAATCAATTGGACCATGGTCACCCAACCCACTCAAACTGGTGTCCTAATCAAAATGGGAAATTTGGAGACAGACACACATAAAAGCTAATCTGAGGGGCCTCCCTGGTGGCGCAGCGGTTGAGCACTGGGTTGCGAAGCTGCCCGCAGACTCTGCAGCTCCCATTCCATCCCCGGCTGCTCCCTGGCCACCAGAGGCGCGCAGACCTCTCCTGCCGCCCGCTGCTCCCCTCTGCAGTGTACTTCAGTCCTTCTGCCTGCTCTGCAACCTGCTCTGGTTCTGGTGAATTCTCTCACCCTCCCGCGCTTCTGACTGTACCCGGTGCATGTATAAATAAATAAATAAATCTTTAAAAAAAAAAAAAGCTAATCTGAGGAGACATAAGGAGATGATGGCTAGAAGAGATCCCTCTCTAGAGCTGCAGAAGGAACCTACCCACCAACAAGTTTATTTCACACTTTTATTTCACAAAACTGGGGACCAATACATTTCTGTTATATAAACCATCTAGTCCATGGGATGCTGTTACCGCAGCCCAAGCAAATCCATACAACACCCAAATGGTATCCAAGCTCCCCTGTGACTGACTCCCACCCACACGTGTTATGACCACTAAGAATGCTAACTGGCCAACAAGGTCCTGCCAAGAGGGTCCAGCAGCTGCTCCACTTAAATCCAGCTAAGAGCTGGCTGAGACTGGCAGCCAATTCTGGTACCAAATCTAAAGGCGTCAAAGATGGGAATGTTGAGGCTTTTGCTTCATCCGTAGTCTACGTGCCTCCATCCCATAAACTCACCTCACATCTTCCCCTTTCTACCTGATTCTCTACCAGCTGGTTCCTCAGGCCATTTCCTTCATTCCCTTCCCCCACCCAGCACACTCTGGAACACTTGTTCCCATGGAGACAACCCTCTCTGCCTCTAGCCTTTCTGCTAAATGTGCCACCCACCTCTTGCTTCCCCAAGGGAAGGCTAAGCACCCTCCCAAACTCCCTGGACTCAAGGCAAGAAGACAGAGTGGACATGCTTTCTCCTCATGCTGGCTGCTTCCAAGACACTAGTCTCTCACCCTCAGCCAAGCTTCTCTGACACCCCCAGTTTCTCCTAAGGCCAGCGGTCCTCTTTCCAGACCACACCTATCTCCATTGAGAACTTTGGCACTTGCCATCATCTTAATGATTTCGGCACCCTTGTGTGGGTCCCACCCCACAGGGCAGGCTCAGAGTTCCTCATTACACACATTTTCACCTCCACTGAGTCCGCCTGAGCCCACTGTCTCCCACACCAAACCGCCCACCTGAATTGCTCCACTTCTGACACTATAACTGTGACCCCTTGCCCTTTGACCTCTCTGCTTTCTCTCTTCCCCCAGCCCCTGCACTGCCCCTTCCTCCACTCTCAGCACCTCTCACTGCCTAGCCAGAACCCTCTCTCCCCTGCCTCCCTTTCAGCTCTTGGCATGGTGGGGGGTGGCTGCTGGCTATCAGCACTATGTCTGCACCTTTTTCTCTCCAGTTTCCATCCACATTTAAACTCAACCAAATCTCTCTCACCTTTAAAGAGAAAGAATTCTGGGCCTCCCTGGTGGTGCAAGGGGTTAAGACGCAACCTATGAAGCTGTCCGCAGCCTCTGCAGCACAAGTTCAATCCCGGCCGGCCAGGGAGCTACCCACATGGCACAGCAGACCTCTCCTGTCTCACCGGCTGCCCCCTCAGCAGTGTACTTCAGTCAGTCTGCCTGTTCTGTTCCCTGCTCTGTCTCTGGTGAATCCCCCCACACTCCACCACCACTCCCCAGCTCCTGTATGCATAAATAAATCTTTAAAAAATAAAAAAAGAGAATGAATTCTATATAAATGATTTTTTTTCCCTGTAAGATATATAAGAAATCAATGATACTTATTCCTTTTAGAGAGAAAGATGAGGGGGCAGTAGCTGAAAGGCATGGAATTTTACTTTTCATTTTATACATGTACTGTAGCCTCTGGGCTTTTTACACTTACATATGATATTTATATTAAAAATAAACAAAAAGGTAGTAATTCAACCACTGCCTCTTCTCAAACTCAGCAGGTCATCTTTCTACAGCGGCTCCAAACCTGCGGGGGTGGGAGGGGGTAGCACCACCATCCCCCACATCATCACACTTGGTCCCCCACATTCTCCTTCTCACACCCAATTGATAACCCAATCCCCCATTCTGCCTCTGTGGATCTACTTATTCTATAACATGTGACCTCCTGTAACAGGTTCCTTCCTTAGCTTGGCACCGCTCTGTGAAAGCTCATCCACAAATCGCTGCGTCATTTCTTTTCATGACGCCTATAGATGCAGCACGTTCTACTCATCCCTTCATTAGCTGGAGGATATTCCTGCAGCTTCTGCCTTTAGGCTATAATGAATAATGCTGCTATGAATATCTGTGCACAGACTTTTGTGCGGACATACGTTTTCAGTTCTCTTGGGTATTTTCCTAGGAGAGGAATTCCTAGGCCCTGTGGTCACGGCAGGTTCACACCCCCGACATTCTTCTGCCAGGCACAGAAGATCCCCATGTCTGCACATCCTCCCCAGTACTCCCCATTGTCTGTCTTTTTTTTTTTTTTTTTAAGATTTATTTATTTATTTATTTATTTATTTATTCATAAAAGCACTGGGTACAGTCAGAAGCGCGGGAGGGTGAGAGAATTCACCAGAGTCAGAGCGGGGAGCAGAGCAGGCAGAAGGACCAAAGCACACTGCTGAGGGGAGCAGCGGGCGGCAGGAGAGGTCTGCGCGCCATGTGGGACCCTCCTCTGGTGGCCGGGGAGCAGCCGGGGATCGAACCGGCACTGCAGAGGCTGCGGGCAGCTTCGCAACCCCGCGCTCAATCGCTGCGCCACCGGGGAAGCCCTGTCCGTCTTTTTTTATTATGGTCCTTCTACTGGGTCAAGATCGTTTTTCCTCCTGCCTTAACAAAGGCCTTCAAAATGATAAGGAAGACCAGATTTGTGTTTAGAATCACAGAACTTCTTAGGGCTTAGCACTGGAATTCAACCTGTGGGGAAAGCCATTGCTGGGCCCCCAGCCCTCAGCCTGCCCCTTTGCTTTCATCCAAGGGCCACTCACGAATGTGTGTGGACAGCCGGGCACTGGCATCCAGCATCTCTTGTACCACACACAGCTATCAAGGGCCTGCAGGTCTGTGCAGCAGCAGTACAGCATCCTGGGAGGAGCCAGGAAGAGGCCACCCAGGCCCTGGAGCCATGGCAAGTCATCCGAGCAGGAATTGTGGGCTTGCAAATCCCACAGCCTGGTCTAGGAGGTGCAGGCTTAGCAGGAGCACGGCCATGACCTCAGGCTGATGAGAGGGCAAGGGCTGAAGGAAGGCCAGAAGGGCCTCTGGGTACAATGTGCCAGCCAAGGGCTCCTCTCACCCCCCGGCTAGTGATGGCACTCTCTGTGCTCATGTTGTCACCTTCTAGAATGCTCTATCTCCCTGGAGGAGCCCAACTTAATTTGAAGGTATAACCCAGACATTACGCCATGTGAGAAGACTTCCTGACACCCCTCACAGGATGACAGGCAGAGCACTTGGCCCTGGATACAAAGAGTGTAAGACACGGTTAGTTGCTGGCAGAGGCAGGGAGCCTGATAGTGTAACAGTCACACAAACTGCCAAAGAAAGGGATGCTCAGTGCAATAAATAATTAAGGAGCAGGTGGGTGCTGGGAGGCAAGGGGAGAATCACCTCCCCGCCGCTGGGGGCCTTCAGGGAAGGCCTTCCAGAGAATCACTACTCTGGAAGGCCTGTCAGGTTTACCAAGCACAGGAGTGCCACAGGCAGAGACTGCTCAGTGTCCCAGAAGTCAGATACACTCAAATGTTGCTGTCTCTCCATCATCAAAGTCAGGGACCACATGCTGCAATTGCAGAGGCGGAACATGAAAAAGGCTTGATGCATTTCAAGCAAGGCAGGCCATACTAGACAGGCTGATTGTTGCCCATTCCGTCCTTGCCCCTGTCCTCTCTACCCTCATCTCTGGATGGAAGAAGGGGAAGGCATGAAAGGCCAGTGTAAGGACCTGCAAGTGATCTGGGGCCAGGTCGAGAGGCCTGAGGGCTGAATGGTGGCGGGGAGAAAGAGCTGACAGGGAGGGAGACAAAGACGCAGGCCCTGTGGATCCCCCCAGATAGCCTCAGGACCCTCGAGGCCTGGCCAGACAGCTCATAGTGTGCCCAAGCACCTGGATCTGACTCTACCAGAGTTAGGGGACACCATGGTCCCCCTCAGAATCAGGATCAAAAAGGGGGAAAGATCTCCAAACCAGTGTGCTCCTTGTAAATTGCTCTGGTGGAATGGTTTACTGAGGACAAACAATGAAACCAGAGGTTACACCGTGGTATTTCAATTACCCACACATTCCTGTTATTTGATTTATTCTCCACCCTGAACGGTTTCCAAACCTTTTTGCAATACACAGCAAAATCCAGCTTCAACTTGGATCATATTTTGCAGATCACGTTTCTTGGAGATGGCTCAATAAAATGCTATTTGCCAATACCTAGGGCACCTTTTCTTCCTACATGTGTCCTCCTGGTTGTCCACGAGAGGGAGCCAGCAGGTTCTGTTTGGACAGATTTCCTGCTCCCTCATCAGGAGCGCTGGGGAAGTCTTTCAGACCTAGTCAGGTAAACTGAGCTGAAATTTCCCTGAACTTGATGGCACACAGCCTTCTGTAGAATACTAGAGCTTTTTGGCAACTTACTTAAAGGGGAATAAAAGATGAATACCTGTTTTTAAAAAAAAAATTTTGAGACAGGGGAAAATGAAATCGCTTTCTGTTCCTTACAGCTCTAGAACCATTGCATGTACGTGTTTATTAAACACCTTTATTCTGTTAGTTGTTTGTTTCTAAACACTTTTATTGTGATGGGTATGATGAAATAAAATAATTCTACATAATAAGGATATATTAGTGGGCATTTTAATGGAACATAAATCTTATTTTTAAGGTTATTTTTAAATTCTTAGGGCATGGTAAAGGTTTATGGGTGCTTAGGGGTGTGCTAAAGAGGTGTGCAACCTACACCCCTATATCATAGTATTGTAAACCAACATTTCCTCAATTTAAAAATATAATTTAATTGTAAAAATAAGAAATAAATTGTTAGAGCATGTAAATTATAAGTGGACTCTGATTTTGTGTTCAAAGATAGTGTGAAGTATTTTGAACACCAGGTTAAGGATCCTGAGAGAACTGAGTATCAGGAAAGGTGGGGACAGCAGGAGATTGACCTGGTGTGGTGGCAGTGTGCTGGGACAGGGCTCAGAGACAGCAGGCGGGCAGCTCTCGGCGTCTGGGAGCAGCAGAGTGGTAAGGGCCAGACTTGGCAGCAGTGGCAAGGGAGGAGCAATGCGTGAGATGATGAAGGAATAACTCACAAGACCTGTTCCCAATTGGAACCATGGAAATGGGAAAGGACTGAAGGCAAGTTAGATTAAAAACTGGTGCGATTTGAGGCAGCAGCAGAGGAGAATAGCAGTTCAGGACCTCAGTTAACCCCTATCGTTTAATCAAATGCAGCGTTTACATACATTTGAAAGCTAGTAGGATGTGCACGTGTGAAATATTAGATTTGACCCACCAACGAGGCTTGTTGCCTTGGTCCCAGGCCCCTAAATGCAGCAGCGCCCACCCCTGCTGGTCTCCTTGGCAAGAATGAGAACATAAATGCGTGATGGTGGAGAGATCTGTGCTGCTATAAGACCATCCGCAAAGGAATTGCCCTAATACTGATGTTCCAGTGAGGTGGAAGTGGGGACATATCCCAAAATGGGCTGGAGTGGAGTTGGGGCCGGCCTACGTTCCCTTTGAATCCTATGCTTGGGGTGGAGTTCCTTTCTCCTGGCTTTTTCAGCTCCCTCAAACCCGAATTCCCTCTGTGAAACAAACCTTCACCGTCCACTGAGCTCTTGTGGCTCAACATGAGATCCAGGGTGGTTAGAATCACGGAGATCGTGAGTGACCCAGATGACTTTCCTCCCCCTCCAAACGTCCCTTGCCAGGACACACACACGAAAGTCCTGCCCCTGAGCAGAGCTGCCTGCGGCTGCAGAAACCTGCAGTCAGTGCGGGATGAGCGCTATTGAGCAAAGGGGTGAGCTCCCGTCTCTCAGTCACATCTGAGTCCATCTCAGTTACAGAACCAGTCTGCCCCCCTCCAAGGAGGAAGTTTTGAGGGTGGAAACCAGGGGACTTGGGAACAGCACCCCAGGCCAACTGAACCCACCGGGACTAAGACCCGTCACAGTGCAGGCCTGGAAGGGAAAGTTTGCCCCTGCCCGCCCTGCTCCCAAAAGAATGTCCCCAGGCTTCGGCTGAGAATAAGGCCAAGGCCAGTGTTAGTTAGGCTCCGTGCTGTGAGAGCACCGGCACACTGCAGTTTCCCGTGAGCGTCCATCTAGAAGAGAGGATGAGCCTAAATGTCTCTCCCCTTAGCATCTTTGTGCCTCCCACTTTGCCAGCACTGGGTCTGGCACGCAGATGATGATCCGGAACCCTTGCTGATTATTGTACTTAATATGCAAGAGGCAGTGAGAGGAGGAAGGGGGCTCATGAGAGCGACCGTGGGGCTTTGGGTTCTGTTGACAACACAATTCCTCACGACTGGCTCTGTGGACCATTTGGGCCAGATGCTTCTTGATTGTGCCTGTGCTATGTATTCTAGGGTCTTCAGAGGCATCCCTGACCCACTAGATATAAGTGCCACCTCCCCTCCCTGTGGTGACAGCCAAGTGTCCAGCCATTTTCAAAGGTTCCCAGGGGTGATGTCCCCCCGCCAAGTTGAGAGTTACTAGGCGTCTGCCTTTATGTCACCCCACTTCCCCATCCTTCTTCCAGAGCGTCGTGTTCTGGGATTTCTCTGCCCCGATTTTACAAAAATTTTTTTCCTGACATCTGTCACCTCAGAACTTTATTCTCTGGTTTTTATAACGTTGGTCAATTGATATGATGAGTGAACTCAAGTTAAATTATTAATGGCAATAGATGCCAGCAGCCCCTTCACCCACGCTCACCTCCACAATCCTTCATCTGCCACTGGCACATCTTACTAGGGACCACTTGGAAGCAATCCTATGACATAAACACCCAAGACAGCATGAGGGGACCCTCAGCCAGTCACTTTATAAGAGCTGCTCCACCAAGCCACCGAGCACGTGAACTCAAGCCGGTCAGGTTGCTGCCACCTGCCAGTGCCCAGCAGTCAGCAGAGGGGCCCTTGGCACCTTAGAAGGAGCACCTGCTTCTTCCAAGATCCCAAAGACATGACTTATCATGGTGAAAATTCTAATTTTCAAGCATTTTCCATTGAGAGCCATGAACTGTCCAGTAAGGGTCACTGCTACACAAGCCTGTTCTAAAGATGAGAGAAAGTCCAGGCCCCGCTCACCTTCAGAGAGGATGCCCAGGGAAGCCACAGGCAGGGTCCCCATCAAATGTTCTCTGCTTTTGCCCTATCGCCTGAATTGACTGCGACATGGAGACATCCCTCGGACCATGTCCTACTTATCGGCAGTGAGTCAGAGCAGCCAACACTCCGGTTCAATGCTTAGTCACAAATTATAATTTTAGTACAATAGGGCACAGCTTTAAATAAGAATTATGAGAAACCCACCCACCTATGACATGCCAGTGGGTGCTCATCTCCGAACTTCGGGTGGACATTCTGTTAGTCATAGAGAAGCATCGGGCGCGGCTCGCTTGTCTCCCCACTCTGTATATCTCTAGACATTTTACCAAACAGACACTGAGTCAGAATAAGTGGGTTTAGCAATTAAACTCTGTGTGGAGGCTGCCTTGAGAAGCATTTGGTGGATTTGGAAATAAATATTCCTCCATGGCAAATCGAACACTCATTGTAAAAACCCGTAAGGAATATATATGAAGACAAACTCAAGCTGAAGCCTCCCAGCATAGTCTTGTTCTCCTTCAGCAAGGAACATAAAGGACTTCCATAAGCTTGCAGGGATAGCTGAGTAATTTAGAGTAGGATTGTCTCTAAGTACACGGAGCAGTGAGATTCTGTCAAAGAAGCTTCTGTCTACTTCAGAATAAATACATTTTCCATCAGGAACCTTGCGCAGCCAAAGAGTAACCCCCAAAGAACATTCCAGTCCACTAAGCTGTGTGTTAAAGTGAAACAGTAGTGAGGCCATCTGGACACACCTGCTTTTCTGTCCATACTCTCCTTAGGTTGCTGAAGAGACGTGGCTAGGATGTTGGGGGGATGGAGGGGGTTGGGTGAGGACACCTCTGCAGAACATTCTCCCAGAGTGTGCTGGGCGGAGGTCACTCTGATAGCACCCCACCGATGAGTGTGACCTCATGCCTGGAAGATGCTTCACCAAGAAAGGTCTCCTGCTTCTTCCTATGTCCATAGTGAAGGCTAGTGAGCCTCCTGCCATTACCTATTTGCATTTGAGCCCAGGCTTCCTAAGACCGCAGCTTGTGTTCCATTTGCATGAGGTTCACTGGAGAGCTCTCTTTATAAAGTTCCTGGATTACACACTGTGCCTCCCACCCCCAGCAGCTGGTGCAAACATCTGTCACCCAGGATCCAGGCAGATCCATCCATACACACCCCAGAAGCTTCGCTGCAGAACCTGCCACAGCCTCCTACGGGTGGCGCAGCTCCGGTCCAAATGCGAGAACTGACAGTCCCCTCAGAAACACGACATCTGCTATCAGGGCCCTCAGTCTGGACTAAGGATCTCTCCTTTTTCCATCCAGATGTCCAAAGCTACCCTGCAGGCTGCCAGTGGGTTAGCACTGCCTCCTGGTCAGTGGTTCCATCACACCCTAGGAATTTAAAAACAATACAGCTCCAGATGTGTCCAGTGTGTAGGATACCAGGCCAGTGGTTCTTAACAGTTGTAAGGTCACAGTCCCCTCTGAAAAGCTGATAAAATACCAAAGCCTCTTTCCTCTGACAAATGTACTTTTGCACAAAATTGATCACACATGTAGTCCCATAGAATACTCACACACCACTCCTGAATCACCATTCAACCCTCCTCTGGTCACTGAAAGCAAGCAGGCATTCCCTGGCCCTGAATAACTCAGGCAACATCTCTCTGGCATTGGGGTAAAGCAGCAATATCATCTAGACCGGCCAAGGGCTGTGCCTATGTGAGCAGGAGCTGGCAGGCTGGCTTGTTGGGGCCTCACCAGGCAACACCTCTCAGGGAAGCAGTTGAAGTGCACTACAATCTCTAATTCATTTCATTCCTTAGCCTCACAACAGGCTCACCCTGCAGGGAAAGGAGTTCCACTCTCTAGGTGAAGACACTAAGGCAGAGAAGCAAGCGCCCATCCCAGCACGCCCACCCCTCACTGCCAGGCGTGACACACGCGGAGCCCGTTTCCATGCTCTAGGCTCATGGACCATCTTCCCAAGCCTGGGGCTTTCTCTAAACCAGCAGGAAAGGACTAAAATCACAAAAGTGGTGAGGGAGTTGCTAAAAAGGTTGATTAGCTGTGCCAAGTGGGACTGCATTCCTTTTCACCCACCTTTGACTTCCCATTTGGAGATGAAAGGAAGCTTATACCTTTCAGGAGACTCAGTCTTTGGACATTTGTAATGGAACTGCAGAAAACATGAATTTCAAGGAGCATCCTGCCTTCTTCAGATACAAAGATGTGTGTCTGATGAACAACAAAAACTCAGATCAATATGAATGTTGGCCATTGACATGGTATCATCTCAACTAGTGCCTAAAACTAGGTGTCTACCTTCTGCATTGCTGGATTGCTGTCACTGAAAAAGCTGGGCAAGGTCATTCCCAAGGAGCCTCCTCAGTTCCTGGCACTGGGCTCAGCCCTGGAGAGACAGAGGTGAACAGGGCAAGGTCCTGCACAGTGAGCTTATCTCCAGCAGGGGGAGGTGGGGGGCAGGTGATTAACTGGAATCACAACGTGAAGGGCTTTACTGGCTGTGTGGCCAAGGTGCCAAAGGCCAGGGAGCTTAGGAAGTGAGTAATGCTGGCGAAAGGGGAGGCAAGGCCCAGGCTTTCAAGAGGGGAAAAGGGGAAATCTCTGAGTCCAGAAGGGGCTAGGTCAAGAGCAGAGGGCGAGGTACAAGCTGAGCCCCAGAGGCTGGCTGCTGGACAGGACAGGATGGTAGATTGCTGGGCAGGAGGAGGTGAGGGAGATGAGCCAGGAAAGAAAGGCGGTGGTCAGTTCATGGCGCCTTTGAGAACTCACTGCCAGACTCTGCTTATGGAGAAAGGCCTGGGTCATGTTAGCTTTGCTGGAAGGTAGCTATGGCCACAGCACAAGCGGTAGAACCTGCGGGAGCATCTGAAAACGGGAGAAGGGATAGAAATTGCTGTGATCGTTTAAGTCAAGGATCAGGAGAGTTGAATCTCAGGTCTAGATGGCCTTCACAATTGAACATTCATACTGAAATCCAGCAAGTCTGGTGACTCATTGGATGTTGACGGGCCAGGCAGAGAGCAGGAGAAATGTGTCTGAGGTTTCCAGGTTGAGCATTTGGTAGGTGTTCAGAACCAAGGGGCCTGGGAAGAAAAACTGGTTTGGGGGTGTTACTGGACATATGAGTTTCCAGTAACAGGAATAGGTTATTAAACACACCAGCGTACATCTCTATATACCATGTAAGACTATGCAACCATTTAAAACACTGGGGAGGTGACAATTTAACAACCCAGAAAAAATGTTCACAATATATTATTGAATTTTTTAAAAACAGTTTATAAAAAATAATGAGTATAATAAATACATGTGTATATAAAAATGAGCATATTAAATATGTATATACACACACACACTCAGACAGGAGACTGGAAGAATGTACACCAATATAGTTACACATTCAAATTAAAGAGTGGACAATATGCACCAAAATAGGAACAGTAATATAATTTCTGGGTGGTATAATTATGGGTGGTTTTAATTTACTTTTTGCTTCTCTATATATTCAAAAATATTTATAACAAACATGTAATAGCTTTTATAATTAAAAACAGTCATTTTTTTAATACAATAGTTGACCATGACAAAAATAGCTTACTATAACAAAGGTCTTTTTAAGTATAAAAGTAATAGAATCTGACCATTAAAAACTCAAAAGTATTAAAGCTTATTAAGAAGAAATTAAGTGTTCCATTTCCTAATTCCTTTGGAGTCAAACTCCCCATAGGAAATTGCAAATAACTTTGTTATATCATTATCATTATAGACTTCTGCGATCTAAATAAATGTATACTTTTAAAAATAATTGAAAACTTTTTTAATTTTAGCTAACATGGAAGACTAGATCAGGAGTTAGTAGATGGTTAAGGTCCAGATAGTGAATATTTTCAGCTTTGTGAACAGCCTCTGTTGCAACTCTGTAGTTGTAGTGTGAAAGTGGCTGTAAATAGTATGAGCATGATTGTTTTTTTTGTTTTTTTTAATTATTTTCAAAAACAGGCAACAGGACAGATTTGCCTCATGGGTCATAGTTTTCAGAGCCTTGCCCTTAGGTGGCCAAATGAAAAAAAATTAAAATGCCCTCTTGTTGCAGATGCTGGCCAAAGAACAGAGTTTATTTAGTTCCTATTTTATGTTAACATCAGCTTCAGTTCAAATGTCCTTGGGTTGCCACGTAAATCTTCTTCCTGTTTAAATTCGGTAATCCTGATACCATTTTACACACTGAGGTTACCACCTTCAACCTGGATTCCACATAGCAAGTGCCACCACACCCACCACTCACATCCAGGCAACCTCCTGAGTCGCTCACCTTGGTATCACTCATTGTACACCTACTCTGTGCAGGGCACTGTGTTATTGCAACCTCGCAGTCACTGTGAGAAAGCCTCATGCCTTGTTCACCTTTGCAATTCCAATGCCTGGCAGTGCTCAGCACATACTAATCACTAACTTAAAGTTGAAAGAATGGATGAGCTTTAAGCAAAGCAAGGATCCTACCCTCAGGCACTGTAAATTAGGAGTGCTAAAGGTGCTGGCACATGGTAGGTACTCAATTAGCATCTCTACATAACAATCTATAGAGCAGCAACTGCAGAGCTTTAGACAAATGTTCCCCATAGTCCTGTGTGAATTTGAATCACTTGCATTTTATACTAAAATGCAGATTTTGATTCAGGAGGTCTGGGGTAAAGCCCAAGCCTCTACAATTATAACACGCTCCCAGGGGATGCCAATTCTATTGGCCCTAGGAACAAGGTTATCGAAGGTGCAAGGCAAAGATAATGTCAAAAGCCTAACTAACATGGCCTCTGCTCCTTGCACAGCATGGTTATGCTGGGTAAGAGAAGCCCATGTCTAGGTGGGCCACATAGGGCACTCACATGTAGTCCTTCCTAGTAGAGGATTAGGTCCTCAGATTTACAGATCTAGAAACTCAGTTCTCTTCACTGTCAGGCATAGCTATATGTCCTGATCACAAAACATGCTGGGGGCTTCTATTGAGAAAGAAAAAGACAGTCTGAAATTAAGACAAGAGATGAGGAAATTAACCAGGGCAATTAACCAGGGCAGACAAGGCTGCCTTTCCCCCTCTTCTACTTAACAGAGAGTCTGTCCAGTATTTCAAATGACCACATATGAAGGGTCAAAGCAAACTCTGAAAGGTGGAGCCCACTGCTGCCCCAGGGATCTATTGCTTAGAAGTAAGGTGACCCAGGCCTCTTAATCTAGCAAGCCAAGTCTCTTTGGCACAAGTAAATGCATAGTCAGAGCTCTGAGAGGCCCTTGGAATTGTTGAGAGAGATGCCAGATGCAGATCCCAGAGGAAAAGAAACGGAAGGCAACTCAGGAAGCAGAGACCAGGATAGGACTGGTCAGCAGACCTGCTGTCCCCAATAAGGACAGACAATCAGCCCGTGGCCACCCGAGCACAGACATAGAAGACAGTTTCCAGATCCACACATTAGTGGGAACAGAGCTAACACACTGCCATCGTGGGGCTCTTGCATTCCAGCCTGGCCTCCATCTAACCTGCCATAGATAATTCTTACTGACAATTAGTGGAGCAATGACTGACCAGGACCGATACAAAAGCCACCAGGTAATACTGAGCCGATGCCTACAAGCCATCTCCACTAGCTGACCATGAGAAATAGCTTGCTAGCTGTGAGGGGCACGCTTTTAGCACCTCCTCTTCCTGGTAAGAAGCTGGACTAGCACCTAGATGTTGCTGGATGGATGGATTCTTCAGGAATCTACATAGTCTGGGTCACCCCCAGACCGGTTGAGCCCCAGATTCACACTTCAGCCAGGCAAAGAGTCCCTGGGCCTTGGTTGGTCATCAGGAAATCCTAACCTTCTCTCTCTTCTCTAGACCTAAGCCACATGCCCTCTGTTTTCAATGCCATTAACAATCCAGTTCTTCCTTATGTTTTCAAGTATATGCTTTCCCAATGTCTCACATTATTTTTCATTGGTTCTGTTTTAAGCTGGATGGCTCCTAATCAAATGTTCTTTAATTTTGCCAATAAACTGCATTGATAGATTAACATCCAGAAAGTTTCATGTAAGTTTGTCCCCCTCTCAGCTATAATTTGTAGGCTCTTGTTATAATTGCTCAATCAATAAGAAATTTATTAAGCATTTACTTGATTCCTTACATAACCCTAGCACTATGAATTCAAATATAAATAAAATATTCATTTCTTAAACAAGGGTTCCTGGTCTAGGGAGGCAGACAATATGTAAACAGGTATTAATAATGCAGACACAATAGGGGGAGTACGGGGGTTTGTCCAAAGCACGGAGTTCAGAACAGTGCAAATAATGCCACCCAGACAACTGAGTAAACAGGTGAGTCACAGGAGATGCAGCACTTTGGGGCAGAACTGGAAAGATAAATGCTGAATTTACCACTTCTGAAGCCACATTTTTCCACATTTTAACATCTCTGAATCAGCCTGTGTCATCCTGTCGCTGTTGGCCAGGTAGGTGGGTAATCGTGTCAGAACTGTCACTGCCTGGCATCATCAGGATCAGGAAAATGTGACCATCAAAATGTACACAATGGATTCAGGAACTTGGGAGAAAATTCCAGAGACCATACAGGAGCACTCTCAAGAGCTGCTGTATCCCCAAGGCCTCTGATGGCAGAGTGGATGATGGAGTATGGAAACCAGAATTAAGACATGATCAAAGTGAAGTGCTCTGCAGTTGGGTCATGAGGACAGTCACACAACCTGTGGATAAACTGAGAACCACTGAATTGCACACTTGAAAAGGGCTCATTTTTTTGGTGCATGAATTAAAGCTCATCAACATTTTTTAAGTGGGGAAAAGTTGGGGAAGATCAGCGACATTCTAGAGCCGGATGGTGGTGACAGTCACACCACAGCGTGGATGAGTAAGCTGTGCACTTAAAATGGTTAAGCTGATAAATTGCATGTTGTATGTGTTTTACCACAATTTGAAAAAAAATGTGAGGGAAAATATCCTACTACAAGTCTCTTCTTCCATGCATTAAAGACCATGCATTAAACCTCCATGCATTAAACCTCCCTGACTCAACCTTAATCTTGAGAATTCTGTGCACATAGTGTTTATGTGAAGGTCCCGATGTATTACAGCCACAGCTGATTTAAGAGTAAAAACAGGAAGTTGCAAAATTAGTAAAATATAAGCTCATCATGATTAACTTTCCAAGACAGCAGGAGAGGTAGAGGTGGATGCCAATTCTGTGTTGGGGTAAACCTCTAAAAATTCTAGGTTGACCACAGTTGTGCGAACATTAAATCCCTACCTGATAGAGGTTAACCCACTTGTACCCAAAGCATGGTATGTGGTCCTTGGAAGGCTCCTTGTAGCCCACCCCAAATGACCTCAGCAGGGACTGCACCCCAAAGCCTAAAAGTCTAAAGGGCAGGTTGACAAGAGTGACTGCAAAGAACAGGCTTGCAAAGGTCTGGTCCTAGGTCTTCCTTCCAGAAGCAAAGGAGCCATTCCCCACTGCTCCCTACTCTAAGGACCTATATCGGCTGCTCTAGACTGTCCTTACAGCCGAATGAAGACAGGCATATCATTTTCAGCACGAAAACGCTAGAGCTCCCCCTGTCAGTCTTGCACATGCTCCTGCTGTGAGTGCCCCACCAAAATAAAAGCCCGCGGCCTCCCCGATGGCACAGCGGGTTCAGCATAGCACTGTGAAGCTGTCCGCAGCCTCTGTAGTGCAGGTTCGATTCCCGGCCTGCCCGGGAGATACCCACATATGGTGCAGCAGACCTCTCCTGTCTCGCCTGCTGCTCCCCTTAGCAGTGTTTTCAGTCCATCTGCCTGTTCTGCTCCCCACTCTGTCTCTGGTGAATCCTCTCGCCCTCCTGCGCCTCGGGCCTGTACCCCAGTTCTTGTATAAATAAAAATAAATCTTTAAAACAAAAACAAAATAAAAGCCCAGGTAACACCACACAGCATTCACCCAGGAGACCAAAGCACCTGAAGATGGTGCCCAAAACACCTGAAGATAAACAGTTTTTGAACACATAGGTTAACTAAGATAAGGGTTCTCTATTCAAAGTGATCTGTGGGCAATAAAACTTTTCTGAGGACTTAATTCAGTTCGACTTTAAACACCTGTCAAATGACAGGAAGGAGTGTTGCCAGGCCAGGGTCTGATTAGGTCCACAAACCGCAATTAGCCTCCCAGCCATCAAACAGGACTGAACTGTTAGCACTCTCCAAGGAAAATCTTCCAGGGAAATTGCCCCAGGGACTCTTACCAGCAGAGCAGAGGACCAGGCCTGGGGCTCCTGAGTTCTTCTGAGACAATGAAATGTTTGCATTGAGTCCTACAGCTCATGTGTGACTAGGTGCCCTTCACGATCTTCACCTATCACGCTGTCCACTAGGGGACTGTTGATGCCTTACCGAGGTAGACTGGCCAGTCTTCCTGCCCTGCTGTGCTCACTTTGCCTAGAGCATGATGACCACTCCTAGAATTCAGGGGTCTTAACACAGATCCTAGACCATTTGAAGTTTTATATTTTTTCTAACTAAAATTTTCTCAATTTAGGGTCATCCTTTTCTTTTATTAAGATAGAGTCATACTGGGCCTCCCCTGGTAGTACAGGCAGTTGAGACCGCGCTGTGAAGCTGTCCACAGCCTCTGCAGTGCCAGTTCAATCCCAGCCGGCCGGCGAGGGTCCCACAAGGCACAGCAGACCTCTCCTGTCACGCCCGCTGCTCCCCTCAGCAGTATATTTTGTCAGTCTGCTTGCTCTGTTCCCCGCTCTGGCTCTGGTGAATCCTCTCACCCTCTCGCACATCTGGCCTGTACACCAGTTCTTGTTATATAAAATAAATAAATAAATCTTTAAAAAAAAAAAAAGATAGGTTCATACCCTAACTTTTTATGCCTGTACATTAGCCATCCCTTCTAGCTTTGTAGTTCATCGGCATACCTCTACATCCAAGTCACTAGTGAAAGAGTTAACTGCAGTGGTTAAAAAGGGAAAAAATGCTCTAAGAAGCAGTCTGATATAAACAAGTTTTGGGAATATTATAATCAACATATTAGACTTATATGATTCTATCTAAGCATGAGATGTACGTGATTTTAAAACATGTCTTCTAATAAGCGTTAAAAATCCTAAGTGATAAAATATCATTATCAGCATTTTTTTTCCTCCTGCTTGGTATAAAAAAATGGTGTGTCTCACAATCGACAATGTCTTAGATTCAATATAATCCAGTAGGAGTTTGCCAGGCTGGACAAGAGGACAAGGGGAAAGGAAACTCTAAGTAGAGATGAATGAACATGCAAAGGCAGGGACTGAAAAGAGAGCATGACTTAGCCAGCAGGTGGCAAGGCTGATGCAGAGGCACCGTGGTGGCAAGAGGTGATTAGAGTGGAAATACGGAGAGATGAGACTTTATAAAATAATGGATCCCACACCGCAAAATGAGGGCTTTGATTCAGTAATGAAAAGGAAATTGGGAATTTTTGAGTAGGGCAGGGATAACTTAGATGTATTTAAAGACCACTCAGATTTTCCTTTGTGCAATGAACGGAGGGGACTGAAATACGCACACAGGCTATTGCAGTGGGCTAGGACCTGGACTCTAAGGAGAAAGGTGATGGGGATCGAAGTGACAAGTCCAATGCAGAAAGAGCAACTCATTAGAATTATCAGGAGTAGGGCCTTCCTGGTGGATGAGTTCAATCCCCGGCCAGGGAGCTAAACTACATGGCACAGCAGACCTCTCCTGTCTCTCCTGCTGCTCCCCTCAGCAGTTATTTCAGTGGATCTGCCTGTTCTGCTCCCCACTCTGTCTCTGGTGAATCCTCTCACACACACCCCACCGCGCACCTCTGGTCTACACCCCAGTTCTTATATGCATAAACAAATAAAATAAATCTTTTAAAAAAAAAGATTATAATATCATTGTGGGTGAGTTGGAAGTAAGTTGAGTTTGACAAGATTTTCTATTACCTACTGCCCCAATAGCCAGAGCAGCTGGAAGGATATGGATTAAGCAGTGGTTTTCAGATGTTTGCACTCAAACCCATAAGAGAGATGTTTCTATTGCAACTTAGACACACGAACAGATATGACTTAAACTAAACAAGTTTTACCAAACAAAAATCACCTTTGCTACTGCAACACAGAATGCACTCTTGAGACTATTCATTCTTCATTAATCTATCTTGTATCACTTATTTACTTTTGAATTTTCAAGCCTACAGAAAACTTGAGTGATACAAAAACAATCTTCACCTGGAGCAGTGTCCTTAACCAGAGTGATGGCATTCTGGCCGGTCATGGGGTACAGGGCTGCCTGAGCCTTACAGATTATTTAGCAGCATCCCCTACCCCTACCCTTGATGCCATTAGCACACACACACACTCAGTTGCGACAGTCAACAATGTCTCCACATTGCCAGATATCCACTGGGGGACAAAATCATCCCCCATTGGTAACCACTGACCTGAACTATTAATAGTTAACATTTTGGGGGCCTCCCTGGTGGCACAAGGGATTAAGTCACAGCACTATGAAGCTATCCGCAGCCACTGAAGCACGAGTTTGATCCCTGGCCAGGGAGGTGACCCACATGGCACAGCAGACCTCTCCTGTCTCTCTGCTCCTCCCTTCAGCAGTGTATTTCGGTGATCCCCCTGTTGTGCTCCCCATTCTGTCTCTGGTGAATCCTCTCACTCCCTGCACCTCTGGCCTGTACCCCAGATCTTGTATGCATAAATAAATAAATCTTTAAAAAAATAATAGTTAACATTTTGCTATATTACTTATCTTTCTCTCTTGCATGCATTCATGGGCACACACACACACACACACACACACACACACACACACATTTTTGGCAGAAGTATTTGAAAGTAGGGCCTCCCTGGCGGCGCGGTGGTTGAGCACTGGGTTGCGAAGCTGCCCGCGGCCTCTGCGGCTCTGGTTCAGTCCCCGGCTGCTCCCCGGCCACTGGAGGAGGGTCCCGCATGGCGCGCAGACCTCTCCTGCCGCCCGCTGCTCCCCTCAGCAGTGTGCTTCCGTCCTTCTGCCTGCTCTGCTCCCCGCTCTGGCTCTGGTGGGTTCTCTCACCCTCCCGCGCCTCTGACTGTCCAGTGTTTGCATAAATAAATAAATAAATCTTAAAAAAAAAAAGAAGTATTTGAAAGTAAATTCCAGACATCATAATACTTCACACCTGAAGAGTTCAGCATGCATCTTCTGTGAATAAATACACTGTTTCCCACAAAGACAATGCCATATAGTGCCTAATACTAACATTAATTCAAAAATATCTTTTTCTTATCCCCTTCTTCTATGTTATTTGTCATCCACTAAATTATTATCATGCCCATTTATGGATCACTACCTCCGATAGTTTAAAGTAGAAAGGGGATTACAGAAATGACCATATTGTCTTCTCCTGAAGATCTTTAAAAACCTTGTCAGCATGAAAGGGGCACAAGAAGCCACAGAGCCAAGTGCAGATTTACAGATTGAGTGACACACTCTGCTGTTTCTCCTTCCCTGGTCAGTGCCACCTCACAAAGCACACCTCCGGTTAGAGCAGCCAGCCCCACCCTGCAGGGGACCCAGGGGGTCTCCCAGGCGCCAGCCGGCACCCAGTGGTGTGTGCCCTGGCCTGTCTGCCCAGGGTTGGCAGGGCCTGCCAGGATGGGCGCACAGGACCTGACCACATCACAGGCAGGCTCAGGCTCAGGCAGGCCGCCCACCCCTTCCCTGTTTGCTAAGCTCCTTTCCTTTACCTGCACTGGTTCCAGGAAAGTGGTTACAAGTTGGTCCAGAAACTGCCAACAGGCAAGGGCCGAGACACATGAAAGTGTGTGAGTCACTGGCCGTCTGATCCCCCTGCCTTATAAACCCAGCCTTTGAATCTAGCATGGCATGCAAAGAGCAGCAAAGCTTGAAAATTATCACCAGCCAAGAGGGAGTGGGCACTCACCACCAGAAACCGTGCATGCCCCCCGAAAGTCCAGAAAGATGAGAAAGGGGTGAAAATAAAGGGGGCGCTCAGACAGGCCTTGGATGGCAGCCCCCACTCTCCTGGCAAGGAGGTCCCTTTTGGGCTTGCTTTTGCTTTTCGCCTTCTTCTAAATGCTTGAAACCTTTGCAGGCAGACTTCCTTGAAAGTCAAGAGTCTCCCTAGCTTGAAGATTGGAAGTAGGAGGATTAGAGCAGCTCTGGTATTTTAAGAAGAGTGGACCACAGGCTCAAATGTCAAGGAGAAATCTCTCCTGAACTGTCAAGTGTCAGGGACAGTCGCTATGGCAATATCCCTCATCCCCAGGAAGACCCCATAATATAGTTTCTACATCTCCAAATCAAGAGTGTTGGAGTGGAGTGATGGGAAACAAGATACAGATGGGAAGTTTGGTGATGGGACCACAAAAAGACGTGACAACGGTCCAGTGAATCAGTACGAAGATGAGGGAGGTATTTCCAAAGCAGGGTGGGCCACAAGGGAGGTGGTCAGAAGAAGCCGTGGGTGGAAGACTGCAAATATTCACAGGTTGCAAAGTGCTTTCCCCTGTTGTGTTGTCCACATCACCCAAAAGGCAGTAATCACAATCCAAAATGATCTCATTTATTGACTGACTTTGCTGTCTTCTGCTGGATTATAAGAACTTGTGAGCCTATCTACTTTGCTCACCTTCTGAGAACAACACCCAGAATATAACAAGCGACGCTCACAAGATATCTGAACCATGATCAAGTGAGCAAGTGAACACGACTTCCCTCATCTATACAGCAAGTCAAGTATGATTCACCCCACTTAGGAAAGGAAAAAATAAGAGACAGAGATGTCGTTTACTCAGCTAATCAGTGACAGACCTGGGTTTTAGAACGAGAGCTCGTCTGCCTAAAACCAATAGAGACATTAAAGTCATCTTTACCGTTTTTTCATTTCCTTGGGACCTTCAGCTTGGGCAGGACTCATAGGAGAATCCCAGGGATGATGAAGTTGCTTTCATTAGCTTGTGTCTAAAATGAACAGGATACTTTTTTAAACTACGGGTGTTTCCTTTGCACTTTCTCTTAAAGGCACCCTACAAGGGAACCCAGGGCCTCCCTGAGGAGTGATTCAATTTTGTTCTCAGCATCCCATGCAACCCTTTCCCCACCCATAGAGACAGACACTGAGCATTCCATCAGTGCTGAAGGTGCCCATCCAGAAGCTCACCCCCACATTGGTAACGAATCTTCAAGATTCAGAACAGTGGAGCTGGTTGGTGCTGGAAGAGATTAATTAGATAAGCACCTAATTGGAAGAGGCTCAGAGGGATGAAGTGACTCAAACAAGGATCCCAGAGAGAAAGAAAAATAGCCTGTGATGGTTCAAGCATTTCAGGTTAGTCCATGAGAGAAGGAGCATTTAGGAGCATGGGGCCTTCCTAGAGCCCATCTTACTGTTAGTCTAAGGGGCCATTTCCCTGCATCCTCCTGTCCAGCTATGACTTCCTGTCAATTTGTCCCATTCCATCTCTTTTATTTTTTTTAGGATTTTTTAAAATTTTATTTTATATATTTTTTACATCATTTTTCATTTTTGCACAATGTATGCATTTTCTTCTTGGTTATAGTCCCCATACAATTCCCACCCACCCCTTATTTTGATCCTAATCCCTCCTCCCCCACACCCGTAGTGTGTCTCTGGCTTATAGTTGCTTGTTGATTTTGATTTTCACTTTATTATAATTAGTCTTTTTCCTGGTCCCTTATTTTTAAAAGCACCAAGGATTTTGCTGCTTTATCATCACAGAACCCAAATCTCAGATAGCAGAGATGTTAAAATTGGAAAATTTTGCAGTCACACACACACACAAACTTTGCTCTGTGCCCCCTCCAAATTCCTGTCATGACCAGCAGTAATTCCCACAGTCCAGCCTAAAGAGTCACCTACAAAGGGGGCTGGATTTAGGCTGGACTGTTTCCACAGCTGGGCCTGTGTTGCTCTGGGCATCCCACCAGAGAGAGAGGTGAAGAAGGGCATCCTCTGTTAATGTCACCTAACCCTTGCTGGGACTTCACAAACAGTATTTAATCTCCCAACAATTCTGCAAAAATCCCCTTTTAACAGATGAGAAAATTAAGGTTCAAAATTATTTTATTGAGAAAACAGCTAAAAATCTGACTTTGAAACTCTTGCTCTTTTCATTAAACCAAACCTTCCCAATTCACCATTCTAATTTATTTCAAGCTGAAAATACATAGTTTTCAAGTTTCCAAAATAAAACTGACTATATGCCTTAGGACGACAAAGTACTGATTAAAAAAATGTTAATCTGAAATCCTATTTAAGTTTCAAATTAGGGTGAAAAGTCAAGGACAAATGCTAAGATAAATATTTCAAAGTGATGTGTGTCTATGTTAAACAAAAAACTGAGTCCTTCAGCAGATGCTTGGGGAGGTCCAGAATGGTATTCTTTCCAAAGCTGGCAGTGGCATAGAGAGCAGGTCAGGGCCATGGTGAGTCCTCTGAGGTTTAAAACTGCAGTCTCCCTACACTAGGCTGGGACACCATGGGGAGAAACATGGCAGGAGGATTCATACTTCACAATGCCTAACCTTCCTCGTTACACTAAAAAGAATTCAAGGCTTTGCTCTGATGGAAAGTGTTCTTACACTGCACTATGCTATCTGAGTGGAGGAAGACAATGTCAGAGGCAAGAACCAGTGTGCTAAGTAGAGCTGGAGATGATTTACAGAACTGGCCTGGGGTGGACTCTTCCAGCAAATGCCTCTCTCATCAAAAATTAGAAGGTATCAGTCATTGGTACAACAGATTCCTGGAGGATGAGGGCCAGACCACACAGTGGATTTTCCATCTATTAAGTGGTCCCAGAGACTGATGACTGAGGCTTAGGACTAACACACATTCTCATTTAACAGAGGCAGACACAGAATGCAAGTATATTAAGTGACAAAGAGAAACACAACTCCACAGGGGTCCAAATTACCCACGTGGGCATGGCCTACATTTTTCACCATCTACACCAACGACTTGGAAACCAAATCCTAACCTGCAGCTACTTTTTTTAATTTGCCATGAGCCATCTGCATCACAAAGACCAGCAATGCTCAACATCTCTGTAATCAGTACTTTCATTGTAGAAGATCCAGATATAGAAACAAAGCACAGCAGACCATGGCTGGGTGAAGGGGCATCAGATGATCGAATGAATCAAAATGTAATGGTCTCAGCCTGAGAAACACCTGCTTGATCACTCAGAGCTGTTTACCAAGGAGAACCCCTTTTCTTTCATCCTCGCAATGCTCTTGAGTCCAGAAATACTCCACAAGAGCTTGCTAAGTCTCCCCTGCCCTGGACAAAGCAGGATTGACCCCAACAACATTTCTCCTGTCCTATGGATGACCAGTTCCACTCTGAGAGTCACTCCTTCCATGCCTCAGCTTGCTGGATCCGTCTATAGTCAGGTCCTATGGCTCTGGGAGGCTTCTTGTTTCTTTAGAGTCCCTGGTTTATCCTACTCTCATCCATCAGCTGTGGTTCCCACAGGGATAGTTTGGCTTCCTAAATTCAGGCTGAGGTTAGCCCTCCAAATGCTGGTAAGACTATTCCCACAGAGAATAAGAATCTGAAGCAACTTTTGAAAAATGCATTTTGGACCTGATCTGTATAGATTATCAAAGTAATATTCTATAGCTTACCGCCTTGAGTAGGCAATTTCTTTAATGAAATTCTTCATGACTGTATTAAAGATACAGATTTGGTTACCTCAAAAGAAACCTGAAACTATGCTAATTAAGACAAGCTAGAATGTCTTTTCCCTTTTACACTACAGTTTGAATAAAAACGATGCAGAACTGACAATGTAGTGCCCCAGTTTGGGACCAAGGCTCTTTCTGGTTCATTGCTCTGGCCCCACGGGCATAGGTTTTGCGTGGTCTAGGGTGTCTCGCCCATTCTTCTGTCACTAGTGGTAGGATAGAGGATGGGGAAGTTCAAGTAAGCTCCCTTTAAAGGGAGGGAGCTTTAAAGGTGTGGACTTTAAAGTTATGCACATAACTTCTGCTCATCCCATGGCCAGAATTTAGTCTACAACCTAGCTGCAGGGAAGACCTGTCTGCTGTAAGATGGATCAGCTGTAAGAAAATTCTATCACTATTCACTATGTAATGAAAGAAGAGATAGTATCTCTCCCTGGACACCAGTATTTCTCCTTTCCCCATCTCCATTGCTTTTAAAATCAGATTGTCCAAAAGGTCTTCACTGAGAACAATTACAGCTTAGTGTATAAAATCAGATTAGAAATATGCTGCCTTAATGAGAATAAAGATGTCACAAGGATTTGAATATCCTATTAATAAATCAAAATGCAACATCTGTGCAATATCATTCTAAAGGTCAGTACTAGGAGAATTCCTCAACTAGGACAAGGGTGCAGGGAGCAAGTCTGCTATAGAGATGGTTTCATGCAGGAGAAGATGGTAAGAAATATTGGAAAAAGAGTTGGATCCTATAGGGGAGGGCCCTAAATGGATAGACTTCAAAAACAGCTACTTTTTCTCTTTGTGCTAGTTTTCAATTTCTGTTTAAATGTTCAGGTTTTGGGCCTCCCTGGTGGCGCAAGGGGGTAAGACACAACCTATGAAGCTATCCACAGCCACTGCAGCATGAGTTCGATCCCTGGCCAGGGAGATACCCACATGGCGTAGCAGACCTCTTCTGACTGGCCCGCTGCTCCCCTCGGCAGTGTATTTCAGTCAGTCTGCCTGTGCTGTTCCCCACTCTGACTCTGGTGGATCCTCTCACCACCAGCCCCCCACACTTCTGGTCTGTACCTCAGTTCTTGTATGCATAAATAAATAAATCTTTAAAAAAATAAATGTTCAGATAAGATAAACAACTAGGGGTACATGGCATTGGGTTGGTGGGTTGATTTAGACAAAACCTTCAGGGAGTGCTTGTTCCTGAATGAGGGTCAATTCTTTGCTCAGTGGTCCTGGACCAAAGCTTATATCCTGACTGCCCATTCATTAACAAGGCAATCCCGTTATTCTGCTTCCCCCCACCCCCATCCTCACTCTGTTATCAATGAAATGCCCAGTCCTGTTTTTAGCTGAAAGGGAAATCTTTGAGCTCTTGAAAAATAAATGAAATGAGGATGAGATATAATTATGTGTGATTGCAACCATAACCATAGGGTTGCTCAGTATAAATGTTGCAATATTTTATTGGTCGCTTCTGATCCCCCCACATGAAACATTTTTTTATTTGAAACACTTCTCCCCACCTCCATTGACTACATAATCATTCCAACCATTGTTCCCAATGGAGAGGGGGTTGTTTTGTTTCTTTTTTTTTTTCAGCATCCAAGTAGAAGGGAGAAGTTCGATTAACATATTGTCCTTTGTTGGGGAAGAGGAGGCATTTATAGTAAACAACTTTAATATTTCTTGTCCTAACTCATTTATCTTGCCTAGAATACCTCACTTAAAAATCGGCTCAACTCTCTTTATGGTTTTATATCTGAAAGCCGCATTTCAAATGACATGAAACAGGGGGTAGTAAAGTATCTGTATAGTTTGAGGAAATTGAATTCTCAAATTTTATTTCATAGGTCACCTGGATTCTAGTAGTTGGAAATGTCCTTTCAATAACAAAATGTGTCCTTTACCTTTATAAAAGCAATCTAAGAAAGATGTTTAACCAGAAAACTAACTCTAGAGTGAGGGGCAAAGAGAGGAAGCGGAGAAGTCAGGGAGGAAAGGAGAGAGAGAGGGGAGGGAGGGAGAGAGGGAGGGAGGGAGGGAGAGAGGGAGGGAGGGAGGGGGTAGGAAGGAAGGGAGGGAAGGAAGGAAGGAAGGAAGGAAGGAAGGAGGCAGGCAGGAAGGAAGGAAGGAAGGAAGGAAGGAAGGAAGGAAGGAAGGAAGGAAGGAAGGAAGGAAGGAAGGAAGGAAGGAAATGTGCGTGCGGGCCAGAAAATGGGGTGCCCCATAAAAACCCAGATTGAAGACTCTCTACCTGAACACAAAAGGTCACCCCTCTCCCACAGTAGCTTCTGAAAACACACTCCTCTTTTGCAAATGGAATCTCAGCAGTTCTTTCAAAAAATACTCTTCTATGAAATGACACATGTGCCTGGAGTTGGTCAACAAAAAGAATCATGTCTGGGTTGGTCAGCCCGTGTTTAAAGAATCTGCAGACTGGAAAGACCCTGGAGGCCTAAGGGGGGACTTCTGTCCCCCAGGGAAAGACAGAACCCAAACCCTGGCCCCATTTTTGGCCCCATTTTAATAGCATATGGAAACCTCAGAGTGCCGGGAAGGCAAAGAAAACAAACAACTAAAAAAATCAGCTTTTTCTTTCCCCTTCCTTAGACACTTCTGAGTTAAAAAAAAAAAAAAAAAAAAAAGTCCTCCAATATTTACAAAGTCTTTGGGACTCTAAATACACCAATTAATAATTTCATAAGTGAATCAATTTATTTTTCACACAGTAATATATTAAACTAACAGTGACATTCTAGAGCCATAAAGATAAGTCTTTTGATGTTGTACACATTCTGGCTTTCTGAGATTTTATGCATTGTTTCAAGTTATGTAATACTCATTCAATAATAATTATATATCAAATTTTTGCTGGGTGCCATGTTCTATCTGAGGAGAAGACAGCAATCAAATAAATGCACAGCCACTGCCCTCATAAAGCTTCCAGAAGAGATGGGCTTTAAGCAATAATTATACAAAGAATTCATTTTTTAAATTCTCCTATTGATCTTAAGCTCCAAATCAATTGGCATCTACCTTGACACAAACATGTCCCTGCCTGGGGCACTTTTGTTATGGAAGTGATGCCTCCCACAAGCCCGGAAGCAAAGTTTGTGCTGGGCAGGAGATGCTGGTGCCATACCCATTTCCCTCTCCCTTTCATTTCAGGGTAGCTACCCAACTTCCTGATACCAACTTACATCTCTTTGCTTGAGTGTTTTCTCTGCTTGCCAGACCCTGTTCCACCAGATCATTAACACCCACTGATACCAACACCAGGGTCCTTAACCATTGACTGACAGGAATTGGTGTGAGTACCCTGGCCCCTCACCTCTTGGGTAGCATATGAAGAAGGCGTGCTTTTCTAGACTGTTCTCCAAAGTCCCTGGATGAGCTTTAACTCCATTTACCCATTCTGCTAACTTCTTTGATGAAGTGCCTTTAGTTGGTTGCCTTCCCTTCCCAGCTCACTTCCTCATTTTCCTACAGGTGTTTTCTAAAATCACCTTCAAAAACAATTGATTGGACTCAAATCCTTCCTTTAGGCTCTTCCTCTAAGCCATTTCAAAGAGCCTGCCCAATTTTGAGCTCCTTTATCAAATCAGTCATCATTTAATATCAGTTATGGAGCCCCAATTGTCTCATTTTCCATATTTAATTTATTTGTTTCCTATTTGATTCAAGGAAGAAAGACGAGAATGTCTCCCACACGCATTGTTTTCAGTTCTTCAGGGTACTTAATTACATGACCTTGTTGCTCCAAGCTGCCACATCATAAAATTTGTCACCATAGCCCAACAAAATCTCTCATTTTCCCACTTACACTTATTTCCTGTTGCTCTGTCCCTCACTGGCAGAGGCAAGGTCCTTCAAAGATGGAAGAGAAAGGGCCTCCCCTGGTGGTGCAGCGGTTGAGCGCAGCTTCTGCAGCCCCGGTTTGATCCCCGGCCCCCCGGCGAGGGTCCCACATGGTGCGCAGACCTCTCCTGCAGCACCCACTGCTCCCCTCAGCAGTGTATTTCGTCAGTCTGCCTGTTCTGTTCCCTGCTCTGGCGGTGGTGAATTCTCGCACCCTCCTGCGCTTCTGACTGTACCCAGTGCTTGTATAAATAAATAAATAAATCTTCAGAAAAAAAAAAAAATTTTTAATTTTAAAAATTAAAAAAAAAAAAGATGGAAGAGAAGGATGGGGAAAGGGATGAAATAAGCCACTGTCCATAATAGAAAAGGGACAAATAAGTCCAAAAAACATTATTTTAGCATGATATAAGAGTACACTTTGTCCCTCTTCAGAGCTCACAAGTCCTAACTGCTTTCCTGAGGCTTGTCGCTGTCAAGGAGCATGGACCAAGAAGTCACAAAGTTCCCGGTTGTTTCATTTGGTAGGATTAATTTAGAAAGAGTCAGTAACAATCCAATCAATTGATGCCAAAGGGGGGATATGAGAAGTAAGTAGGAGAACCTCACAATGACAAGTTGTGGAAGATCCAGTGGGCCTGGAGAATGATAGAAACCAGCATCTCTGGGGCCTCCCTGGTGGCGCAGGTGGTTGAGCGCCGCACTGTGAAGCTGTCCGCAGCCTCTCCAGCATGGGTTTGATCCCGGCCAGCCAGAGAGAATCCCACATGGCACAGCAGACCTCTCCGGTCTCACCCGCTGCTCCCCTCAGCAGTGTATTTCAGTCAGTCTGCCTGTTCTGTTCCCCGCTCTGTCTCTGGTGAATCCTCTCATCCTCCTGCGCCTCTGGCCTGTACCCCGTTCTTGTATAAAAATAAATAAATCTTTAAAAAAAAGAAAAGAAAAGAAACCAGCATCTCGACCCCTTTGCAACGGACTCTGCTCCTTTTCCTGCTGCTCCCTATAACTTTGTTTCTCTCTCAGAAAAGACTGGCTTTCTGTAAGTCAAGATTCTCAGTTATAGGCAACAAATTCTCTATGATTTGAGAAAGGGGTTTTTGAAAGGACATTGGTTGTCCTAAGATTGACATTTAGTCAGCGCACAGACTTCCTGAGTGCTTACAGCCACTTCCATTGTGACTAGCTACCACATCTACTCAGGTGAGTTAGTGCCCAGCTGTACACTCACTAGACATTGTTAAAACAACCCCAGAGGAGCTCACAAGATCATTGAGAGTATAGAGAAATAGGCTTCAGCCTGAGCTTCCTACAGTGGCCCCCAGAACCCAACAAAAGAACTGAGATGGCCCTGGAGCTGCCACCAGTTCCCCTCATCCATCTTGCCAGCAAGCTGGAGGTCTCTCAGCCAAGCTGCTTCCTCACACACTTCCAAATCAAAGTTCCACACAGGGTTATCTGGCAGGGGGAACCTAGGCCACCATTCTACACCCTTGGTGCAAGGGAAGCTGGGAAATGATGTGGGTTAGTTTCCTTGTGGTTTTAAGGACCTACCTTGAGATGGCAAAATACACAAAATATGGCACTATCAAAATGTGAGAATATCCACCATTGGGACAGCCATATATCACAGGTGTTCATTACAACCCACAAGACAGAAAAAGATGACTACAAATAGCTTCAACCACTGAGGGAAAATTAACCTATATCCATTCTAATCTAAAAGTCCCTGGGGAAAGATCACTGGCCCAAACCATAAGGTGCCCATTTGAGATTATGGTAGGGAAGCTACAGAAGAATATGGCTGCTAGGGCCTCCCTGGTGGCACAAGGGGTTAAGTCTCAGCACTATGAATCTATGGGCAGCCACTGCAGACAAGTTCAATCCCCAGCCAGGGAGCTGACCCACATGGCAGAGCAGACCTCTCCTGTCTTGCCCGCTGCTCCCCTCAGCAGCATATTTCAGTAGATCTGCCTGTTCTGCTCCCCACTCTATCTCCGGTGAATCCTCTCACCACCCCCCACACACTTGTGGCCTACACCCAATTTTTGTATGCATAAATAAATCTTCTCAAAAACTCACATTAATACAGATTTCTTTCCAAAAATGGGAAAAAACACATATATAAATAGGATTATAAATGAAAGAGAAGAAATCCAACAGGCTCAGTAGAAATCAAAAGAATAATCAGAGATTACTCTGAATACTTATATGCAAACAAATTCAACAACCTGGAAGAGATGGACAAATTCCTAGAATGATATAATCGTCCAAAGCTGGACAAAGAAGAAATAGAATACCTCAACAGACCAATTACAAAAAGTGAAATTGGGGCAGTAATCAAAGCACTCCCCAAAAACAAAAGCCCAGGCCCAGACAGCTTCACAAATGAATTCTACCAAATGTTGAGCAGTGAATTAGTGCCTATCCTACACAAACTCTTTCAAAAAATTGAAAAAGAAGGAATACTACCAA
The DNA here is from genome assembly GCF_014898055.3 of Talpa occidentalis. Lineage (NCBI taxonomy): Eukaryota > Metazoa > Chordata > Mammalia > Eulipotyphla > Talpidae > Talpa > Talpa occidentalis. The sequence continues at coordinate 78,070,446 of NW_023604861.1, read as the reverse complement.
ATACGTTCTCTGAAGCCAACATTACACTAATACAAAAACCAAACAAAAACAGCACAAAAAAAGAAAATTACAGGCCAAGCTCCCTAATGAACACTGATGCAAAAATCCTTGCCAACAGAATCCAAAAATGCATCAAACAGATAATACACCACAATCAAATGGGATTCATCCCAGGAGCACAAGGATGGTTTAACATACAAAAATCGATCAGTGTAATCCAACACATAAACAAAAATAAAAATAGGGCCTCCCCTGGTGGCTCAGTGGTTGAGCACTGTGCTGCAAAGCTGCCTGCAGCCTCTGCAGCGCCAACTCGATCACCGGCCACCAGCGAGGGTCCCACATGGCGCAACAGACCTCTCCTGCCACACCTGCTGCTCCCCTCAGCAGTGTATTTCATCACTCTGCCTGTTCTGTTCCCCGCTCTGGTTCTGGTGAAATCTCTCACCCTCCCACACTCCTGACTGTACCCAGTGCTTGTATAAATAAATAAATAAATCTTTAACAAATAAATAAATAAATAAAAATAAAAACTATACGATCATATCAATAGATTCTGAGAAAGCATTTGACAAAGTCCAACATCCATTTATGATGTAGGCCCTTGAAATTCTCGGGATAGAAGGAACATACCTTAACATGATAAAAGCCATATATGACAAACCCACTGCCAATATTATTTTCAATGGCGAAAGCTGAAGGCCTTACCTTTAAGATCAGGAACAAGACAAGGATGTCCTCTCTCACCACTGCTCTTCAATACAATACTGGAGGTCCTAGCCAGGGCAATAAGACAAGAGAAAGACATACAAGGAATCCAAATAGGGAAAGAAGAAGTAAAACTATCACTATTTGCAGGTGATATGATCATATACGTACAGAACTCTAAAAACTCCACAGAAAAACTACTGAAAATAATCAACTAGTTCAGTAAAGTAGCAGGAGACAAAATCAACACACAAAAATCAGTAGCCTTCCTATACACAAGCAATTAATTTGAAGAAGAAATCAAGAAAACCATCCCTTTTATGATTGAAACAAAAAAAATCAAATACTTGGGAATAAACCTAACAAAAGAGATGAAAGACCTATATAAAGAAAATTATAAAACACTGTTAAATGAAATAGAAGAAGACACAAAGAAATGGAAAGACATCCCTGCTCATGGATTGAAAGAATTAACATTATTAAAATATCCATCCTGGGCCTCCCTGGTGGCCCAAGGGGTTAAGCACCGTACTATGAAGCAATCCACAACCTCTGGAGCACGAGTTTGATCCCTGGCTGGCCAGAGAGAAACCCACATGGTGCAGCAGACCTCTCCTGGCTCGCCCACTGCTCCCCTCAGCAGTGAATTTCAGTCAGTCTGCCTATTCTGTTCCCCACTTTGTCTCTGGTGAATCTTCTCACCTCCCCTCCCCCCACATCTCTGGCTTGTACCCCAGCTCTTGTATGTATAAATAAATAAATCTTTAAAAGAAAATTTAAAAATAAATAAATAAAATGCCCCTCCTACCAAAAGCAATGTACAGATTCAATGCTATTCCAATAAAAATCTCAATGACATTCTTCAAAGAAATAGAACAAATACTGATGAAATTCATATGGAACCACAGAAACACATGAATACCCAAAGCCCTACTGATGAAAACAAAGGAGAAAGAAGGTATAACACTTCTAAGCTTCAAGCTATATTACAAAGCCATAATAATTAAAACAGTTTGGTATTGAAACAAAAACAGACACACAAACCAATGGAACCGAATAGAGAGCCCAGGAATAAAACCACACCTTTATGGACAACTGATCTTTGACAAAGGAGCAAAGAACATGCAATGGAACATGGACAGTTTGTTCAATAAATGGTGCTGGGATAACTGGACCATCACATGCAAAAAAATGAAACTAGACCACTACCTCTCACCATGCACAAAAATCAACTCAAAATGGATAAGAAAACTGGACATTAGACCTGAAACCATAAAATATATAGAAGAAAATACAGGTAAAACACTATAAGACATATCTTGCAATAACATCTTTAAAGATTCATCACCCAAAGCAAAGATATTCAAGGAAAAGATAAACACCTGGGATTACATCAAACTGAAAAGCTTCTGTACAGCAAAAGAGACATTAACCAAAACAGAGAGACACCCCACTGATTGGAAAAAAAGTCTTTGCACTCCATTCAACTTATAAGGTAAGATATACAAAGATATCACAAAGATATACAAAGATATACAAAGAACTCACATAACTCAACAAAAACAAAATAAACAATCCAGCCAAGAAATGGGCAGAAGAACCTAAAAGACATTTCTCTGAAGAGGAAATGCAAATGGCCAACAGGCATATGAAAAAATGTTCAACATCCCTTATAACCAGGGAAATGCAAATCAAAACCACATTCAGATACCACATTACACCAGTAGGAATGACACATATCAAAAAAATCAGCACCAACAAATGTTGGCGAGGATGTGGTGAAAAAGGAACTCTCCTACATTGCTGGTGGGAGTGCAAACTGATCCAACCACTATGGAAAGCTGTCCGGAGGTTCCTCAGTTACTAAAAATGGAGCTACCATACGACCCAGCAATTCCACTCCTAGGGATCTACCCAAAGGACACAGAAACATTGATTCAGAACACCTGTACCTCTATGTTTATTTCAGCACTATTTACAATAGGTAAAACCTGGAAACAACCCAAATGCCCAAAAATAGATGACTGGATCAAGAAGATGTGGTATATATACACAATGGAATATTACTCAGCAATCAAAAAAGATAAACTCATGCCATTTGCAGCAACATGGGTGGAGCTAGAAGGAATTATGCTCAGTGAAATAAGCCAGAAGGAAAAAGAAAAATATCAGATGGTTTCACTTATAGCAAGAATATAGGGGAACCAAATAAGACATCAATGTAAAAAAATAATAACAGTACAAAACACAACAAGGAAAAAACGGATAATTATAAATCAGAGACATACTGCAGGGGAGGAGGCGGGAGTGGGATCAGAGGGTGGGAGGAAGGAGCACAGGGGACTGAGGAGATGGTGCCCGGGTGCATTGGTGAAGGAAACTCTATGGGGACCACACCTGTGGGGGTGGGGGGAAGCAAATATTGTTTAAAAATGAACAATGATGTAAAAAATTTTAATTTATTTTAAAAAATTTAAGTGCTAAAAAAATACAGATTTCTTTCTCACTCATATTATCTGTCTGTTGTAGGTAGGCTTTGGTTTCTACAGTAGTTTTCATTCCACAATTTATGCTGAAGCCACAGCTTCTGTCTGGACATGGCAGTCTGATGAGAGAGGAAAGAGAGAATGACTGGAGGACATGTGGTAACCCTTAAGACTCCAGCACAGGGCCTCCCTGGTGGCGCAGCGGTTGAGCACTGGGTTGCGAAGCTGCCCGCAGCCTCTGCAGCACCGGTTCAATCCCTGGCTGCTCCCCGGCCACCGAAGGAGGGTCCCACGTGGCGCGCAGACCTCTCCTGCCGCCCGCTGCTCCCCTCAGCAGTGTACTTCGGTCCTTCTGCCTGCTCTGCTCCTGGCTCTGGCTCTGGTGAATTCTCTCACCCTCCCGCACTTCTGACTGTACCCAGTGCTTGTATAAATAAATAAAAGATAAATTAAAAAAAAAAAAAACTCCAGCACAGAAGAGGCTTGTGGCACTTCAGCTCTCACTTGATTGGCCAAACCAGGTCAATGGCCAAGCATCTTGTCAAGGATTACAGGCATATCATTCTTCTGCAGGAGGCCTAAGCCAAACTGACTGAGCCATTGGTCATACACAACATTGAGAGCTTCTGGTGGAAACTGCAGCCATGGAGGAGGGTGGAGGTGGCTGGGGATTACCTGCTTCTCCCCACCTCAGCACCCTTCCCACCCCTTTACTTTGATGGCTCAAGCCAAATTCTGTCACATGTACATTTACTAAAATCCAACTTATTAACAGGCAGACACAAAATTTTTAGGAAACTGTTATAAAAACCCCGTGAAGTCCAAGCTCTTTACCCCTTGAAGTGTCTCAACCACCATCTCAAATGAAAGGTTTATCTGAGACAGATAGGACAACAGTCCAGAAACAAGATTCTGTTATCCACACAGGTGGCACCAGGTAGACAGGCATCCTCTTAAACCAAAGGCTGAAATGGAACCAAAGGCTGAATTTAAGTGTCAAGTATCTATTGCCTGCCCTAAAGATGTATTTTACAGGCCTTAGGCCTCCCTGGCGGTGCAGGCGGTTGAGCGCCGCACTGTAAAAGCTGTCCTCAGCCTCTGCAGCGTGGGTTCAATCCCGGCCAGCCAGCGAGAATCTCCTGTCTCATCCGCTGCTCCCCTCAGCAGTGTGTTTCGTCAGTCTGCCTGTTCTGTTCCCTGCTCTGTCTCTGGTGAATCCTCTCACCCTCGCGTGCATCTGGCCTGTACCCCAGCACTTGTATAAATAAAATAAATCTTAAAAAAAAATGTATTTTACAGGCCTTGCTAGATTTTTCTACTGCGTTTATGCAAGTGGCTCTGAAATGTTTCAGCTCATCCACACATTCAAATATATTTCATAAAATAGAGAATCCACTTTCCTTATGCAGACTATTAGCTACTCTTTTCACCAATAAAACCCCTTTCTGACATTCACTATGCTAATTAGCAAAGCAAAAGGTTTTGACCAAAGTAGATTTAATGTGTGTAGTAACTGCCTTTTTCCAGATTAGAAAAAGCTGGTCATGCCCTGGACCGTGCGTTCTCTTTTTTTTTTTTCCCAAAGATTTATTTATTTATGCATACAAGAACTGGGGTACGTGGGCCTCCCCTGGTGGCACAGGTGGTTGAGCACAGCGCTGTGAAGCTGCCCGCAGCCTCTGCAGTGCCGATTCCATCCTGGCTAGCCAGCGAGGGTCCCACATGGCACGGCAGACCTCTCCTGTTTCACCCACTGCTCCCCTCAGCAGTGTATTTCGTCAGTCTACCTGTTCTGTTCTCCACTGTGTCTCTGGTGAATCCTCTCACCCTCCCGTGCATCTGGCCTGGACCCCAGCACTTGTATAAATAAATAAATAAATCTTTAAATAAAAAAAAAAGAATAAAAAAAAAGAACCGGGGTACAGGTCAGAGGTGTGAGGGGTAAGAGGATTCACGAGAGAAAGAGTGGGGAACAGAACAGGCGGACTGACTAAAATACACTGCCTAGGGGAGCAGAGGATGAGACAGGAGAGGTCTGCTGCGCTACGTGGGTCACCCCCCTGGCAGGGGATCAAACTCATGCTACAGAGGCTGTGGAAAGCTTCTAAGTGCTGCGTCTTAACCCCTTGCGCCACCAGGGAGGCCCTGGACTATGTGTCCTTGACAAAAGTAGCTGCCCTCTTGGAGTTGGAGGTTAAACCAAATAGCACTGACTAAATATTCTCTGTCCGGAACTTTTAAGAAGTAAATTATAGATAGCTTTCCAAGAACATGTCCTCACTTCTCTTAAACTCTTCATAAAATTTTTTACTTCTAATAGATGCTTAGTAACTGTTAATGACTGTAAGATAAGCAAGCTAAGAATGGAGGGTTTTTAAACAGAATGAAATGAAGGGAGGGAAGGAGAGGAGAGAGCAGGGGAGGGTGAAATAAAGCTTCCAGCCTCCAGACCCTCATGTCTTTGAGGATGTAGACATTCCACCCTGGACTACACCTCAGTTTCCAGCACACCATTTTAGAAGGCTTTGGGGACCGGTTTTTGTTTTGTTTTGTTTTGTTTTGTTTTTTTTTTCATAGAGGCATGTTTTATTTATTTATTTTATTTGTTTGTTTTGTTTTTACATGCACTGGGTACAGTCAGAAGCGCGGGAGGGTGAGAGAATTCACCAGAGCCAGAGTGGGGAGCAGAGCAGGCAGAAGGACTGAAGTACACTGCTGAGGGGAGCAGCGGGCGGCAGGAGAGGTCTGCGCGCCATGTGGGACCCTCCTCCGGTGGCCGGGGAGCAGCCAGGGATCGAACCGGCGCCGCAGAGGCCGCGGGCAGCCTCGCAACCCAGCGCTCAACCGCTGCGCCACCGGGGAGGCCCTTGTTTTGTTTTGTTTTTAAAAACAGATCCAAAAATAAGGAGATGATGTGGTCTCTGAAAAGACTAAGTCACTCTATGTAAATAAAACTGAGGAATTTCTGGAGTGAAAAATAATTGCCAGGGGCTAATTAACAGCCTAAAATTAGTCAGATTAGCCCACAGAAGCAAGGCTCCTCTAGGACATTCAGCTTCTCATTTCAGGGGAGCTCCTCTTCCCCACCCCTCCTAGTCCCCTCCACCTCCTCTCCTCTACAAAACTAGTCCTAGTGGTCATGGAGTTGAAGCTGCTCAGGGCTGAGCTTCAGTTCGAGGTGGGTAGGTGGGTTCTCTATTATCTAAAAACTAAAATATCATGAACTCGGGAATCAAAATGCTCGAGTTTAAATCATGGCTCCATGACTCATTATTCTTGGACCTTGAGTAGTTTGTTTAATATCTCTGTGCCTCAGTTCCTCACTAATAAATGGAGTAATAGTGGCATGAATTTCCGAAGATTTCTGAGGACTGGAAGTGTGACTATGCATAATTCTCTTGTAACAGTGCCTGGGACACTAAAAACACTATATTGGAGTTAGTTATTTTATTATCATAGTAATAATAATTGTCATGACTGCCAGTATATATAGTTTTTATCTTATTACTTCATCAGGTTTGGGGGAACATAATTAAATAATTTGAGTAAAATTATTTACAGACCAGAGTTCTGTTAATTCTCGTAGAAGAGTCCTAAATTTCTAACCTAAGGCCCAACTAACCTTATTGCCTTTGTAGCTCAATTGATTAGACTGGTAGAGCAAGGTCATGCCATTGATTTATTTAGGCTATATCTTAATAAAAGACAGAATTTTGTCAAGAACATTGTAATATCTATATAGATAAAATTAAGAACTCTGGGCAAGTTAGGAGATCACATTCGACTAAGCAATTAAGCAGAGCCTCAATGAGAAGGTGAAATCTGGGTGCGATGTAAAGGGAGATCACTCGGGTTCTGTGTTAAAAGGAGCCTCCCTGGTGGCGCAAAGGGTTAAGACGCAACCTATGAAGCTATCCCACAGCCTCTGGAGCACAAGTTCGATCCCCGGTTGGCCAGGGAGCAACCCACATGGTGCAGCAGACCTCTCCTGACTCGCCCAATGCTCCCCTCAGCAGTGTATTTCAGTCAATCTGCTTGTTCTGTTCCCCACTCTGTCTCTGGTGAAACCTCTCACCACCCCCACACACACACCTCTGGCCTGTACCCCCACTCTTGTATGCATAGATGAATAAATCTTAAAAAAAAAAAAAAAAAAAAAAAGTAGTCTGTTGGTGAGCAAGGGCAGAGGCAGGAGATAAGTCAAGAGGCTATTCAGTGTCCCTGGAAGAGATGAAGCCTCTGGCAACACAGTAGCTTTAGTCTCCAAGCCCAGCTTTCTCCTGATGAAACCACAGCTGCTGGTGGCTTCAAAGCTCACATCTTCACAGCTAAGACCAGAGGACAAAGATCGCCTCCCTTTAATTCTCCTTCATTCCCTTAAAAATAACTAAGGGGAGGCCAATGAAAGGCATGGCCCTGCTCCACAGCCCACCCGCGACCACGGGCCTGGCAGACGGGGACGCGCGTCATTGCACTTTGAAAACCAAGCGAGGAACACACAGACCTGCCACAGGGATGCGCCACCGCCCCAGGGGAGCTTGGGACGCCACTTCGCTTTTAGGAAAACCTACATTAGAACCTGTTTTCACTAACAGAAATCCAAAAAGGGCTTCCGCTTTTACGACTAAAGACAAAAAGCAAAGCAGCGTGTGTGTTTTGCAGCCGCCATTTCAGCGTCTGTTTTGCGCCCACCCGGTGTAGCCGCGTGGCGCCGCCAAGCTGCTTCTCAGGGAACAGCTTTATGTAGGGTGTCTGCAGCCTATCATTCCTGCTCCCGTTATTTGTGAATAATAAGTGTGATTTTGTTGTTGCTATGTTGTTGAGCATGACTTGGTAGGTTATATTTTGGGCCTGGAGATACTAAAAAAAATTCTGTATAAATTTCATGGTAATTGCTTCTTCGCTTTATGACATTTAGGGTTTCCTAGGTTGCTCTGCTTTCGCATGTCAGGGAAATCTTGTACTTGATTGGCTTTTGTGGATTGGGTTCTAATGCATCAGTCACGGCCTCTTGCCTTTTCTACGTTATGGCCAGTGGTCACACGCACAGTGACCAGCTGGATTCATTGGGGTGGCTCGCGGCCATGGGAGCATCTGGTTAGAGAGAGAGAATTGACTACTGGGCCTCATTAGCAGCATCTTCTCATTGAGTTGTTCTTTCCCAGACGAGGAGAAATACGTCATTTGAATCTTAAGCAATAGAATTGAGTCACCGGCGGCGACGTTATGATACCAAGGCGAGTGAAGACCAATTTAAATATTTTATCAACGTTTTTATTCAAAAGAAAAAGTGCAGAATCATCACAGAAAGCATAGCACATACTACATAGTAAAACACTGAGAAATGGGGTCACCCTGGTGGCATAGGGGTTAAGACTCAGCACTAACAAGCAATCACCAATGGGCCTAAGTTCAGTGCCTGTCCCAGGAGCTAACTCACATGGCACAGCAGACCTCTCCTGTCTCCCCAGCTGCTCCCCTCAGCAGTGTAATTCAGTAGATCTGCCTATTCTGCTCCCCACTCTGTCTCTGGTGAATCCTCTCAGCCCCCACACCTCTGTTCTGTACCCCAGCTCTTGTACGCATAAATAAATAAATATTTTAAAAAAAGAAATTGAACTTGCATCTCTAATTTTAAGTGCGTTTTCTGAGATATCATATAAAACAAAATCCAGAGTACTACTGTTCTGGAGCTAACAGGGAGAAAGAAATCTCAGGCCATGGAAATGCAAAACTTACAAGTAGGAATAAAAGTTTTAAATAGGGTGCATTTATATTGTTGAACAAGGATGAAACAGTCTAACGTGTTAATTCTGGCACATCTGTCACAAGTGGGGCCTTTGGCTATGCACAAATTTAGAGTCATCAAAGGCTTTAGAATTATTACATTTAAAAAGCAGGATTAATAAACTCCTGCCTAAATAAAAATCAGTTTTTAGGCTTATGTCTGCTATTCTAAACCATAATTACAAAACCAGAAACTGGAGTTCACCCAGGTTATAAACCAAAAATTGGAAGAGCACACACTAATTTTTGAAACCCAGTGCTGAACTAAAACCAAAACTTTTTCCTAAATTACTGATTCACCCAAAGAGATTTCTATGAAAACCAATAAAATCCTATTGAAATAATATGAATTATAACCAAACTGATGTTTTCTAAAACAAGTGAATCCAAACATCAGTATATCATGTAAGCGAAACCAGTATTTTCTGTTTGTATCTCTTCCGAGGAATATCTTTATAAAGACATTCATGTTTTCATTCTGGTTATTGTGCATATCAAAACTATAAGAAACATATTTCCATCAGTTATTAACTCTTCGCTTCTGGCAAATGCTGCTGGTTGCCTACCAAATACCCATTCCATCCTATTCCTTTAACAAAACCCAGATTTGTACAAAGAGGCAATCTATCAAATTTTCTTTTCCTAGTCTCTCTTGGAACCAAGTGTGTATTTAAATTTCCACTAAGATTAAAGCAGAAGTTGGGTGGAACATTCAGGAAAACTTTTTGCTGTGGACCCATTTTATGTTCTTGGAATTCAAGCATATGGCTAAAGCCCCAGTACCATAAAGCAAATTCATAGATGAAAGCTATGCACTAAGGATGCAAAACAGAAACCAGGAGATAATGTTGACCTCCCGAAGGTCCATCCAGACTTCTTTCATGTAAGAGACAAATTTCTCTTGTGTATAAGCCATGATTTTAAACAAGTTCTATTCTATGTAGTTAAACCATGTCCTATATAAAGAAAAGTATGCTGATAGAGAAAACAACTCAGTACATCTTTTTATTCAACAAATATTAATTGAATACATACTATGCAAGCATTGTGTTAAGGATTTCTGTTGTCATGGAATACAGAAGAAAGAAAGCCTTGATTAGGTGGCTAAATCCCAGACTCAACTTTGTTATTAACTAATACTTTGAACTTGAAGAAATCACTTCAAATGTCTAAGCCCTAGTTTTTTCATATGTGATATCTTAAGATATGATCAGCTTTTCTAAGATCACTTTCATCTCTCATGTTGTATGATTCAGTTGGTGTCCTAGAAAGCCAATCATTTCCTCAGAGAGACCCATCCCACCCTCAGTCTCTGGAAGCCAGTGAATATGACTCTAACTGAACCCCAGTTTGGTCCTTAGGTTTCTTCCTCAATTCTGCAATCTGGCAATGGCCTTTCCATTAGACTGTGCCACTAGACTTGGTTTATTCTCTAGAGGTTAACAGAGGGTCCCTGGCCTGAAGGGTAACAGGCACAAGGGAATTATAACAAAAATGGTAAGTCCATATACTGAATTTGAAACTTACAACTCACAGCTCTCTGACCCCAGTTGGCTGCCACCACCCTGGCAATCAGGCTCACATCCCCCAGGAAGAAGCCTAGAAAACTCTTCTCTGGGTGATCTTGTTGGCCCAAGAATAAAGACTTGCACACTCTGCACTGAGAGTTCCCCAAAGAAATATCCTAGTCAAATAACCAAATACTCAATAAGCCTGTCTCATGAGATCAGAGTTTCTAATTGACTTTTAAGATCCCACCTTTAACAAGAGCTGACAACAGAAAGTAGAGTTTAACTGAAGTTAAAGGAATAGAAAAGGTGCTTACACAGGGCGGGGGGGAAGCATTAGGAAAAAATAAATGATCATGTTCTTTAGGGAGAAGTCACTGAAAAATACCCCAAACTTAAGTTGCCCAAGAAGCAGCAATTTAGGACCACTTTTAGGATATGAAAATATTGAAAGAACCAGCTGAAAAAATAGGAAGAGAAAATGGGGAGGGTTCAAGAATTGCATTAATAATATATCTAGAAGAATCATGTGATTCTTTAAATTATGTGCCCATGTAACTTTTATTAAAACTGGGAGTAAAAGGGAAAGAAAATCAATCAGAGCTTAATAAAGCTCTTGAAGAGTCAATGGCTAAGATGACTGCATTCCCAGTTTTCATCTATTAACAGTGTTTTCTTCTACTGTTCAAATATCTCCTTTTGGCTGACTTTATAATGAATGTGTCAGGCTGACACCTCCTGAACCCACTGATGAAACTTCACATCACCTTAACATGAGATACAGTGTCTTTCTCCTGTGATGCAATAGGAAGGGCAAAGTGCCACCTATGAAATACCCTTGCAAAAAAAAAAAGAAAAGAAAGAAAGAAAAGGAGCGCGAGGGTGGGAGAGAGGGAAGAAGGAAAGCAGGAAAGAAGGGAGAAAAGAAGGAGAATCTAATCAAGTCTCTTGATCAGGGGGGTCTCAAAATTCCATCTCAAGACACATAATCCTTTCCTGTATGTATACATGATGTTTAGCAGCACACTTGGCCTCTACCCACCAGCCACTAGTAGACCCTGCTGTGACAACCAGAACTCCACACATTGCCAAATATCCCAGAGAGGTGTGGAGTGGGGGGGCAGCAAATCTCACCCAGTTGGGAAGCACAGCTCTACAGCTAAGCACCAACTTGCAAGAAACAGGATGGAGGAATTGGTTAAGGGGCACCTGCTGGACATGATCAGCCAAACTCAGAATATGGGGAATTCTAAAGGACAGATGATCCAACTTTTTCAACAAATTGGGGGATATAGGAGAGGAGGGATGATTGCAGTTTAACAAAAAAAATCAAAACTTTTTTTTAAAAGATTCATTTATTTATACAAGAACCAGGGTAAAGGCCAGATGTGCGGAAGGGTGAGAGGATTCACTAGAGACAGAGTGGGGAACAGAACAGGCAGACTGACGAACAACACTGCTGAGGGGAGCAGCGGGCAAGACAGGAGAGGTCTGCTGCGCCATGTGGGGATCTCCCTGGCCGGCTGGGAATCAAACCCACGCTGCAGAGGCTGCGGACAGCTTCACAGCACGGTGCTCAACCCGCTGTGCCACCAAGGAGGCCCAAAAAAAAGCCTTTTTTTTTAAATTAACAAAAGCAAATTATGGATCATGTTTGGATCCTGATCTCAGCAAACTCTAAAAACGTTTTGAGAAAATTAAATTGGGGCCTAGATATTATGATACTAAGAAAGAGTGTTCATTTTGTGAGTGATAATAGTATTCTGGCTACACTGGGTTTTTTTTGTTTTTTTTTGGTTTTTTTTAAGATTGATTGATTGATTGATTGATTGATTGATTTATACAAGCACTGGGTACAGTCAGAAGCACTGGAGGGTGAGAGAATTCACCAGAGCCAGAGGGGAGAGCAGAGCAGGTCGACTGATGAAATACACTGCTGAGGGGAGCAGCGGGCGGCAGGAGAGGTCTGCGTGCCATGTGGGACCCGTGCCATTGGCCAGGGATCAAACCGGTGCTGCAGAGGCTGCGGGCAGCTTCGCAACCCAGTGCTCAACCGCTGTGACACCGGGGAGGCCCGTGGCTACACTGTTTTTAAAGCTTTCTGTTAGAGATACACATTGCTATGCTAATGGATAATAGGATATTGAATCTGTTTGGTTGCAAAGGGGAGATGGGGGTATAAAACAGGCCAGATCGGGCCTCCCTGGTGGCGCAGCGGATGAGCGCTGGGTTGCGAAGCTGGCCGTGGCCTCCGCGGCACTGGCTCGATCCCTGGCTGCTCCCCGGCCACCAGAGGAGGGTCCCACATGGCGCGCAGACCTCTCCTGCAGCCCGCTGCTCCCCTCAGCAGTGTACTTCGGTCCTTCTGCCTGCTCTGCTCCCCGCTCTGGCTCTGGTGAATTCTCTCACCCTCCCGCGCTTCTGACTGTGCCCAGTGCTTGTATAAACAAAACAAACAAACAAACAAACAAATAAATAAATAAATAACATGCCTCTATTAAAAAAAAAATTAAATAAATAAATAAATAAAAATAAATAAATAAAACAGGCCAGATCATGGATGATTACTGAAACTGAATAGTGGACAGTCATGACACTCGTCTCTACTTTTGTGCATGTTTGAAATTCTCATATTAAGAACACCTAAGTTCTTGTTAAAGTTTCATTTAAGAAGTAAAATCGAATAAATTAATAACGCATAGCTAAGTAGGAAACGCATGGACTGGGAACCCAAAGTTTGAGGTTATTTTCCCAGCTCCTCCACTAAACAGGGAAGTCACATCTTGGTCTATAGAAGGAGGGTCTTAAGGAGTAATTGGATTCCCATGATCTTTTCAGGATGAGGTTTTCCATGATTCCTCATAACTTGAAAAAGCAAGCTGGAGAGTAGCCTGGAGGACCAGCAGTTTAAAAAATTTGAATTTGTGGAGGCAGGGCTGGTGGCAGATTCTGCCCAGAGCGCCCAGATTCCCTCCTAGACCCTTCAAATAGTTGAGAAGTAGCAAGATCAGCTGCATTGGAACATTCTGAATTAGAAAACGCCTGCTGAATAAGGCTTGCGTCAAATCCCTCTTTAAGCTGCTGTGGCTGCAGTTTGAGTAACTTGTCAAGAAAGTGTGAATTACAAGTCAGTATTACAAAAGTGTTTATTTTCAGCCTTTCCGAAAAACAGTGAGAGAAAAGCATGCATAATAAAGCAGCCAGGCATCTGAGGCAAAAGTTTGATTTTTTGTATCCTCTCCCCACCCCACCCCCATCCTCCCACCTAAGTCTTTAATTACAGGTATTCCTTTCCTGTGAACCTGAATGCAGGAAGCAGGAAGCAGGCAGGTGGAAGGAGATAGAGGAAGGAGTGCCCACACCCCCAGGAGGTGCAGCGCTCCAGCAGCAAAGGAACAACAGCAGTCCTGTTCTCCCCATCTCTCCACTGAGCCCTGCTGCAGTGAGATGATTAACGTGAGACTGACTGCCAAATGCCACAAAGGAAACCTTTATTAGGGAGAGCTCCTGAAACACCCTTGAAAACTGCATCCAAAGATCGATGGCTTTGCTTTGAAGACTGCAGGAAACTTGCCCTACTGCCCTGTTGAGTGCATCATCCATGGTGAAGGGAAGGGAAGCACTCGTTCCCCTTGCCTCCCCTGTGCATCCATCCTGCACCCCACTAAAACCTCAGTCTCTCCCCTTCAGTCTATCATGAGAGCTTCCCAACAATCCTTGGGTTCCAGGGTGATCTTCCCTAAATGCAAACTTGCCCAAGCCACTCACTCCCTGCTGGCAGACATTTTCACAAGCCCATAATGCTATGGGGATAAAATCCAGGGGCTCAGACCTCCAGCTAACTAGGCATTGAGTAGTAGTGATTTAAAAGCCTCCTCAGAAATCAAGGAACTGCACAATTACCCTGGGTAAACCTGGCAGGATCCTCTTTATAACATTCACATGCCAGGTCGAGGAGCAGAACGAAGGAATCCAACCAGATGTTAGAAGTCTTGGCTTTAGGCCTGGGGCCCCTGACCTCTCCTGTCTTCATGTCTCCAGTCTCCCCAGATTTCTTTTGTTGCCAAATGGCAGCCCCAGATGATGGATCCCCCAGCCTGAGGGAGTCCTGGGGATGGAATATCCCCAGAAGGGACAGGGGGATTAGTCCAGAACTCTTGTCCACCTGAATCATCCATCAAAACTACTCAGCAGACAGCTCAAAGACAGAGACAGACAGGAAACCCAAGGGCAAAGAGAGGTTCAGAAGCCAGAAGTTGAACCAGGTCCGTTCTGGAGATGAAGTACAAGTACACTAGGTGAGTTTACCTAAAAATGTTCACTTAAACAAGTAGCAGAGTAGCAATAAATTTTGCTGGAAAATACTTCCGTTTCAGCTACTTAGTTGTTTGAAGTGTACTTAATTATAACAGAATGTGCGGTTAACAACGGTTTAAAGAATAAATGCAGTTAAATTTGAAGGAAAATGAAATTTGAAAGAAAATGGTTTCTGCTTTAGAACAAAAAGTCACGAGGCTGGGCTGATGTCTCAGCAGTTCTGGCCTCTTCATCACCGTCCACAGATGGCTGCCCTAGAGCTAAGCATTACAATTCCAGCAGTATCACTCCAGGGCAGTAAAGAAGGGTAAACGAAGAGAGCAAGTCACCTTAAGGCTAGCTTACTTGCTTTTCCCTAGAAAAGTCACAGCAAAAGAGAAATGGTGTAAGGATGACCAGCTTAGACCTACCTCCCTGGGGAAGTGCTGCCCTTCGATAGTGAAATAAAATCTGAATGTTTAGCATAGACAAGGTAGGGCAGGGTGGGGAGTAATTGTGGTTGGGTAATCAACAATGTCTACCACAACTGAAGTCTCCTTTGACTGTCACCCCGATCTTGAGCTTCCACCCGCATCTCCAATGCAAACCACTATTACTATTCCAGACTTTATTTACATATACAGATACATATACACCATACCAAAATAAACAATAGATGTAGGGCATTTAAGAGACGCATGGAAGGTGTGTGTGCGTGTGCATGTGTGTGTGACTAACATGCCATACTCTAGACATCTTTCTTCACTTTGCTTCACCATTCAATATGTCCCAGGGATCCACTGACATCAATACTTATTGATCTATCTATCTTTACAACTGCTGCATAGTCTTCCCAATTATTTAGATACTTCCCTATCGACAGCCTTTTCTGTGGGAAATGCACTGGGTATTCTTCATTTGCCCTCTAGATCTATCTTTCTCTGCTCTGTATTCAGATTGCTCACTCCTATAAATAGCATGAGCTGGCTCTCTTGCTCTTTGGTATCTGGTTTGATGATGAAACCTATGCAAGTGGCAGGAAATCAGAGGGTGCAAGAGAGAGAAGTTGAGGTGTTGATTTCCCCTGGTTCACTTCCTGCCAAGTTGCAGTAGCTTTGTTCCTCTACCAAAGCCACAGCTCCTGTTTAGGGGCCTGACCTGCAGCTAAAGCTCTCAGGGGTTCCAGTATCTGCAAATGGTCCTTGGCCCCTCCAGGCCCAGGGATAGTAGCATTTCTCCTACCATTAGCCATCCCTGTCCAAATGCTATATTTTGGATTCTAACAGGTGCAGCTAATTGCATTCATTTAAATGGATGAGAACAATGATGACCCAGAACTCTCCATGCAAGGCTCCATCTGTCTGCAGTATGCCTCTCTGTTTCTCCCAGCATCTCCCCTTCCCAGCTCTGCTTTCATATCTTCTCTGTCACCAGACCTTGTGCAAGCAGCACCCTAGATGCCACCCAGGTCCAGATCTTTCACATCCCTGGACCCCTATTCTGTTTGCTACTGTACAGCACACAGGCTCCTCATCCTGATTGGTTGTCCTTTTGTGTGGAACCCGCAGGGGCCTGTAACTGACTGCTTCTAAATGACAACTGAAAAATAGTCTCAGTTCTCACAGTGCAGGACCAGGAAAATGTATCTTTTCTGTGGACAAATGCACTGGGTATTCTTCATTTGCCCTCTAGATCTCTCTTTCTCTGCTCTGTATTCAGATTGCTCCTCAACTATAGGAATATCCCCTAGGGACACGATAAGAGCACAAAGACTCCCCCTCACACCTCTGGGCTCTCCATATACCTCCTCTCCAACTCAACACTAAGTTCTCTGATCAAGACCTTGAGGTGAGTATAGTAACCAGTCAACTAACTTCTAGAGATCCTAACACAGTAGTTAAGAATACAGGCTTTGAGGGCCTCCCCGGTGGTACAGCGGTTGAGCGCTGGGTTGTGAAGCTGCCCGCAGCCTCGGCAGCGACGGTTCGATCCCCGGCTGTACCCCGGCCACTGGAGGAGGGTCCCACATGGCGTGCAGACCTCTCCTGCCGCCCGCTGCTACCCTCAGCAGTGTACTTCGGTCCTTCTGCCTGCTCTGCTCCCCGCTCTGGCTCTGGTGAATTCTCTCACCCTCCCGCGCTTCTGACTGTACCCAGTGCTTGTATAAATAAATAAATAAATCTTTAAAAAAAAAAATCACAGCAGTGTTTGAAATGCATAGTGTTTAAAAAAAAAATAAAATAAAAAAATAAAAAAGAATACAGGCTTTGAAAACACATCAAGCAAATTTCAAATTCTGACTCCACCACAGAACAGCTGACAGGCCTCCTGAAAGGTAAGTGCTCTGTGCCTCCATTTTCTCACCATAAAATTGAAATTATAACATTACTTGTCTTTTAGGGTTATTTTAAAGAGTATATAAGATAGGGCCTCCCCGGTGGTGCAGCGGGTGAGCACAGCACTGTGAAGCTGTCCGCAGCCTCTGCAGTGCTGGTTCGATTCCCGGCTGGCCAGGGAGATACCCACATGGAGCGGCAGACCTCTCCTGTCTCACCCTCTTCTCCCCTCAGCAGTGTATTTCAGTCCTTCTGCCTGCTCTGCTCCCTGCTCTGTCTCTGGTGAATTCTCTCACCCTCCTACCCCTCTGGCTTGTACCCCAGTGCTTGTATAAATAAATAAATCTTTTTTAAAAAAAAGAGAATATAAAATATCTAAATATGCATGGTCTTCACACAGAGCTAGTCCAGAGAGAATCCTGTATGTGCAGTAATAGATATGATTTGCTCAACACTATGTAAATTGCTGTGTGAGGAAAATGAGGCCCTAACTCTACCCTTCAGGAAACTGCAGGCTACTCTGACAGATGAGAAAAGCATTCTTGTAATAATGAACGGCACAGATGACCCTACATTTTTAGGAGATATATTATAACTCATATACATTCCAGTTGCAGCAGTAGTAGGATGATCCTTTCACATATCTGATATTTCATGGTGCTGGAAAGGTTCTCCAGCACTAATTTTCCCTGTGTGCCCAGTGCTCAATGCCCAGTGAAGGCATTCAAACACATTTTGCCTAAATACCCAAGGAATGTTTGGACAGCATGTCAGAACAAACACTTCTTTATGTATAAGCACTTCGAAAGTGAAGCATCATCTAACTCTCGTAACAACACTGTAAGACAGTTATTATTATCATCTGCATTTTCCAAATGAGGAAACTGTAGCTCAAAAAAGCTAAGCATCAGGGCTCCCTGGTGGCACAAGGGGTTAAGACTCAACCTATGAAGCTATTCACAGTCACTGCAACACGAGTTCAATCCCCAGCCAGGGAGTTACCCACATGGAGCAGCAGACCTTTCCTGTCTCACCTGCTGCTCCCCTCAGCAGTATATTTCAGTCAGTCTGCCTGTTCTGTTCCCCACTCCGTCTCTGGTGAATCCCCTCAGCCCCACCCCACCCCACCCTGCCCCGCACCTCTGGCCTGTACCCTAGTTCTTAGATGCGTAAATAAATAAAATCTTTAAATAAAATAAAAGCTAAGCATCTTGTTCAAGTTGCATTAGTCAGTTTATTGTAAGGCTCATCCAGGACTCAAGGCCTTTGACCATGAACTTGGAGCCTCCTACTACAAAGGCCACTGAAGTCTATAGCCGGAGAAGCCTATCCTCTCCAAATGTCTTTTCCTTACTTCCATTATTTTCTCTTTTATTTTTAACCTTTCTCCTTGCTCTCTCTAGATGAGACAGCTGGCTCCAGATTTTCTTTTAGCCAAAGGGAATCCAATTCATTAGGATTTCTTTGCAAGGAGGCAAAGACATATAAATGTACAATATACTCATTAAACTCTGAAATGCCTGACACAGTCATAATCACACACAAGCTATTAAAAAGTTACCTCCAGTGGGAGATAGTCTCCATGCTTACTGGTCTCAGCCTCACAGAGCCAAGACAGAACATGAGCTCTCTGGCTAGGGGCAATCTTTAATTTGGCCTAGGAATCCTTCTAAAAGCAGTTTTATTACTGGTGAATCCTAGCTTATATTTATATGCTTCTGAATCCATTGGAAGGCAATGTTTAAAAAAAAAATCACAAAATAAAACACTGCTTGATCTTAGGGGAAAAATATCAGCCAATACTGAAATATGTAAATTAAAAAGTGAAAATTCTTGAGAAGATGAGAAGAAAAACCACAAACACAGGGAAATGTTTGCAAAAGACATCTAATAAAGGACAAAGGGCTGTTTCTGTTATTCAACATATACAACATATCTACGTAACAAAAGAACTCTTAAAACCCAACAATAAGAAAATGAACAACCTGATTTTTTAAAAAGATTTATTTACTTATGGATATAAGAACTGGGGTACAGGCCAGAGGTATGGGGGGGTGAGAGGATTCACCAGAGACAGAGTGGGAAACAGAATGGGCTGACTGAAATACACTGCTGAGGGGAGCAGCGGGCAAGTCAGGAGAGGTCTGCTGCACCATGTGGGTATCTCCGTGGCCAGCCAGGGATCAAACTTGTGCTGCAGAGGCTGTGGATAGCTTCATAGGTTATGTCTTAACCCTTTGCGCCACCAGGGAGGCCCAAACAACCTGATT
Organism: Talpa occidentalis; assembly: GCF_014898055.3. Classification (NCBI taxonomy): domain Eukaryota; kingdom Metazoa; phylum Chordata; class Mammalia; order Eulipotyphla; family Talpidae; genus Talpa; species Talpa occidentalis. Next base: position 78,051,055 of record NW_023604861.1, on the reverse strand, counting down.
TTAAAATGGGTACAATAAGGCCTCCCCTGGTGGTGCAGTGTTTGAGCACTGGGTTGCGAAGCTGCCAGCACCTCTGCAGGGCAGGTTTGATCCCCAGCCCCCGTCAAGTGTCCCACATGGCGTGCAGACCTCTCCTGCCACACCCGCTGCTCCCCTCAGCAGTGTACTTCAGTCCGTCTGCCTGTTCTGCTCCCCGCTCTGGCTCTCCTGTGCTTTTGACTGTACCCAGTGCTTGTATAAATAAATAAATAAATAAATCTAAAAAAAAAAAAGGTAAAATACCTGAACCTCACCAAATGGTGAGAAACCTCACCAAAGAAGATAAACAGATGGGACAAAAGCATGTGAAAAGATGCTTAGCATCATACACCATCAGGGAATTCCAAATTAAAATAACAAGATGCCACTACACACCTCTTAAAATGCGATATGGAGCCACAGGAATGCACATTCATTGTTGGTGGGAATACAAAATGGTGCAACCGCTTTGGAAGACAATTTAGCATTTTCTTATAAAACTATATACTTACCAAACCATCTAGCAATTGTGTCTCTTGGTATTTACCTAAGTGAGCTGGACATTTATGTCTATGTAAAACTACACAAGGGAGACCTCCCTGGTGTCCTAGGAGTTAAGCACTATCACCACTGTGGCATGAGTTCGATCCCCAGCCAGGGAGCTAACCCACATGGCATAGCAGACCTCTCCTGACTCACCTGCTGCTCCCCTCACCAGTGTATTTCAGTCAATCCACCCCTTCTGCTCCCCACTCTGCCTCTGGTGAATCCTCTCACCCCCTGCCCCTTTGGTCTACACCCGTTCTTCTACGCAAAAAATTTAAAACCCTACACATAGGTATTTATAATACTTTTTTTCAAATTTGCCAAAACTTAGAAGCAATTGAGATGTCCTTTAGTAAGTAAATGGATAATGCATAGCACATCCAAACAATGGAATATTATTCAGCTCTAAAAAGCAATGAGTTTTCCAGGCATGAAAAGTCATGATGGAAACTTAAATGCATATTACTAAGTGAAAGATGCCAATCAGAACAAGCTACATTTGGTATGATTCCAAAATATGACATTCTGGAAAAGACAAAACTACAGAGACAGTAAAAAGATCAGTGGTTGGCTGCGGTTGTGGGGAGGAAAGATCACAATGGATTTTCAGTGCAGTGAAGCAACTCTGTGTGATTTATAATACCGGATACATATCATGGCTGGGGCAAGCTTTAATTTGGCCTAGGAATCCTTCTAAAAGCAGTTTTATTACTGGTGAATTCTAGCTTATATTTATATGCTTCTGAATCCATTGGAAGGCATTATACATTACACATAGAATATACACCACCAACAGTGAACCCCAGTTGCAAGTCATGGATTCTGAGTAACCATGATGTGTCAATGTAGATTCATTGATTATAACATGTGCCATGTTAGTGCAAGGGGTGGATAGTGGGGAAGGCAATGGGAGGTAGGGCGGGGGCGGGGGAGGCAGGAAAGGGGTCACAGGGGAGGGAACAGGATATATAGGATATTTTTGCAAATTCCCCTCAAATTTACTATTAACTTAAAACTGTTTTAAAAAATAAAGTCTAGTTTTTAAAGTAGAAATTCTTTCCCCCTAATCTTCCAGCTACAACCCCACTTCCCAATATGTTGTTAAAAGTTTAGTGTTATTTCTTCCAATCTTTTTTATGTAGGATTTTTTTAAAGGTTATCAGCAAAAACTATGTATATACACATGATTATAACAGCATCTACTTATAATAGCAGCAATGGTTAAAAATATACGGTTGTTCAAAACGGGAATTCAGTTGTAAACTATGATGCATTGCTTACAGAGCTCTGTTTAATGGAACTTATTCTGGACTCCAAATAGAGCTGGTAGGTCAGGGAAGGCTCTGCCTTCCTGCACAGTGGGAAGGACCAGGTGACCTCAGCTGCCTGCCCCACCAGGGAGGCTCCTCCCAAAGGGCTGCAGACGCTGCTGGCAAAACCTGCCATTCACCAGGGAATGCGGCAGGTGTTCAGCTCCCTGTGGACCCACTGGGTGAGCCCAAACTTGTGCAAACTAAGTTCTGATAGGGGAGAAGAGGGAGGAAGTTCCTGGCTCAACCTAGAGAATATTACAGGAGCAATGTTTAATACTAAAAACTTTAGTTTGGGGGACCTCTCTGGTGGCAAATTGGATTAAGTCTCAGCGTTATCACCACTAAGGCCTGAGTTCTACCCCGGCCAGGGAGCTCACCCACATGGTGCAGCAGACCTCCCCTGTCTTGCCCACTACTCCCCTCAGCAGTGTATTTCAGTAGATCCACCTGTTCTGCTCCCCACTCTGTCTCTGGTGAATCCTCTCACCACCCACACCTCTAACCTACACCCCAGTTCTTCTATGCATAAGTAAATAAATAAACTTTAAAAAAAAAACTTGTTAAAAAAATAAAAATTTTAGTTTTGTAATAGGGTGGTGCCCACAGAGAAGGGGCAAGACGGGGCTCAGTACGTCTGGGACAGAAGGAACAAAATCAAAATCAAGATAAAAGCTGCCCTTGTTAACCTCCCCACTGGTCTCTCACCCACATCTGTGTCAACCAGTCCACAGCCAAAAAGCAAGTGCAGCTTCTTCACTTGTCTCTCTGCTCCATGTGCCTCTGTTATAGGACAGGGAGAGGGGCAGCCCAAACCCCGCAAACCTGCCTATTCTACATGGGTTCTGCCATCCGCCGCATCAACACAAAACATAGGAGACTTTAACGGGAAGGAACTTTAATAAAACTAGGAAACAATACAGGTAAGGCAAAGAGTCTAGTTTCTAAATGAAGCATCCAGAGTTACCTGTCCCCTCGTGGGTAAAAGTCCATCCATATGGGATTGGCCCAGAACAAGGCCCCAAAGCCTGCCACAAGTCTAAAGCACCTTCCAGTGGGGACCCACAGCAAAGGGTCAGAAACAAGCAGACAAGCCCGGAAGGAAAAGAGCAAAATCAACATCAAGATAAAAGCTGCCATTGTCACCTCCCCACGGGTCTCACCCACATCTGTGTTATCCAGTCCACGACCAAAAGACAAGCGCAGTTTCTTCACGTGTCTCTAGGCTCCATGCGCCTCCTCCAGGTCTCCTGGCTCCATCCTGCTTCCTTCCTCAGTCTCTTCTGCAGCTTCTCCTCTCCCTGCTCAGCTACACCCTCCCTTGGGTGGGGCAGGGAACCTGGAACCTCCCCCTTTCCTGGGGACCACCCTGTTGCACCTCCTCCAGCCCTCCTGGCTCTCCATCCTTATTTACTTCCTCCAGTCTCCTCCCCTGGCTTCTCCTCCTCCCTGCTCAGCTCCACCCTTCCTTGATTGGAGCAGGGAACCTGGAACCTCCTCTTTCCCTGGGGACCACCCTGTTACAGTTTTATATTATAAACATGTGCCCATTGTAGAGAAGAAAATCATCCATAACCTCACCAGGTTTTATTTCGTTGTAGATCATTTCTTATACTTGTATACATGTAAAACATTACAGATGGTATATGTTTTCCATATGTGATATCCTTTTATCAAGGCAATAAACAATTATCCATGATATCATTTTTAATGGCCGAATAGAATTCCGGTGTCTGGCTAAACCATACTTTATCTAACCGATCATCTATTGTCAGACATTTGGATAATTTCCAAAATCTTGTTATTATAAACAGAGCTGCCAGGAACTTCCTTAGGGCCATGCAGTGAACTTCTGATCCTCTTTCACAGAAGAGTGAAAGAATACAATGGACTATTTGCTCAAGTTGAATTCAACCCCAAACCACACCCCCTTGGGCCCACCCCTGGGAATACCCAGTGCTCCAGAGCTGGGCTGCAGGAACCTAGGGTAAGAACCTTGGATTTTGGAGGATTTTCCCCACTCCGTAAAAGAGTGTCTAAGTCTTCTTAAACTCACATAATTAGACATGAAGGCCCTGAAATCAACTCTACTTAAAATTGGGAAGCAGAAGGAGAAAGTCTTGGTTCACTCTCAACTCCCTATTTAGTTTTTCCCTCCCTAATACTGTCTAGTTCTCCCAAGAGGACATTGTCCAGTGCCCCAATCCCCTGAGCCCTACTCTCAGTATTGGATACCCTAATTTCTGCAGTGGTGACAGAAACCAGGCTGTAAAGGGCCATGTATGTTTCAAGAAGCTCCTTTTAACAACTTGAGCCTACCAACATCTTTTGAACTGAACCTTGCAGGGAGACAAGAAGTGAATAAAATATTCACCTTGTCCTCAGTGGCTTATACTCTTTATTAGTGTCCTGGGGCTGTCATAACAAGGTACAACAAATTGGGTGGCTTATAGCAACTGAAATATATTGTCTCACAGCTGTAGAGGCTTCCAGTCAAAAAATCAAAGTGTCAGCAGGGCCCTGCTCCCTCTGAAAGCCCTTGGGGAGATTCCTTTCTTGCCTCTTCCTAACGTCTAATGGTAGCCAGCTATGCTACCATGTGTCCCCTGGCTTGCTGCCGCCCCTCTAAGCTCTGCCTCTGGCTTCCCATGGTCTTCTCCCTTGGGAAGAAGTGTATCTGTTTCTCCGTATCCAAATTTCAACTTTGTTGGAGACTGGTCATATCGGATTAGGGTTCGTTCTAATTATATCTGAAAAGACCCTATTTTCAAGTCAGGTCACATTCTGAATTTCTGGGTGGACATAAATTCTGGGGAAACACTACTCAATCTAGTACAACTCTGATAGAAGCAATGATAATAAAAAGCAAAATTGCAAGCACAAAAATTACTATTACAGCTTTAAAGGACCAGGTGAGGTTAATATACAAGATATATTTAAAACTTAGACAATTCAACAATAGAAAAATAAACAACCCAATTAACAAATAGACAGCAGATATTGTTATAGGACAGGGAGAGGGGCAGCCCAAGCCCCGCAAACCTGCCTATTCTAAATGGGTTCTGCCATCCGCCGCATCAACACAAAACACAGGAGACTTTAATGGGAAGGAACTTTAATAAAAACTAGGAAACAATACAGGTAAGGCAAAGAGTCTAGTTTCTAAATGAAGCACCCAAAGTTACCCATCCCCTCGTGGGTAAAACTCCATCCATATGGGGTCGGCCCAGAGCAAGGCCCCAAAGCCTGCCACAAGTCTAAAACATCTTCCAGTGGGGACCCACAGAAAAGGGTCACAAACAACCGGACAAGCCCGGAAGGAAAAGAGCAAAATCAACATCCAGATAAAAGCTGCCATTGTCACCTCCCCACGGGTCTCACCCACATCTGTGTCACCCAGTCCACAACCCAAAAGACAAGCGCAGTTTCTTCACGTGTTTCTAGGCTCCATGCGTCTCCTCCAGGTCTCCTGGCTCCATCCTGCTTCCTTCCTCAGTCTCTTCCTGCAGCTTCTTCTTTTGCTGCTCAGCTCCACCCTCTCTTGGGTGGGGCAGGGAACCTCCCCCTTTCCTGGGGACCACCCTGTTGCAATATGAACAGATAATTCACCAGAGAGAATATACAGAAGGCCAACATATACATGGGAAATGTTCATCATCACTCCCAATAAGAGAGATGCAGGTTAAAACCACAATGAGATACCACTTCACACCCCTGAGAATGACACATATTAAAAAGAGCCCCAACAACGAGGGCTGCAGAGGATGCAGAGAAAGATGAGTCCTATTACACTGTTGCTGGAAATATAAACTGGTACAACCAATTATAGAGAGCAATCTGGATTTACCTTAAAAAAACTAAAATTGGACATATCATATAACCCAGCAATCCTGCTCTTGGACAGCTATGAAACATGAAACATCAACTCTATACAATCTACAATGTTTACTGCAGCATCATTTATAATAGCTAGGACATGGGAGCAACCTAAAAGTCCATCGATAGATTGGAACAAGAAGATGTATGTCTACACTATGGCATAGTATTAAGCCATAAGGAAAGACAGAATGCAGCCATTTATAGCAAAATGGAAGGTGTTCAAGGAAATTATGTGTAGTAAAGCAGGTCAGAATGATGAAGACAAATATGTAGCAGACAACTTGACAAAGCAGAATGCTTATAAAAACTAGCAGACATTAATAAAAGAAGTGTATTTCTTAGGGTAAGGGGGAGGAGGGAGAAAGTCAAGAAGATATAAAGAATGATGGGAGAGAAAAAAATAAATGGCCCAGGAGGGATAAGCTATTGGGGTGTGAGGAACTGTTAACCTGGGGATGCCTTACAAGCACCAACAGTGACCCCCTAGTCTCACTATGCCTACAAGCCAGACTTGCTACCTGTCCCCTACAGGCCCACGAAAAGAGTTAAGAAACACTTCTGGAATTTTCTCCAGTTCTTCTTATTACAGGACAGGGGAGAGGCACCCCAGAGCCCCCAAACCTGCCTGCTCTAAATGGGTTCTGCCATCCGCCACATCAACACAAAACGTGTAAGACTTTAATGAAAAGGAACTTTAATACAATTAGAAAACAATATGGAAAAGACAAAAAATATAGTTTTTAAATCAAACACCCACAGTTACCCATTCCCTCGTGGGTAAAAGTCCACCCAAATGGGATTGGTCCAGAGCAAGACCCCAAAACCTGCCACAAGTCTAAAGCATCTTTCGGTGGAGAACCACGGAAAAGGATCAGAAACAACTGGACAAGTCTGGGAGGAAAAGAACAAAATCAAAATCAAGATAAAAGCTGCCATTGTTATCTTCCCCACGGGTCTCTCACCCACATCTGTTTCACCCAGTCCACGACCAAAAGGCAAGTGCAGTTTTTTCACATGTCTCTCTGCTCCATGTGCCTCTTTCAGGTCTTCTGGCTCTCCATCCTGCTTCCTTCCTTCCTCAATCTCTTTTCCAGCTTCTTTTTTTTTCTTTTTAGCTCCACCCTCCTTTGGGTGGGGCAGAAAACCTGGAAATTCCCCCTTTCCTGGGGACCACCCTATTACATACCCACCACTCCGATCCCTTTTGACCAGAAGTCCTAGAGATGGCAGGGAAAAAACAGACCTTAATGAAGAACATATAAAGGCAAAGCTGCAACACCTTTTCCCCTAATTCGCTGTGCTTTTTTGCAAGTTTTTTCCCTTTTCCTCTGCTATCTCAGGTTTAAAAAACAGGAGGAGGTGCTGGAGGCAGTGCTATCCTTTTTGAAAAGGTGAGGTTGCCCTTTCCTGCCCCAACTGTGCACTGCTAACACAGCAGAGTTGCAAACTCCTGGTGAGTCACTCAGGGCTGGACCCTTCTGCCCAGGAGCTCTGACAGCATCCTCTGTGTTTCCAGAGCTGCCCCTCAGTGCAGGAAGGGCCTGGCTGACCTTGAGATTTGAGAATCAACCACATCACATGGCATTTTTTGCAGAGTCCCGCAGGATCTCTTCAGACATTTGCCCCATGCTTAAACATTGAACTTGAGGACGCTTATTATCTTTCTCCACCAATGATTCCAAACGAGAGAAGTAACTCATAACCAGTGCTTTCGTGGATGAAGCCCGGCCCATAGTCCCCAGCACATTCCTTGCACTGCAGAGCCTGACCTTGACCTGAGATTTCTGCAAGCACCTTTTATGTCTGACCTAAGACCTTTCTCTGACTGCCTTGGAGAGCAGAAAGGTAAGCCTTTGGGAGTGATCCCTAAGCACAAGTAACAGGAGATGGTGAATGACTCCCCGACTTTCTTGTCTTTGGGGAATCACTGAGGTTGCTTTTTGCCATCTCCCAGAGGTCCCAGCACAAAGGAGTCCAGGTTGCCACAGTGGACCCTGTTCACTAAAGTGTCCTACGTTATCTCACTTCCCCACGCCCTTCCCCAGGCTTCCTGAGACCACTTCCTAAATAAATGATGCACTCAAATCTATGCCTCCTGGTTGGCTTCTGGGCATCCAACCAAAGACACACGGTTGTGTTAGTGTGCATTTCCCTGTTGGGTTGTGAGCTCCCCAAGTACAGGCACCAAATCATATTTCTCTGAGCACTTACCATGTGATCCCTGCCAAATGCTTTATGTGCATGATCTCATCTCATATGTACAACTCAAGAGAGTGCCACTGTTATTATTCCCGTTGTGCAAATGAGGAAAATGCAGCTCAGGGACTTTAAGTCACTTGCTCAAGGTCACGCAGCCTACAAGAAGCAGAACCGGGATTAGACCAAGGCACCCTATTCCATAATGATTGTACACTAAGAATGGTATTCAGTAAATGCGGAAGGAAGGAAGATGCTAGCAAGGAATCTTGGCAAATACTGATGCAAAGTGCTCATTAGTTGGATGCAGGAGAAGGAACAAATACATCTAAGACCCAGTGAAGATGCTCGTCTGATGGGGGTTAGAGAGACTGGGAGGGGGCACCATACCTAGTACAGGAATCTGCATGTACACACGGCATAGGCTGCATGCAAACACCATATGATTAATGATCTGTTTTCTTTGAACTAAAACTTGTGTTTTGTACTGAATTCCTGCCCCAGTGATGCCTGGGGAAGTGCCGGACATTCACACCATTAGAAACTAACCAGATACAGGAAACCAGGATGTACGTGGGTCAAGATGATCAGGGAGGGGGACTCCCTGGTGGCACAAGGGGTTAAGATGCAGCACTATGAAACTATCCACAGCCACTGCAGCACGAGTTCGATCCCCGGCCAGGGAGGCGACACACATGGCGCAGCAGACCTCTCCTGTCTCACCCACTGCTCCCCTCAGCAGTGTATTTCAGGAGATCTGCCTGTTCTGTTCCCTACTCTGTCTCTGGTGAATCCTCTCACTCCCCACACATCTGTCCTGTGTCCCAGTTCTTGTATGCATAAAAAAAGAAACTTAAAAAAAAAGATGACCAAGGAGGCAACAAAAAATTCTGGGGGCTAAACATGACAAACAGCTGGGACACCAACAGGGACAGGTTGCTGTGGCGGACTGTTCACTCATGATTAACTGTCTTTGTTTAACTCACTAAAAGAAGCCACTTGAGGTGAGATGGCAGAGTGTTTTTTTGGGGGGTAACCTAACTGCCACTCTCTCAGCTCTCTGGCTTTCTGGCAACAAAAAATGTAACTTATAGGGCCTCCCAGGTGGCGCAGGCGGTTGAGCACAATGCTGTGAGGCTGTGCCCAGCCTCTGCAGTGCCGGTGCAATCACCGCCAGCCTCGAACAACCCACATGGCAAGCAGATCTCTTTTGTCTCGCCCGCTGCTCCCCTCAGCAGTGCTTTCGGTCAGTCTGCCTGTTCTGTTCCCCGCTCTGTCTCTGGTGAATCCTCTCACCCTCCCACGCATCTGGCCTGTACCCAGGCTCTTGTACAAATAAAATAAATCTTTAAAAAAAAAAAATGTACCTTACAGATTCAGTTCCTGTCTCCACCATTGGCTGTGGCAGTGACAGGCAGCCCAACCCCAGCATTCACGTCAGTCCTCCCCCAATTCTCATCAGTCTTTTTTTCTGTTCTTTTGTTGATTCAGGAAGCATCTATTAATTTGTACTATATATATGACAGTGGACCAGGCCATATAGCAGTTGCAAAAATATTTAAAGCAGATTCAAGTTTACCATCTAATGGGGGAAAGAGGCAGAAAAATAAAAAAAAGCAGAAATATCTGAAAATGTAAATTGCAAAACTAGAGCTTTCATCAGGCAGAAGGGCGCCTCAGCCAAGCGAATTGAGCAGAAAAGTGATATGTTTTCCGACGAGACGGGCACTGGAGCGGACAGACAACGTGGTGGAAGTGGTACTTGAAAGGTGAGCGTACTCGGTGGCTAGAGCAGGGACATGGAGGAAGAATGAAAGGGGAAAGACCTGAGCAAAGCCACAAAGCCAGGAATTCCTGAGGATCCTTCTCAGCATTCCGCCCTGCCCTGCTCCTGGAGGCAAAGCTATTTGGGGAAGAAAAAGAGATGTTTACCAAGAACAAAACCAAGGATTAAAAGAAAGTCACTGAGGATTATAGACACATGGTAATTCACAACTGCTTTTCAAACCAAGACGTGCATAAAGGAGCACACACAAATCACACACTAAAGTGGTCACCTTTCCAGCAAGGACAAGGGTTGATTGAGATGACGCATGGGACCACCTCACTCCTGCCCTGAGAACCTGGCACTGGAGGATACTGCATAACCACCAGCTCTCACTCTCTGCTTGAGTCACACAACCAGGACCTGGAGTCACAAACTCTGGGGGTTGAAGATATTTCCCTGAGGGCTTGGCAACCGAGACCTCATTTAGAACTCCTGCACTGGGAGAAGTTTTTTTCTCTGCTTGCCTTCACCTTCTCCCCAGTCAGGGAGTGGGCAGGCCAGATTGGCACATTGGAAGAGACAGGGAAAGGGCCCAAACACTCTGCCCTGCTTTGTAAAGAGATCAGGTATGGAAAGACTTGCTGACTCTGGGCTCCACGGATAGAATTTGCCCAAGAGCCCCTCACCCCTGATGCCTGCGTCCAGAGAAAAGAGTTTCTCTAGTTGTTAACCCCCAGATAAACCTGCCATGTAGGTAAAACCAGTGTCTTCTATGCAAATACAGCTTCAGGATCTGCTCCCCTCCCAGTTTCTGAACCAGATGGCTTCTCTCTCCTAAATAGGAGTTCCACAACCATCCTTCATGCCAGCTCACATGGGGCAACTGGAGTTTTACAGCTCTAGGAAAACAAAGGCTGGATCAAGACTCGAGAGGTTCCAAGTAGCTTTGATATGCACCCTGCAAGAGTGCCTGAAGCTCAACACACCAGCAGTTGTTGAAGAGACATTGCCGTAGCCAACAAGCCTGTGCAGGGCCCATACCCTTGACTCCCCCACACTCTGTCACAGAGCAGGCGCAGGCACTTGGAGGGGTATTGATGCCCTTGGGGCAACTCTTGCCCACTAGGGGCTGAAAGCAAAAGGATAAAGGCTTCCCCATTTCTTCTTCTCCCACCCCCAGAAAATTCCTGAAGCACAAAGCTTCTCAGAAGTACCTGCTGGGTGGCAGCCAGTTCAATCACTCATCCTTTCATTTTCCCCCCTCCTCCCCTATTTCACTCTCAGGCTCTGCTTTCCAGAGAACCCACGCTAAGGCGATGTGAAACCTCAGAAAGTATCACTCGGCTTCTGAACAACCCTGTAGCATCTAGTGGTCAGGGTTTCCCTGAGTCTTGATGACGTGTGTGTTGAAGGTGAACCATTCTGTGGCGGGGGTTCAGGGATTCACTGAGAGGTCCTCCACACAGCCGGTCCAGCGAAGGAAGAGAAAAGGATCGCTCCGACTCCATGGGGAGGCATGGCAGGTGGCTTCCTTTCACCAAGTCCTATTTCATTCCTTCGCTTCCCTAGAACCCATCTTGTGGGAGGACCTCTGACTCACCATGTAAAAAATGGGATGAACCGTTGCATTACAAGTGGGATGTTTCACGCACTTCTTACCGACACACATTGGGACATAAAGTGGGGTGATGTGGTTTGCTGATGTCTAAGTGCCCTCTACTCCATATAGAGATTTTAATCAAATATAGCAAGGAGGCTTCCATGTGAGAATTTAGCTCCCCTTCCATAGCAGATGATGGGTGAGAACAGGGAGGGGGCTGGAGAAGTGGGGAGAATGGGATCAGAATTAAAATAAGCCTGAGAGGACAGAGCAGAATTCTAAAGAGAAGGGGAAAGAAAGGCTCATCTACACCTCCTTCTGTGTGAGTACCTGGGTCTGACCTGAATGGCTTTCAAAGCAGAGGAGGAAACATCCAGAAATGTATATAATCTGAGAAGGGGAAAATTGAGTTTTGTTTGGGGTGAGAGAATTAAGAGCACAAATAGGTTCTTTCCTTAAAAGTAGCTTTTAGGGGTTTTTTGGTGTTGTTGCTGTTTAAGATTTATTTATTTATGCATACAAGAGCAGGGGTATAGCCCCGAGGTGTAGGGGATGAGAGGATTCACCAGAGACAGTGTAGGGAACAGAACAGGCAGATTGACGGAAGTACACTACTGAGGGGAGCAGAGGGCGAGGCAGGAGAGGTCTGCTGCGCCATGTGGGTTGCTCCCTGGCCAGAGATCGAACTCATGCTGCAGAGACTGTGGACAGCTTCATAGGTTGTGTCTTAACCCCTTGCTCCACCAGGGAGGCCCAGCTTTTAGTTTTTAGCACTCATCCCAGATCAAAAATCAGATTTTATGTTTAAGACTTTAACTGCTATCACCATAAAATTATCATTTTTTGCTGAACTAAAAATGTGAGAATTAGAACATAAAAATTTATTTCTGGGTTTTGGAAGTGTGTGAATCAAAAAAGTAAAATCATTTCTCCATGCCCTCGCCCACATAGTAAGAGCTGTTAACATCTCCAAGATCCCCAATACCCAGCCGCAGAGCTTCTGGAAACCCCCTTAGAAGCATATGCTATGTAATCCTGCCCTGGGGTGTTTAGCCAAGAGAAATGAAAACTTACCTCTATTCATAATTTCCCCCAAAAGTGGGCTCTGCCAAATTGCCCTTCAACTAGTGAACAGATAAATAACCGTGGTACATGCAGACAACATGATGTGCCCAGCAAGGAAAGGAGCAGAGGTACGCGGGAACAGAAGAAGAATGAAATTCAAGTGCATTTTACTAAGTGAAAGAAGCTGGTCTCAAGAGGCTGTATGATTCCATTTACATGATATTCTGGAAAAGACAAATTGACAGAGAGCAGGTTATTGATGCCCAGGGCTGTGGGTGAATGGAAGGAGGGGACTGACTATACGGGGGCACAGAAAATTGAGGGCAATAGAAAAGTTCTAGATGCTGATCATGGTGGTGGTTATGTAACTGTAACCTGGATTCTCTGGGAGTTTTTAAATCTCACTCCCACAGCCACCACCTGGGCCCCTCAGCCCAAACGGTAAGCCTTTAAATGCCTTGCTAGGCAAAAGGCAGTATATGCTCACTCTCCCCTGCCTCTCCGGGGCTGTGATTTAGCCATTCTTCACTTCCTGGCACACATTCAGTGTTCAATAAATGAGTAAGATGTACCATCCCAAGGCAAGACACTTTTGGACTCTTCTATTGGACTACACTAAACATTGCCTGATTATGGGTTCTAATACTTTTCTTTCTTTTTTCAGTTGTGTGTGTGTGTGTGTGTGTATGTGTGTGAGAGAGAGAGAGTGCGCGTGCACAGGCTTGATTCTCCTAGCTAACACTTTCTCCTATGTTTTAATGAAAACCTACTATGTAACTGCACTGTTTTAAAGAGTTTTCTGTAGTAGGAATTCCTGTGAAATATTTCATTCATTGTATCAGGGAACAATCAGTTGATTTTAAAACCTGATAGATTTTTTGGGCCTCCCCGGTGGCGCAGCGGTTGAGCGCTGGGTTGCGAAGCTGCCCAAGGCCTCTGCAGCGTGGGTTCGATCCCCGGCTGCTCCCCGGCTGCTCCCGGGGCCACCGGAGGAGGGTCCCGCATGGCGCGCAGACCTCTCCTGCCGCCCGCTGCTCCCCTCAGCAGTGTACTTTGGTCCTTCTGCCTGCTCTGCTCCCCGCTCTGGCTCTGGTGAATCCTCTCACCCTCCCGCACTTCTGACTGTACCCAGTGCATGTATAAACTAACAAACAATCAAACAAACAAACAAACAAATAAATAAATAAAACATGCCTCTATTAAAAAAAATAATAAAATCTTAAAAAAAAATAATAAAACCTGATAGATTTTCACTGATTAACATGAAGTTCAAGGCACTAACCCTATGAGCACTGTGGGCAGGATTCCAGTGCTCACTCATTCATTAACAGAAGCAGCCATGCTGTGAGTGTTCACACCACCTCTGCTGTGGGGTGCCAGGGCTGCTGCAGGGCTGGGGAGCACCTTCCAGCTTCCTTACCTGAGTGCATACACCATCAGCTTACAAATGCCTGGCCCTTTCCGGAGTCGTTCCAGGACCAACCTAGGATCTGGAAACTGTATTGCAAGTTGTGGTGGGAGAGGATGTTTATCAGAACAGACGATGACTGTGCTCATGAAGGTGCGGACGTTGCTTTCAAAGGCAGCAACTCATTTCCAGCGGGATTCACATGTTTCTTACTGCTTTGAAAGGTATTATGATGGCTGGAAAGAGGCACAGTCCCTCAGATGGGGTAGGAGTGGGGAAAGTGCCTAGGGGGGGCTTCAAATGGTATTTGTAATATTGTATTCTTTAAAATTAAAAAAAATTCAAAAGGCCTGAATGTTGGGCCTCCCCGGTGGCGCAGCGGTTGAGCGCTGGGTTGCGAAGCTGCCCGCAGCCTCTGCGGCGCCGGTTCGATTCCCGGCTGCTCCCCGGCCACAGGAG